>NC_088607.1:3652500-3952500 GCF_036013475.1 Columba livia
TTACACATTTTATTCACTGGACAACCTTGGGTGACTTTGATACCTTGCTTGGGACAACAGGCTGAAGCAATGTCTCATCTGGAATAGGTGCTGAAGGGTTCTGGGGCCCTGTCCAGTGCTCAGCTCATTAGACCATCCTTCCTCCCCACTTCAAATAAGCAGTTCTACAGTTTGCTCATTTAACACTCTTTTGTTCCTATTGCTCCATTTCTTATTTATAAGAATGTTAAATTAAACATTTGCCTTAAATTAAATCATGTGAGTCTGTGATATACTTTTCAGTTCAGTAAATATTATGAAATAAGCCTTGTCATCTAAACAAATAAAATAAAGAGCAAATTCAGACATTGAGCAGTCAAGCTTTGCAACGAAGTGCAGTTGTATTCATAGAAAAATAAATGATGAAATTAGATAATTAAAAACCATACCCAAATAGAGCTGATATGTAAGAGCTCCATGAGATCAGTTCTCAACCCGCAGCCCTACAGAGAAGACAATACGAAGCATCTCGCAGCAAATCCTCCCACAAATGGGCCTGAGCTATAGGCACGAATTACTGTAATTACAATTCATTTAGGAGAATGAGGCTGCATATTACTCGTGGCTTTGGAAGGGGTATGGGCGTTGGAAAAGGTGATGGTCCCTGTTCCCAGGGGTGGTGGAAGGTTCTTGGACCCAGCTGGTGGGATCCCCAATACGGCTCTGGCCATCAGAGCTGGACGGGGGCTCCGCCGTGGGAGCCTGGCCTTGTCTGCCATAGGAACCTGGCCTTACCTGCCGTGAGATTATTCAAGATTTAGATCATTTATGTCAGATTTTGAGCCAGAGCCTGTGCTAATCTGTGCTTTGTGCAAATCCGTGAGCTTGCAGTGTTGGAAATTGAGCAAAATCGTATGAATTGGTGCAGAATTAACATGGCAGTAGGTGATGTGTGCTTGTTCCCTTCATCATGTTTTCATTGGATCTAAATTTTCTTGCTCCATCCTTCGCTTAATTGCAGTTGTACGCTATATATATGATCTTGCTCTCGGTTGGTTTCTATAGGCTGCTAAAGGTATTTTTTTTCTCTCCACCTGAAGACTGATTTGCATCCTCTTTGCACAGAGGTTTTGAGGTTAAATGCTCCAATATTTCTATCGCTATTTCTGGGCTTGGAGTAAAGTTTTTCTCTGCTATTTCCTCACTGACCTTTTTAAAAATTGAAAGGACTTTGGGCTCCCTGTTATGTTTGCAAAAGCCCTGTGCATTTCACCCCACCCTAGTGGCATATTATAAATATTTCCTTTGATGCGCGTCTTTACTCCATTCCCTCCACCCCTCTCCTTTGCCAGAATAACGCACTGTTCCCTTTCTTTTTATCAGCAGCCCAAAGCTGGGAGGTGGTTCCCTTTAGCATGTCAATAAAGCAACATTTTTTCCAGTAAGCAGCTCGGCCTGGCATTATATGCCAGCAACTCTCATCTACACAATGACGAGGTTCAAGTTCTGCATTGTGCAAAGCGTTTTTCCTTTCACAGGAGGAAAGGTGATCAGTCTGCAATTAGTCCTCTCCTTCCCCGATCTTTTGTAGCTCCCTCTTTCCTATTTTCTCATCTCCCAGGAGCAAAGGCGACGGTAACTTTTTTGGAATGCGTTTAATGTGACTGTCCTCCCATCATCCAGCTCTGCATAAAATGAGCCTGTCCTCCAGCTGACAGTAAATGATGTGGCATTAGAGCAATATTTGGAAAGATGTGCCTGGAGTTCACTATTCTGGTCAGATGAGCGGGGAACATGCTTTTGCATTTTAATTTGAAATTCAGTGAATATTTTGAATGCCACAGCATGTCTATAACATTATTTAAAAGATCCTGTGCGCTCAGGCGTGTAATGATTGACATTGGCTGTAACTTGATGCAATGTTGCACTGTTTTAATTCTTTTTGGGGCAGTGTTATCTTTGATCACTTCGTATTCACTGGAAAAATCCCACAATTGCAATCCCACATTATGTTTCAGTGAGGATGCCAAGTTCTCTATGGTACGTAGCTATTCAAGGCACTTTGTCCACCCTCAGGCTGCTCATTAAAGTGATGGCAGTTTCTATTTTAATGAATAAGGTAGAGTGCAAATTCCCAACTTCATTCACAGACCTTGAATGGTAAAAAGGAGTGGGTTCTTTTTTCAGTTCCCAACTTCTTTGTTTTCTTGGAAATTGTGTAAATGTGTTCATAACCATGGCCGCAACCCCGTGTGCATGCAAAAAGCATCCACATCACAAGTTTTTAACTTGCCTTCAGGATTCATATTATTAAATATGCCAGATTTCATTTCTAGACACAGTTACGTGGCCACATTGCGAGAGGTGAGAGTAGGAAGATGTGTAACAAGAGGGACTTGGTTCCCTCTTTTAATTCTCTGTTATTCCCTCGCTAATAGTGCTGTGCCAGAAAGCCTTTCCCTACAGAAATAACATTCCTCGCTTGCAGCGACTGCCATTTAAAAGACTGCACTTGCCTGCAGTTACACAGCAGGAGCATGAAAGCTGCCGCACGTTTCCTCTTGGGTTAAAACCCAGCACTTTAAGGTAAAGCATGAACTAAGTGCATCGCTGAAGCGAAGGAGGCCGAGCTCCCCGCTCCCGCTCCTGCCCATTATCCCTCTGCCATTCAAACCCAGCGGCCTGGACGCTTTCTTTTGACCACCGGTGCTCCTTGTTTTGCTGTGAAAAACTCTTTTTTTCCTGCCCATTACCCAAAGTTTGGGAATAGCCGTGGCTGCCAAGTGGAGGTTTTTGAAGGCGGTGCCGAGTTGCTCATCGAAACTGGATTAAGGAGCGTGTATATTTGGACTCCCTGATCCTGAGAATCTCTTCCAACTGAAATGGTTCTATGATTCTAAGATTCGATTAACCTATTTTTGTGCTGTGGCCACATTTATTTGTCTCTCCGCCGCACGAGCCGGAGGGAAGGACGTTCTGGGTGCCCTTGGCAGGAACAGCAGCGGCTCGGGGATGCGCCGGTGCCACGAGCGCCGGGCTCAGCCGCGGGGACCAGGCTGCTGGTGCGAGGTTTTGCTTTGGGCTCCGTTTCAGCTTCTGCTCAAGCTCAGAAATTCACAGCAAGAGCTGCTGAAGGTCCTTTCCAACCTCCCAGAGCTCTGGGATTGTGTCCCTTGTGCTTCCCCAAGGTCGGGCCATCCCCGTGGGTCTTTTCCACAAGATGTGGAGCAATTGGAGACCCACCGAGAGGACTCTGTCTCCATCATTCCCTACCCACATCTGTCTTTTCTGTGGAGATTCGGGCTTTAGCTGGGAGGTACAAGTTTCTTTGATTAGTGTGCGATGATTTTTACCCAGTTGTATAAAATCAGAGAATCGAGTACAGGCGCCTTTTATTTTTTTTTCCTGGAGAAAAACTGAAAATAAATATTGAAATTAAAAAAGGGATTGCCATTTAATAGTATTAAATAACAACACATGGCTGCAGGAGACTAAGGAATTATTTTAATATTATTTTCATTTGCATATGTTCCTTCACAATCCTCTTGCTGAAGCATACAATTTCAGGGGAGAAGGTGAAACATTTAATCGTTTCATAAAAGCTGTTCTTGCCATGTGTCGTCATGGATTTCACATGCTAGAGGATCTTTGTGGTACATAAAGGGAACAGTCCCCCCTCTCTCCAGTTACACTAAACCACCTTTTCTCCTTAAAAGTCTTCGCCTTCTATATCTGTGGGACTTGGGCTCCTTAGATGAGGAGTTGGCCTCAACGCCGGGGAATTCTCACCCCATCATTGCGTTTGGATAGAAATCATGTTTGACTGGAAAATGAGATATATGGTAGCAACTGGAGTCAGAAATGTTCACTAACTACCAGGACTTGTGCAGTTTTTTCTGGAAGCATCTTCATTCAGAAACTTTATGTTTGCATTTGGTACCAGACCCCGCTGCCTCTGTTTCATGTGCCCGTCCACAGAGAGCTGTGCACATCAATTTCAGTTGCCACCCATGATTTTCACCAGTTGACAGGTTACTGTGTAAAACGTTCTTTTCTTCAGGCATAGCTTCGGCCGTCTGCTTTGTACTTTAGAATTTAAGGTGATTAGTGGTTTCCGTGAACTCAGATCTGCAATACCCTTGTAATGTCATTTGCACAGTTACTTTTCTCTCCTGAAGTCAAAGAGTGCTAATTTTTATTATTCTTTACCTTGTGTGAGTAGAATTTATTCACAGTATCACAGTATCACAGTATGTTTGGGATTGGAAGGGACCTCAAAAGATCATCTAGTCCAGTCCCCCTGCTGGAGCAGGAACACCCAGGTGAGGTCGCACAGGAACACGTCCAGGTGGGTTTTGAATGTCTCCAGAGAAGGAGACTCCACAACCTCCCTGGGCAGCCTGGGCCAGGCTCTGCCACCCTTACTGGGAAGAAGTGTTTTCTCAAATTTAAGTGGAACCTCTTGTGTTCCAGCTTGATCCCGTTACCCCTTGTCCTATCATTGTTTGCCACCAAGAAGAGCCTGGCTCCATCCTCATGGCACTCGCCCTTTATGTATTTATAAACATTAATAAGGTCACCCCTTAGTCTCCTCTTCTCCAAACTGAAGAGCCCCAGCTCCCTCAGCCTTTCTTCATAAGGGAGGTGCTCCACTCCCTTAATCATCTTGGTTGCCCTACGCTGGACCCTCTCCAGCAGTTCCCTGTCCTGCTGGAACTGAGGGGCCCAGAACTGGACACAATATTCCAGATGTGGTCTCACCAGGGCGGAGCAGAGGGGAAGGAGAACCTCTCTTGATCTACTAACCACCCCCTTCTAATACACCCCAGGATGCCATTGGCCTTCCTGGCCACAAGGGCACAGTGCTGGCTCATGGTCATCCTGTTGTCCACCAGGGCCCCCGGTATTACACTTGTGCCACACAAAGCTGGGACCCCTGGAGAACGTGGTGTCCCCAGACTGCTCCATCGGGCAAGTCACCCCCAACGGGAAGGGTCGAGTAAAGGAGCTCCATCCATCTCTCTATCGGCACGGGCCGGGGTTTCCATCCCAAGGCTCCCAGCCATGCAGAAAAGAGATATTGTACTAAAACTTGCTGTTTGGGTAAGATTGGTGGCTGTTCCCGGGCAGGAGACACTGTCACGCTGTCACATGGAGCAGTGGCTGGGCAGCGGCGTGTCCCCAGTGAGCCAGGCCCATTGCACAGCCCGCACCGAACCTTTCTGGCTTTCCTTGGACAGATTCCCTGGGATGGCTCAGATTCAAATCTGCTGAAATTGAAATAAAATATTGTTGTGGTTTGGCTGGTTTGGGTTTTTTTTCCCCTTAACTGATAGCTCTGAATTCAACAGAGAAAGCCGCTCGGTGGCCTTTTTTCGCCTTGAGCATCCTCAACACGTGTGGAATTTTGAATGATGATTTGACGATTTTCCATGTGCCAAAATAGATATCGCTCAGTCTCCTGGGGCTGCATGAGCCGAAACAACAAAATACAAAAACCAAACCACCAGAGAAAAAAGCAGGAGGGCTAAACAAACACCACCTCGCTGCACAGAACTTGAGCTTTTTAAGGAGTAAACACATAATCGCAAGGACTGTGGTCTTAGCAATGTGTGACCGCCTAACGCACAAAGCAAGTAGATCATTGAATTAAAAAAGAGCCATTTTCCAGCATGTAATTGTACCTTAAGGGCGAATAAATACCTTCTTGCTGCTTAGATTGGTAGCATTCCTTCCATAACTGAAGCATCAGGAATAATTATGCTAAAAGACACTTAAGCTCGTAGAGAAAACACATATTGCATTTTATGATGCTCTTGCTGGGCTTCTTGTGTAACATGACAGAAATTATATTAACACTGGTGCTCTGCTGGTGTAGAATTACACCCCCGTGTTGGTCTGAACTGCATCGTGCAGCTTTTCCTCACTTTTTATAGCCCTATTAATGGCTTTCAAAAATTGTGGGCTAAAGGAGTATTAAAATGTCTTGGCGATGTACTGTTGCTCAATCTTTTTACTGTGGGATTACATATACCTTGTTTCTCTTTGATTTTGATTGCTTGCTTGGCCTAGATTCTCCGCGAGCATTTGGTACGACTGAATAATTTTTCGTTGTACTTTCTTGCCATGCTTTGTGCTAATCTGCCCATGTTCTGCAGCTCCAGCATTGCCAGTCGGTGCTGCCGTCTACAGCCTTTATCCTTTACTGGATTTTTAAAAGGGTATTTTATTGCCTGTCGTTACCATTCGCTGGGGCTTTATGGACTGTGCTCGCCACTCGCGCTCTCCCGACGCCGCTCGCTCCGGCTCCATCTCCGGAGCTTTTTATTCTGAGTGGGGACCAAACCCCCCAGCACAATTCGGATATCGTCCCTCTGCCTCCCACCCCTCTCAGATAGCCCATATTTACACAAGGGAGGGTGTCATTGCAGCTCCTCAATGTCTTTGCGATATAAACTGGCTGTTTCATGGGTAAATACAAAGTTCAGGCAAACCCGCATTATGCTTCAAGAGTTTTGCTACCTCTCAGGTGGTTTTTATTACACTAATGCGTATTGGAAGGAAATGGCAATGTTTCGTTTAAACAACGTAATTAAACTGATAATGATTTATTAAGAACACATTAGATTTCTCATGCGCTGCTTATGGGTATTTCTCAGCTTTATTTAATAACATATGGATATGGGTCAAAGGCAAACGCGTATCTGCATTTCCTCAAAACTTTGCTGGCTTGCGTAAGGCAAAACTCAACTCGAAATAAAATTATTGCGACCTTGAGGAGATTCTTACAGCTCAGGGCTCACCTTCTTTCCTCTTCTTTAATAGATATACAATTTTGGATACTTTTCTTTTAGTCAGAGATGCTTTCAGGACAGTTAATCCATTAGGAAAACACTGAAGGTGTGTCAAAATACGTGTTTGTCAGTCTGACTTGCTGAAAAACAAATGTTAACAAATGAAGAGAACTTTCTAATGCAGACAGGACCTGATACCGTGTTCCTGGCCCATAGACCCACAGACCCATGGACAGTGTCACCCGTGAGCCCATCCGTATTGCTCTTTTTCAGAGCTGTTGTCGTTCTGCCTGTGAGGCTCTGAGCTCATGGAAAGGAGGGAGGGCTGGAGATTTACTAGTCTGGCGTTAGGCTTGAGCAGAGGTATTTATATATGAATACCAATATGCATAAATCTTTGCCTGACTACTCAGCAAAAGGAAAAAGGGTAGTTTCCTGCAGCAACTCTTAAATGTTTTTATTGCTGTTTTTAAAGTAAATAAATCATTCACTCTGTACTTCGTAGCGAGGTGATTTATATCTTTGAAATGCAGCGTTCTTTTGAAGCAAGCGAGCGCGTGGTGCCGGGAGGGCAGGAGCAGCGCTGGGCAAACCCGGCTCCTCGGCCTGGGTTGTTTTCAGTGCCTGTTCACCGACAGGTTTGCTCCCTGGGCCGCGGGGACACACGCACGCTTTCAAAAGCCCGGCTCGAACGCTGCCTTCAGAGCGAGCCGAGAGCTCGACACCTCCCAGGATTGGACCTCAACTACTTATCTCTATGAGCTTTCCATTATTCATTCTACAAATGAAACTGGTTGTAATGTAAATTATAGAATGAATCTTTCTATGGCTTAAGATCCTGTAACTTAAACCTCCTAGGCTGCTTATCTGCCTTCTGCCACCTACCTACAGTTTATCCAGTGCACTTGGCATTCTTGATTGTTCCTCGCATATAAATTTCAATCGTAACCACAGGGTCCCTCTGCTCTATAATAACTTGCATTGTGAGCAGTTTAGCAAGAGAACCGTTCTCCCCAAACAGTGAGTGAGACATTTGCTATTGGGAAAAGCAAAACCCTTGGGAAGTACCACGCATATTCCTCACGTATCGCTGTAATAAGGCAATTGTATTGAAATTAAAATCGAGATTGAAAGATTTATCTCCCCTTTCAGTCCCACAGTATCACAGAGCCGCCCGGGAGCCTCTGAGCAAAGCAATCCCACGGATGCAAAATCAGCCGTCTCGGGAAGTCAGGCTGATTGGCTAACGATGCCTTGATACCTTCTACAAAAGTCATTAAAATTCTTCCTTATCTCAACAGAATAACTTTGCACTGTAATAATCTTATTACCCCGCACTTGTTCTATTCCTTTGCCAAGCAGGTTCTGCGCGCCGCCTGCCTCTGTGATTCTGTGCCTGCCTTTCATGCCGTGCCGTGTACGGCCCCGGGCCAGCCCTTCGCGCAGGTTCCTCTGCAATGCCATACGTGCTGCTGCAGAAACTCCTCTGCGACACCATCACTGGCTGGGCCTGCACACACACCCTGGACCGCAGAAAAACCCGCTTGGGATGTGCTGCCTGCAGAGCTGAGTGACAAGGAAGGCGCGAAGGAAATCTTTGGGGCAGCGGTGCTGTGCAAGAGAGGTATCAGTGAACTGCATCCTTGTGCACTCACGTTCTGTCCTTGGGGTAAGAGAGCACATGGAGAAGAGCACAATGTGTTAAGGAAATGAGGTCTGTGTAAGTAAGGATAAAATCAGAATGGGTCTCGAAAGCCTGGTAGTCTATGAGGAAGCGCAAGGAGGTGGAAAAGGTGCCATTTGTATGATATCAGCCAGGACTTGGAGCCATTCTCAAAGTATCCCAAGGAGACATGTTCATTTTTAGTAAACCATGAGCAGTTTTGACATTGTTTATTGCATTTAAATCTTTGTAGTTTTTAATTAAAAACCAAGTAACAAAGCAATTGCTCTTGTGATTTACCATCTCGTACCTTGTAGCAGCACAGTCAGGAATGAAGAGACCACAGAGGGGACTCACAGCAGGAACTGTTTCAGAACATTGTAGGAGAAAGAAATCACAGAAAAGTCTTCTCAGGAACCTAAAAGCTGTGTTCAATGGTTCCTACCAGTCTTAGAAAACAGCAGGAAGGATTACGCTTAAAATCTATTGCAAGTGATTTCTTTTAATAAAGTTAAGGAGATTTCTCTCTGTAATACTCATCATGTTCCTCCTGAAGTTCATTCTGTTATCAGTTATTACTAGTATTTCCATGAAGCCTTCCTAATATTTGTGAGATAGAGAGTTTTGGGCTTAGGTATCCAGGAGAGCATTTTAGGGAGGAAAGGCTGTGTGGGGAGCGCTGGGGTGTCCGGAGAACAGGGGGAAAAAGGGATTTGCCAGTTCAGCAAATGAACAAAAACTGCAGTTAACTTCTTCTAATGGTCCTTTCTAATCTGAGCTGAAAATGTTTTCTCACCAAAATGAAAAACAAAACAAAATCTGAAACACTTTTCCTGGGTCAAAACTGGAAGTAGTTCACTATTAAGTAAAATGTTTGAATTTGATGTGGGGCAACTGCCAAAATCAAAGCGAGGAGATTTCCAGGAACGGTGGTGCTGGTTCCCTCCTTTCCAGTAGTTTCCCCATGGCAGGAATTGGATCATCTGAAGACCTTCAAGTTAGGACTTAGGACACTATGGTACCATGTTTGCCTCTGTCCAAATACATAAATATCAATTAAACATTAACAGAGGTTGAGAAGATGTCTCGGAAAGTCCGTGGCGTGCTCTGCCCTCATCCCTTCTACCATCAGCCCTCCCACTAACACCAAACCAGCCTTTCCCACTCTTGGTTTTTCTAGTTACTATGTTATAGTCCTAATATGTACACAACACTGTATTTAGGGTAGGGTGCTTGAGCTTAGCTGGAAGGATCTGAATCTGCAGAAACAGTGAGGCTTTCGGGTTTTTGACCGTGGCCGTCAACTTACAAACTTTATGAAATAATTATCTTCTTTGGCTTCGCTTCACCTTCTGTAGGAAATAGGGAGATACTCTCTATCCTAACCTGTCTGTTTAGACACAGGTGATTTTTGCATGTTTTTAAGAGGAGCTTCAATTCAAACCGTAAGGGAAGATCGGTGTATAATATTTTTTAGCTGTCGCTAGCACTGATTCCCTGCACACCAAATAGGATGAAGTCTTGGTGTGAGACATCATATAATCACGTTGTAAGCAGAAGTCCTATATTCCACATATTCACACGTAGTACTTCAGACCCACATGGAGTGACTGGTCCCAGGAGACTGAATAATCTCGGTGACCAAACACATCACCGCAAAACCCAGTCCATGGTTATCTTCAGCTTTCACCAAGAGTGGCTCGTAGTGCTCCACACGTACTCGTTTCTTTCTCTAACAGGCAGAATAATCGATATTCCTCTAATATTGCCTTTTGGCAGCTCTAACCCGCTTCTGTGGAAATCAGTGGCAAAACTCCTGAATTCCTGTGGAGCAGCAGGACAGCCGACATGCGTTAGAGACACAAGGTGGTAGTAATTACATCTATTCGTTTGCTGCACAACATCTCTGGAGAACTTTCTTCTGTCTTTGTCCCAAGAGCTACAATATGTCCTAAAATCAATAAAATCGATACCTTTAAAAAAGATTTGTTGATGTTTGGACTACACATAAGATTAGATCCTCTGATTAATACTCTGACAATGCGACAGCACTGTTATGTTACGGTATGTGAAGCCCTTCCGCGTTCACCCGCTTACAAATAACTGTATCTTGTAATAATACAGACTAAAAATTACAGCTGAAAGAATAGATATTGACTTCCAGAAACAAACTGCAAACGACTTCCCTTGTGCTCCCTTTCCATATGCATCGTATTGTCATTTATTCCCATCCTTCCTCACTCTGGGCACTTCCCAAAGCAGCGCTGTGAGTAACAGCACTGGTGGCCACATCACTTATCTCTGCCAGCTCCAAATATGTAATTCTCTGCTTATAAATATTAGACTGGAGGATTTGTTTGTCTTTTTAAGAAATTAATCTAAGGAATAGATATTATTTGCAAACGTTTGCTGGTTGCAGCTTATTGCCCTGACTCTCCTAGGTTGGCTGTTTCCGTTTCAGCCCCTGTTTTAGTGAAGAGCTTGTCTGCAGTCTAAAGTTTGCAGGTATAAAGGTGATGTAAGGTCAGCTTTATTAATTAGCTTACACCCTTGTAAAAGGGAGCGTGACTGAGGCCGTGCAGCCGGCCGACCGCGCGGTGTGCGCTGCCTCCTCCGCACCTCTCTTAGAGCTGCCAAAGAGGTTTGGAAAATAAGGGTATGGGAGCTTTCGGAGTCTGTGCACAGCTCAAAGCCAAACTCGATAATCCCTTTACCCACTGGTGCCTTCAGAGATGTTGTCCCTGCTTTTTGTTAACATCAGAAGCAAATTGGCCTCAAGTTCTCCATCATTTCCCTTCCTGCTGCTCTAGACGTGCATGACACCTGAGGAGTTTCATCTCCGGCGTTCTTGGGCTCTGGGAGCGTGTCGGGGACCAAGGAACTAGCAGGTGGGAACGCTTTGTGTTCACACTGGGTTGTCTCTGCTGTTTAGGTTAATGAGATTTATGCCGCATTTGATAAACTTTTGTAGCTTCTTATTGCACTTCCATAGATTCACCTCTCAGTAGATTAGTTTTAATTGCTGTGCAGCGTCTTTGAGTTCATTCATTATGAAATGTTCTCTGTATTTTAATTTTAGTTACAAACCTGTAGCTCCTATAAACCCAGTCTGTCTCAATGATATTTTCTTTCTGGGGTGTGATGGCTGTGATGAGAAAGGGTGCTGGGTGAAGGTAGAGTTGGTGAGGCAGACAAATAGCTCACTGCCATCAGAAAAGAGATGGGCTCTGGTCCTGGCTACAGTCCTCTTGCTTATCAGTGATGCCACTTCTGCTGCTCATGGGCTCCCGTCCTGAGCCCTGACAGGCTGCTGGATTATTAGGAAAAAGGTGGAGCGAGTCCAGGACGTCCCGCATCGTGCCGTGGTGGGACTGGCCGTTGGGGCAGCTCGGCCACCCTGGGCACCGTCACTTTGTGCCATTTACTGATGGGGGGACCTCAGGAACCACACCAGCTCTCGCCCTTGCTGCTTACTAAACCACCAGGTAAAGGGACAAGGCTAAGTGGTTAACCAGTAACTAGTACTGCCACGCTGTCGGGGGATGAACCTGCCCTCTGCAATAAATTGTAGGAAAAGAGAATGAATGGCCTAGAAAACCTTACATTGTGCGGGCAGGTGCAAAGTCACACACAGTGTTAGCAGAAAAGACGGTGTCAGAACAGACAATAAAACTGCAATCTGGATCCCAGCAGGGATGGACCTTCGGGGTGGATCGTTATAAGCCTGATCATTATCAGCGTGATCCTTATCAGCCTGTGGGACCTGTACGGAGGGGTGGAGGAGAAGCGTCGAAACAAAAATAGTCTGGGTGCTGTCAGTGCAGGGGCTGGACAGCAGGGAAGGCAGGGACATTGCTCGTGGGGCTCCACCAGTGGTTCCTGCTCCAGTGATTTGCTTTGCAGCAAGAGATACGGCTTTTTAAATTGTTGTTCTTTTCCCTCCTTTTGTAAATTAAAATGAAAGATTCTTATCACAACTCTGGAGCTTGAATTATGGAATGGTGTGGCTGTGTGAAACACTTGTTAAGATGGCTTTGAGTACGCTCACACAGTTAAAACTCTGACCTAAAGCAGTCCTTTTGTTTTGAAAGAACCAAGTGTTTCTGCCAGAACTATGTCATGTTTAATTTCATTTCATCACAGCAGCACCCTGTTGAGTATAACAAAAAAATAGAAAAAGAAAAGAGACAATTTCATTTGCTTCCGCTCTGCATGAAAATGAATTGAATATATGAAAATTGAGTTTTTGTAATTAAGTTCTATAACATCAGGAGAAACAAATATGTCTGTGAAATGCGTCCTGACCCTGAGTGGAAAAATTCAGTTCAGTTAGATGATGTATGTATACAAATATAGATATTTGTGTATCACTATATACACACAGATGTGTACACATCCTGCTCAGAGGGCTGGGCACAGCAATCCTGATAAAATAAGAACTGACTCAAAGCTTTGCTGCCTACTCTGATGTCCTTGATTTTGCACATTCCCGAAGATGGGCAAACTCAGCAGGGTTATGGGGAGAAGCAGAGGAGGACTGAAAAATGCACTGCAGCAAGACTTCAGATCAGTCCATGTACGGGTACGTCCCTGGTGTTCAGTCAGCTGGTAAGTCATCAGACTTACCAATAGGTATATTTGAAGTAAAATTCTTACTGTTGCTTGTGACATAGGGACAAAACTGTTAGGGGACCGTTCACTCATTTAATTATCCTACATGCGTGTCAGTCAGGGTGGGAATACTTAAGAGTATTTAACAAACCTCAGACATACTTGGTAAGGTATTTTTGTCTTGTTAAACACTTATTCCCTCCTTCCTCCCTGTGAACAGCACAGGAAGACTCGGAGAATTCAATATTCTTATGGTTCCTATGACAGTTGAGTCCCTCCTCTTGTTCCATCCAGGCTTAATTAAACTTTTCATTTGCATTTACTTGTTCTTGCTGAAAAAACTGAGATGAGAGTGAAAACATTCAGGTAATTAAGTAATTATGAAACACTCACCTCTTTCTTTGCCCCGGGGCAATTTCCCAGCTCACTAATCTGTGCTGCCACTGCCTGCATTGTCACCTGTGTTGTCACCTGCCTGTGAGCTGCGGGGTCAGCGCTACATGGTGTTGCTTTGATAGTCATCACCAACATATGTGTTCCTGAGAAGCAACCTGGTGGTGCATGTACTGTATCATCAGAGGAAATGGCCTCAAGTTGCACCAGGGGAGGTTTAGATTGGATATTGGGAAAAAATTATTAGTGGAAAGGGCTGTTTGGCATTGGAACAGGCTGCCCAGGGCACTGGTGGGGTCACCATCCCTGGAGGGGTTGAATAGATGCGGAGATGAGGTTCTTAGGGACATGGTTTAGTGCTTGAGTTAGGTTAGGTTATGGTTGGACTCGATGATCCTGAGGGTCTCTTCCAACCAAAATGATTCTATGATTCTATCACATAAGTGCAAGGAATCGATTCACAAATAAAGACCTAGCGAGTTGTCTTTTCTGCTGCACTAGGACTGTTCCTGGTGACCGTCTCTGGAGATGCTGGAGAGAAGGTCTGTGCCCCACGCAGTCAGGAGCAGAAAGCTCTACTACAGTAGATCCACCTTGCTAGAGACTTCATGGGATGTCCCTGAGCTATGGGCTCATACTTTCCCCCCACAACTAACAGGAGTAGAGGTGGCACGGCGGGCGAGGTGGCTTTGGGCAGGTTCCTCCATCGCCCAGTGGGGACAATTCCCCGGACCCTTGGGGTGGTGTTGCCGTGGCTGAGGGGCAGCAGGAGCACCTCTGTGGTCCCTGTGGCACTGGCCACTTGGCCGGTGCTGCCCTTGGCCAGTGACTGACGACCCACAGACATTTATGGCACTTTTCATACCTCCCTCCGAACACCCAGATTACACACTTTAGCTGAACGACGGCCAGAACGGCTGAAAGGCTCATTGTTTCCCAAGTAATATTTTCAACACAAATTGAGCTGAATGGTTCTTGAAAACAATTGTATATTAAACTCCAGCAAATATACGTGCTGTTCAAGCCCACACAGGCTCATATAAATGCCAGCGTGGCTTGATAAAAGCACAATGAAAGGTTCTATTTTTGTTAGTGTCAGTGACCTTGCGTGGCTGTTTGAGGACTGTTCAATCTCCTGTTCAGGATGTATAAAATTAATATACCTAAGGGGAAGGATGTTATTAGGAGTTAGCTCGGAAATGCTACAGGAAATGCTGCAGATAGATGGCTGAAATTACCCTGTAGACATTGTTCAAACAGATCTGTGCTTAAAATTAAGCTTACAAGAAAATCCTTTTACTAGTTAGTCACCAACAGAATAAGTATCTATTGATTGCATCTCCATTTGTTACATCTTAATAAAAGAAAGAGTTTTTAAACTACATAAAAGAACAAGGGGGGAAGACTGTTAGAAGTGTTATTAACATATTAAAAGATAACCACAATGGATATAATAAAATGCATTATTCACGAGGCATGATAGCAAAACTCAGTGAGAGTGTCTTTGCCCCTGCAAGTTCTTAACATCACTGAGAAGAATTAACTCTCTTCATCTATTTTCTGCTGCATGGCTTTACCTCAAAAGCCATACATTATTCCCCCAATCTATTCCATTGAGCAAGATCATTATCTATGCATGGATGCTCTAGCATGAAAGACATCTCCCAGGAAGTACAACTTTCCCATTTATTTATTATATATTTTTTAAACAAAAGGGCTAAAAGAAAGGTGTGTGGGAGAAGGAAATAAGGATCAGTGTTTAAAACATAGCTAATGACATGCTAATGTGCACAAATGAATATTGAAAGAACTCAAACATTGCTTTGAAATTAATTATACCACTCCCTTTGTCCTGCAGAAATGGGAGATTAAAACCTGTACAGCGATGTTTACTATGTTTAATTTTCAATTGTTTCTTTGATGTAACAGATAGAAAGGTTTGCACCTGCAAAGTAAAAAGGCTGTGAACAGATTGCAAACATTCTGCAAACACTTCATCAAGAATTTGAGTTGTCAGCCTCCCCAAGCACAAGGGAGCCTTGATGATATCTTTGTGTGCCTTTGACTCCTTTTGATTAATAAATGCAAACAAATTTCGCTCAGTAACCTCTGCTTGCAATCTATGCATGACAATTAGGGACAACCTCTGGTGAGGGGATGCGCTGGAGTCTGTTCCCCCTTCCTCGGCTACACAATAAATAGTTGATGTTTAATGCTTTTTGACAATTAGAGAATGAAATCTTTTGTAGTTGTGCAGTCCTGGCTACTCTTCATTATTCTGTGCTCAGCACAGAAGGATCAGCGTTTGCTGCAGTGTTACAGTGCTTTGGGTGGATGAGCTAATTTTTTTGTCTCCTTTTCTTTCCCTAATGCTGCTTTATCCCGTTATTGAAACTTGGAGTGCAAATGCTGCTTTTTTCACTGAACAACGTTGTGAGTCTCATCAATACGATGGATTTCTGCGAGAACTGTTAGGAACACACATAAAACCTAAGTAAAGTATTCAAAAATATTACTAAAACTGTCTTGATATGGGAGGGAAAGCACCCGACACCCGGGGCAAGCAGCAGAACCCATGTGGATTTGCTGTTGAACGAGGGCTGCGGTCCTGTTCCCACAGCCCTTCTTTCTGTGTGTTGTGGTTGTGACGGTACTTGCTCATGGCAGGAGCTGCTCAAACAAGGCGGGTGGCTTTGGAAACGCGTGGACTGAGTTGCTTTATAGATGGGAACAGATGCACCGACAGAGGATCCGTAACCTGCTGGGATAAACTGAAGATGTGGTTAGATCCTTGAAGGAATTCAGGAAATGTCAGGATGTGGTAAGCTGGCAAAACCTCCTCCAAAATAGACGTTGCAAGGCAAAATAAAAGCAATACCAAGTTTTTTTTGGGATAAGAAGAAAGACCGAGAAATAAAGACTATACAGGGGGGTGTTGGGTAGAAATAGTCAAAGTATGACCCCAAAAATCAGTGCCTGTGTCTTGGTTTTCAGGAAGGGTGATGGTGTGGGACAGAGGTGAATGGCTACAGGAATGGAGCTGGAAGAATTCACTTGGTGTTGAGTAGAAGCAATATTCAAGTTGCTCAGTGTGCTCGGGTTGGGAAGGGTGAGACATTTGTGTAATTGGAGAGCAGCACACACAGCACCCGCACTTGAGACAGGGCGACAAGGGGATGGACCATGTTCTCAACAGCCAAAGCCCGACTGTCTGATCGCCGCAGGGTGTAAGACTTCAGATGCTATTTAGAGAAAAACAGCAATCAAAAGCTTTAATTAAATTAATTAAATAAAGAGGATATACACGGAAAATAGAATAACATGCCATTTTTTAGTCCAATGCTTCCACGTGCCACACTAACCTGGTACCTTTCTCTGATAACTGATTTTCTTGACAAAGAAAATGTGATAGGTCTGATCTTTATGGACTTCAGCGAAGCATTTGGTGCAGCACCACATGGGAAATTATCAGCTAAAATGGAGGCAGTGGAGATTAGTGGAAAACCTGAAAGGTTGATAAGGAATGAGCAAGAGGTGGAAAAGAAAACAGATTGTGTTAGCAGGGAAGACATGACATCAGGAGGATACCCGGAGCACTCCCAAAAGACTGGTCTTGGCTCTGTCTTGTGTAATATTTCCAGTAATGGCTTTGGGGAGGAGGACCATGCAGATAGCACGGAATTAAAAGCATCACCGGTACAAGAACTTGCTTTGTTGTGTACAAGGGACTTGGGAAAAGTTTAAGTGTGTGCCCTTAGGGACGAAGAGTGACAATTTCTGTGATAAGCCGAGGCTCACAGGTTGGGGACACGCAGTTGAAAGAGCAACCTGGACATACTCGGCAATCCCAGAGGGTTTTGTGCCACAGTGTGATGCCATGAAGGTGTTTCGAGTGGTGCAGGTGAGGAATCCCTGTCTGCAGCATCTGTCATCCGCTGGAGATCACTCGGCACAAGCAGCCAGGGAGGTTTCAGGAGAGGATACAAGATCATTTAGGGCAGAAAAATACATGTTGAGATAGAATATGATCATTCACTGATAAATGCCGAGGGAACAAACACAAGCGAGGGAAAGAAGAGCTAATGGACAGTGGTGACACCAAAATAAATGGATATAAAGTGACCACCAAGAAGTTTTGTGATCACAATTGGATTGCCAGCCTTCAGAGACCCAGCGTGCCTTTCAGCAGGAGAAACAAGAGGGAGGAATAGAACTAAGACATTGCGTTATCAGATTATTTGGTGTTAAGCAGAGACTTAACAGGCTCATCCCATCGAAATGTCCCTTTTACTCTTGGAGTGGTGGATTCTGACCCCACCACTTGCTGTCGGTGTCGCGGGAGCATGTTGGGAATAAGCGGGAACGTTCCCCTGGGTCCCTGGGACACCGGTCTGAGGTGACTGATTACGGGACTGGTCATTCAAGCCTAAAAACACAGAGGAGACAGCAAGACTAATTACATTAGGATGGCAGAGGGAATATACGCCTTCCAGTTCTTCTCCTCAACCCTCAAACAAATGTGGTCTGCCCTCAAAACCTCAGGGGTTTCTTTATTTTTCCCCTTTTTTTTCTTAATGAATGCGTAAGTGAGGACAAGTGGTGCCTGTAACATTTGCCAGACGTCATATGGAAGCAGCAACGCATGCCGAGAGCCTTATATATCTCGCAGATGTTTAAAATAATCCCACCTTTAATAACTCGTTTCCCTACCTTCCAGGTGAAAATAGCTCTCTTCCCTAATTCTCAGTATGTATCAGGGGATCATTAGTTCTCCCAAATTCCACAAATTTGTAATGATGAGTCAATGGGAATTCAGGCCTATAAAAGCGGTTGTTTGCTAGGCAGCACAAAAAATTTAGCTAGGAAAGGTTTTCCCGAGAATTAGAGGCGATGAGGTGGAAGACGGGTCGTACCTGAGAACAGCCTTGCAGGAACAGATCCTGGGTCCCTAAGTCACTGGTCACTGCTTCATCACCTCAAAACGATGCCAGCATCTCAGTTCACTTCTTCCTCTTTGTTTTTTCCCAGTAAATCCAGAGAAGACAAATCAGAACCTCTGCAACGGGTATGAAATGTTGATGTATTAAATGAAAAATTCCCTTCTTGTTTGCTTAGTTGCCCATCTGTACTGACATCCTCGGGCTCCATCGCTCACCCCTGTGTCCTGGCACGTCCCAGGGCTCCGCTTCCCCACAGCCCTTGCAGGATATGAGAGAAGAGATGCTGGTCCTCATGTACCAATAGTTATGGAGAGGGGACCCGGAGATGGAGCCCAGAAATGCTCCTGGGGCCGTGTGCTCAGGACGGGGTTTGTTTTCATGCAGTTCGTGTGTACAGTCCTTTATGGCCAACTCTTAATAATACCCAGTTTAGTAGCATTGGGGCAGATATATTTATTCTCTGTGTTATTTAATACGCAGATAACTACTGCTGGGGCATTTAATGAGTTCTTTAAAAAAAACCATCCACTGTGAGCCACACATTCTCGCATACCTCCAGCCTTATTTCATGCACTTAATGGACTCCAGCCTATGCTCTGGCAGTTAAAAATCTTCCATTACTATCACTCCAGCGTTTTTACTGCCTTTTTTTATTTGCTCAATCATTTCACAGTCCAGTTGTTCAGTTTTGGTCAGGTGGGCTATAAAATATTTCTGTAACAAGTTCAATCTCTGCAACATCTCTGGCCTCCGTCTCTAATGACTTTGCACCGTTGCTGGTTTCTCCCAAATCACAGCTTTCAAAGATCTTCTTTGCAGACAAGCACACATCCCAAACGCACACACCTCTTTCCCAGCAGCTCCCAAATGGCAATAGTGTTTAATACATTTGGTCCTCATTGGAAAGATTTCATTTTAAATTACCTGAATGTGAATAAATGGAAACTTGCAGTGGCTGAGCACCAGTTGGCCCTGCTGCCCACCCGTGTCTTTGGGCTCCTCTCAGGGCTGTTGTTCTACAACCCAATTTTCCTTGGCTCTTGGGGGTTTGTGTGTGTGTGGGTTTGCCCTTCAGTTTGTTTCAAGGAAGGTTTGCCCAAGCAAGAGCTGGAAAAGCCTGGCTGAAGCCCCATGAAGGGTCTGCTTGGTAGAACCGAACCCCCATGTGATGGCTGCAAGGCTCATGACGTGGTTCAGTGCTAGATTTAGTTTATGGTTGGACTCGATAATCTTGAGGGTCTCTTCCAACCAAAATGATTCTATGATTCTTATATGATTCTATGATTCTAAGCTGCAGGAGGAGCGAGGAGCCCTGACGTGCCCTGTATGAGCCCGTGGCCCTGTGTCCCCACTGCGGGGAGATGAGTTATGGGTGGTCTGTCCATACAGGTGCTCTGGAGCTTCCAGGCATTCCTCAGGGGCAGCAAATCCTCTCTCTGGTCCCAAAAGCTCCCTGTGCATGTGCCCGAGGCTGCCCTGCAGGAAGGACATCCAGGTCCGAGACATGGAATATCGTGCCCAGGCCAAGCCCCGTCGTTCCTGAGTCAGCCCACGGCCATTGTGCTCGGTACCAGATTCAGGCACTTTCCAGAGGTCCTTGTTCGCTCTGCGGGCTCTGAGCCTTTTAATAGACGGAGATTCCCACATGAAATAAGAAACAGAAGATGTAATAAGTGATATGTTAGGGATCTGTGGTGGAGCTGGGGCTCTGGGTTACCCTCCCCATGCCTGTGATGGGAAGCAGGAGGTTCAGCGTCCGCAGGCACTGCTGTGCGCTCGCTCCTGCCCTGCGGCACCATTCGCACACTCACGAGAAGGAAAATGTCAGCATCTTTCCCAAAAACACTGCAGTTCTGCTCCCGGTGAGGGGGGGAGATGGAGAGGTTTACTCTGTAAGCCCATAGAAAATGTAACTGAGGAAAGTTCCTTCATTCCTTGTCTTGCATTCAGATAGCTGCACTTTCCCCTGAGCCAGACCGCGCATCACCGGCCTGTGGAGCTGGCAGCTCATTGATTTACTCCGTGTTGTAACTCGATGGAGTGGTTGCAACGTGTGGAGGGTTTACAGCACGCCTGGCTCACCCGGCTGGCTCCCATTCTCCCTTCCCTGCCCATCGTACCTGTCAAAATCGCTTTCTAGTCCTTTCCCCCAGGTAGACATCATCTCCAGCTTGTGATGCATTTTGTAGCTCTCCAGAAAGTAATACCTATAGAAGTCAGCACTTCAGTGATTTATGTAATTAAAATATGATGGATCAAGTCATTAAAATTCACCAGCGCCGGTACACGTGTTCACAAGTACACAACTTGTCTCCAACTATGCCTGCCCCATCATCCCGAGATGACCTTGTTTTATTGCTTAAGCTTTTACTCTAGATCAGAAAATTATGAATAGCAGAACAAACTGAAGAGTGGAATTAAAAACAAGAGTGCCTGGTATATTTTTCTGCTTGTATTTACTTTGTCACTTCAAAATGACAGCCTTGAAATTCCTGCATGATCTTCAGCGTGTTCTAAAAATGACAGCTACTATAATTCAAATTTACTGCTGTATTTTTTTTACTAGTAATGAAGTTGTAAATGCAGCATTTCTTTCATTACCTATTCATTAAAGATATGACATGAAAACAGAGTTACCATGGAAATGGCTCTGTGAATTCTGAGTACATAATAAGAATTTCATTGTTTACACTACAGCAGAGATAACTGATGGGTGTTGTTGTTGCTGGTAAAGTCTTATTTAGCCTCAGGAATGCTTGTAAGGGGAAAAAGGTTATGCAATTGGTCTTCCACTAAGTGCCTCCATACAAGCAGAGCTCTGTAAAATCATCAGTGCGCAAGAGTTTCATGATGAAAAGGACTGGATGTGTTTTGAGCCGCAAATCTTGGAGCATCATTTGGAGTTGAATATTTAAACATTCAAAATAGACACGGCACGGTTTGTATGTTACTAATAGTCTCATTGCAGATCTAATGTGTACACATCTTGTATAAATAAATGAGCATAGGGAAAATTTAGGATTTTTTATATTTAAACTGCAAACAATAGGCTTTCGGAGCATGAAAGCTTCAGATTTAATAAATAACAGTGTCAGCAGCTTTGCAAGAAAGGTAAAGGTGCCAGAAGCCTTATTTTTGTACCAAGACTCACAATTTCAAATGAAATAATGACAGTCAGAGGAGTGTCCTCTAACTGTATAACAAGGACCGCACTGCTGTACTGTGTCTGTGAACAGGGTGATGGTGATGGTAATAGGTGATGGTACAGGATACTCATAAACACCCGAATGCCATGGTGACCCTTTGGCAACCGAACCTGGAGTGACGGTCAGCGCCACTTTTCTAGTAAAAGGGTTTTAGTCCAGTTCTGAAGAGCTCTACAAAACCCATGGAAAAGGCTTGAGCCCTGTTAAGAATCAATGAATCAGGATTATCATTTATGCTACATACCCTTGAATGCCTGTTTCTTATTTGACAACCAATTCATCTAAGGAGTGAAGCATAAAGAGAAGCATTATAGATACTGTGGTGTAAAACAGAGTGCCAATGATATCCCCTTTGTGCTTTCAATAAACATTTAGCTGTTGCTCGTTTTAAACAATGAAATACATACATCTGCACAAAGATGAGGAGTCTGAATGTGACCAGGCATGTCCCGAGTCCCCCGATGTCTCTGACAAGATCCTATTAATAATAACGGTGCCGAATTGGGATTTTGATTTACATCAGTGCTCTCCAGTTCCAGAGCCGTTTGCACGAGGCAGCGCTAATCACTCCTAATTGCAGTTGATTGGCAGAATAACATTAATGACATCCCTAAAGCAGCCTGTGCGTTCTTCTCCCCAGGCCCTTTGCGGGACTCTTTCCCCAGATGTTCCAGCTGTGGGGGTGGTGGGAAGGGACCGTCCCTGGGACGAGCCCAACAGTGACAGGTACGGCCCGAAAAACCAGGTCCTGCCATTGCCAGCCCTGTGCCGGGAGCTCGTGCTGCCTCTCAGTTTAGTAGAATTTGGTAAGATTGGGGAAAAATTAACCATGCAGGCGTCAGACATAATAACTGAAAACAATAAGGCTGGAAAGAGCATGGGAGAGGTCACCTGCATGCAAATAGCAGCAAGTACTTTCTCCCATGAGCTACTCCACCATAGTGCAGTTATAACCGTATTAAATCGGTCTCTACCAATAATTTGATACTTCCAGTATTCTGAGAGTCAGCCACGGACCGCAATTATTGCATAGTATGAATGATAATGTTGTAGAAAAGAGTGTTATTCATCGACATAACCTGAAGCTACTGTAGGAGGAGAGATTGAGGCAGTGGGAGGACTAGATGCTACTGCCACACATTGCAAAATAACTTATGGTTTGCCTTGGAGATCATGTTTCATTGCCTTGAGTGGGAAGCGCTCATTAATTTAAGATTTTCTCCATCTCCCGGTAAGAATTATCTTCCACCTTCAGCTATTAGAGGGAATCCTGCTGTCCACACACTCATCTAGGTGCAGATAATACTGAGCTTTGGCTTAGGCTCAGCTCAGTCAAGCCCCACAGCAGCTGATGGGCGGCAGCAGCATGTGGCACGGGAGGGAGAGGAGTTTGCACATCTTGCTGTTGATTACCAAACGAAATGGAACTCACTTTACCAGAGCTGCTCAGATTAATGATCTCCATAGTATTTTAGCATTGCAGAGCATCTGCACCATATGTGAGCCCACCAGTGTTTGGTGGGTTGAATCACTGCTGTGGCAGAGCAAAGAAAAAGTGTTTAAATCATCACTTCTTTTGGAACCGGTTTTGCTTTTGATAAGATTTCATCAAACACAAAGAGAATAGTTGAAGGAAGGTTGTTTGGATAATGAGCGCAGTGGCCATCATACACAGTAGCTTACTTTTTGGAGCTGAATTGTTTGGTTTAGTCTATTTTTTTAAAAAATAATTATTTTTTATTGCAGAGTGTTGTAAACTATTTTTAGTGGGTTTATTTATAGGGTCACATTTTTCCGATTAGATAAAAGAGCTTGAGGACAAACACTTTCTTCAGCTGTCTCCTGAACGGACCGAAGTGCCGTAAATCCAAGGCTGTAGGAGCCATGTCTTGCTCTGAACAGTTCAGCAGGCTCCTCGCACGGAGTTTTCCTCTGCCTGGCACTGCATAGAGAACACGAGCAGGAGTTCCGCCCACCCTAAAAGCCCCGGAGGGTTTGGGGGTCCCAGCCGCCGCGGGTGTCCCGTTACTGACGGGCGCAGAGGCGCCGGCACTGCATCCTGTGGCTTCTCCATGGGATCCACAGTGCTCTCTGGGACCCCTACACGCTCCTCTTCACTGAAAACCCACCACAGGACACACAGAAATATCAGAGGTATTTCACATTTTACCATCCTTTACAGTTTGGGTTCTCTGGGCTTGTTTTCTACACAGCAGAGGCAATTTGCATGTAATATCTTTGCGGCTGGACTGCGAACATTTACGCTATATGAAGTTTAGCAGCCAGTATAAAGCCCTTGGAAACAGAGTTTTATGAAAGAAGTGCTGACACACTTTTAATTGGAGTACGGGCTGCCATGGGAGCACTGGGTCTCAAGCTTAGGTACTTAGTGTATCTTATTTTGTGGCTTGCAATGGCCCAGTTATAGGGCATGACTGGCTTTATTTTTAATGCAAATTACAGCTTATTTCCAACTGTTGAATCGCAGGTACCGGGAGCCTCGCTTGCTCTTAAAACTGCTATTAGTAATTCGAAGAAATCGATTATCTGGAGAGCAGGCGGATCTTTGCAGGCAGGGGATAAACACAGTTGTCTGCTGTCAGGGTGCTTTGTTTTTTCAAAACATTTATTAAAAGTGCTAGAAACCATGCTGGCTAAAAGTGGAGTTTGCAATTTTCTGAGCGCTTTATATCTCTTTCAGAAAAATTCATGATAATAACAGAGTAACTGGGCTGGTGCTATTTATGTGAAACAACAGACTCTCTGGAGATACTAGAGGGGTAACGAAATAAATGTACAGTGTCCTGATAGAAATAAAAGTATTGATCTGATGAATATTGCAGGCTAAAGACTATATGTTATTAGGGTGTAATGAAATCTTGTTATTTGGCTTCCGAGCTATAGCACTGCTGCTGATCACTACAACACTGAATTATTCAGAAATCACATCTTTGGTTGTTCTAGAAGATGCGTTCAGCCTCCTTGTTTCTTTTTATTCTTCTCTCCCATCCAAATGTGGGGTTTTTATCCCTAAATATTCCATAGATGCTTGCATTAAAGCCTTTCCCTCCCGCTTTTGCCCTGTTTGACAGCAGCTGAGGTGGTGGTTCATCAATACAGTAAATCTGGCACTAAGACTCTTGGTATTGGATCCAAAATGCCACAGGCAAGTGATGCAAAGTGCTGATTCAATACAAACTGACTCTCATCCTTCAAATTTATTTGAAAATTTGTTGATAGATTATAGCATCTTTTTTTCTGCTGAATCAGGTGTTGTCCGCACTCCCACCGCTGCAGTAAAGTTGGCATAAAACCAGCGTGAACTTTCTCTCGTCTGCTTTGGCTCCTTCGACAGAAACCCAATGGTGTGCTCACTCCGACCGCAGATCAGACGCGTGTGCTGGGAAGCCCAGGGCTGCTCAGGCTGGGCTTTACTGGCAGCCTGAAATGAAACCTGTTCCATCCCACAGGAAGAAGGGGGTGGAGGTACTTAGGGTGCCATATCCAATGTCAGAGGTGACTTATCCTTGGAGCAGCCGTTCTTGTGCAGCCCCTGGGATGTAGGCGGTATCACGTAGGCTGCAAGTTAAAGTATTTTGGTGATGGGCCCCCCTTTTCCTCCGACCGTGCTGCAGTGGAGTTGCTGACCCCGGCGGGTATTTCCCAGCCCCGCGGTGCCTCAGGTGGTGCTGTCACCTTTGCTGCTCGTGGACAGCCCATCACAGCGGGGTGCACCTCCCTGGTATTGCAAGACAGCACCAGCTCCGCTGGCTCCCTCCCTCATTGGGTTTATATCTAGCTCTTTCCATAGCTGTGCCCGGTTTTGTGTTTTGGACGTAGATGAAAAACGGCCTGAAAGTTTCAGAGGGAATCAGCCCATCCTTTGCTGCACATGATGTCTTCCTACCCTTCCAGCCTTGCTTTATTAGAACAAGTGTCCTTCGCTGCTCTTTCACTCAAAATCAATCTCCGCAGCACTGATTGCTCTGTCAGATCCCCTCTGTAGGCAAGCTTGCCAACACTTTTATTGTACTGCCCGCAGGCAAAGTGGTCCCACAAAGAGCCCTCTAGACTGAGCTCAAGGTCGCAGGCCCTAATAGCTTCCTTAGGATGGCTGCGTACTCTGTCAAAAATTCACTTTCAACCTGATCTTCCTGTGGAATTAAAGCCCACTCAGCTTTAGCAGGGGTGAAAAGATCTTCAAAACAGACTGTCGCTCACAAAGGATTTACCTGCAGGTTTCTCTGGAGCTCTGTTACTTCCCTACAGGGAGTAGGTTCTGGGATCAGGAAAACCATTCTGAAGTCAGGTGGTTATCTCAATCTCCTAAAAATGAGCAAACGAATTCAGTTAAGTGTTACCAGCTCCACATACACATAAACATTTCTTCTGCTGAGTCGTCTGCTCAATCCCTCCTACCACTGCAGGCAGCGATGAATCCTCTGCTTTTCACTTTTCAGCTTATCTGCTGCTGGTTTCAGTTCATCTACAAATAGGTGATCATGATTGCTAATTACATCAAGCCTTGTGTGCTTCATTTAGGAGCGATGTGCAGGCTGCTGTCTGTGTCCCTCCTGTAGCAGAGACCAGCAGCTTGTGTGCAGAAGATGAGCGGGGAACAGAACCCTGTTTGTTCTTGAGGACCTGGAAAGACACTTTGTGCAAAAACTATGCTGTGTCTGAGATACCAGAATGGTATTTGTGTTTCTAAGACAGGGGCTGGTCCATCTGTCCACCTAAGATGCAGATGTTAGTGCAGCCGTTGGGATGTGACTCATCCCATGCGGTGGTTTGGGAGGGTGGTGTTGGGGTGTTGGTCCGCGGACACACAGCCTGGCTGCCACCTCCAGCCCAGCCTCACCTGAACGTGGATGCACGTGGATCCACACAGACATCCTACAAGGCAGCCTTTATATGATTGTAAATTAATGCTGTACTCTTTGTTCATAGCATTGGAATGTCTTGCCATCAATTCATCCACTCCTAGACAATCATAGAATCATTTTGGTTGGAAAAGACCTTTAAGATCGAGTCCAACTCTTAACTCAGCACCACTACCCCATGTCCCTGAGGACCTCACCTCTGTCTGTTCAACCCTCCAGGGCTGGTGACTCCAGCACTGCCCTGGGCAGCCTGTTCCAATGCCCCACAGCCCTTTGGGGAAGAAATTGTTCCCCAGATCCAACCTCAACCTCCCCTGGCGCAACTTGAGGCCGTTTCCTCTGCTCCTGGTGCTTGTTCCTGGGGAGCAGAGCCCGACCCCCACCTCATGTGTCTCAAAAGATCAAGACCCGGTGCAGGTTTCTCAGTGAACGATGTGAGGATGAAGCAAAGTACAGAGGTTGAACTTTTTGTGTGGTCCCTTATAGTACCCGTGTAGCACCACAGAGAGCAGGTCTTCTCAAGCAGAGCCCACTCACGGATCCAGCGGGTTCAGGACGGCCGCGCTCGGTGCGTCCATGTCCACGGCAATCGGTGGCACATTCAGACGCTCCCCTGTTGCAGCTCTTTGCCTCTCCTAATTTGGTGTAATATATTTCTTTGTCTTAGGTGCCTTTGTTCAGTCCCACTTTTGGTTCTCTCTCAATACACATGACAATAGCTTGTCAATCTGGTTTATCATGCATCTTTGTCATTACTTTGTGTGTGTGCAGCTGTCAGATCGAGAAAAATAGCTAACATTTTTCTCTGGAGGCCTTTAAGATATTATTATTTTTTATACATATAGCATTATCTTCTTGTTGTTTTGGGTCATTTTAAGATACAGTGCACTTCAACTTCATGTTCTGCACATTACATGCTTTTGTGTGTGACCTTTTCACAGTAATAAAGAGGGGTTTCAAGAACACATCCACTTCTGCTGGATATTGTTCACCTTGAGCCATGCTCTTCCTGTTTATGACATGATAATTTTCATAGCAACCACTTTTCATACAACATAATGCAAATTAATGTGGTACTGCATCATCCCCATACCACTCTCGCAAAGTTAAGTACTTGCTATAATGGAAATATTGCAATAAGAAGGTGTGAGGGAGAGGCAATAGAAGAGAAGAGGTTGCCAGGATTTGATGGGTGAGAGTTATTGGATGTTGAGGTAAAACAATGACTGATGTAAGACGGCAGCGTGGAAAACACGCAGTGAACAGGGCCTTTGAATATTGGATTTTTCTGGTTTGGTGACCCAAGGTACAGGAAACACTATATTAGTTTAAAGTAATTACCAAATAATTTCATATTAGATTTTTGTCAAAATGAGATCAAACAGAAACAAATAGTTCAGATTAAGCAAGTGTTTTGGTGAAGGGAGGGGGAAGGGGTTATGTATTTTCCAAATTTAACACAAATGGAGTTTTGAGTCCCTTTCCACTGTGCCAGAGGTGGTGCCATTCTCTTAGGAATTATTTTTTTAAAGAAAATATGAAATCACTGAGGCCAAGGAAGGTGCATTAAAGTATGGAATGTACAGTGTAGACTTATATGGCAACCAAGATTTCCTTTAGACAGGAGGAGGAAAGGAATCCGTGTTAATATTGCTACTGGGTGTACTTACAGACACAAAAGCCTATGAGATGACTCCTATAACCTCCCATTACCTTTTGATCTGACTCCTATAGAATTGCTACAGGGTTTTAATACCCATGGCGAGAATTCTTTCAGAGAAGGTGTAGGAGCTGCAAACCCTGAAGCAAATCACGTCAGACACCCGATAGACCCACATGTAAAGACTTTACCTTAAAAGAAGGCTGCAGTTTTGCACAAGAATGCGGGTTGTGTCACCCCTCAGTTCTGGGGTTGTCTTCAGTTATGTGTTCAAGTGCTGTTTTCTCCAAAGAACTCGCCCAGTACACAGAACTCACAGAACTTACTGCAAAGCCAAATTCTATCTTGTTTTTCATTCCATTGGTGACTTCCCTGCCTTATTTTGTGAGCACCATCTTGACTTTGCTCACAATATACCCTAAATATAGAAATAATCATTTAGTATAGTTGCGATGGTAGTTTCCGTGTGCTTTGGATGCACCAGTGAACTCATCTTCCCAACACCACATTTAGATCAGATATTAGAAAAAATTGTTCACAGAAAGGGCTGTGGGGCATTGGAACAGGCTGCCCAGGGCAGTGCTGGAGTCACCATCCTGGAGGGGTTTAAAAGGCGTTTAGATGAGGTTCTTAGGGACATGGGTTAGTGCCAGAGTTAGGTTATGGTTGGACTCCATGATCCTGAGGGTCTTTTCCAGCTGAAATGATTCTATGATATGAGCAAGATCACACTCTGTCCTTCATGTCCATCCACTTCTGGGATCTGTGCCCTTAGAATGAGCTGTGGGTTCATTTCTTAGAGAGGATGGTGAAGAAGAGCAAAAAAAGCTGTTGAGCGTTGTGTTACGTGCCAGGTAAATACAGTCACTGGTAGCGGGGCCATTTCACATCGACTTCACAGTTATTGTTGCAGCTAGGTTGTTTTGCTGTGTGGAAATGAATTTACTCTTTGAACGCCACAGTTGTTTGGAAATGGCATTGCTTGAAAAATGTAGCTTTTCATGTTCCCTCTAAATTAGAAGTGACTAATTACCATATTTGATAACGTGGTGGAATACCGTTAATATTTCTTCTGGAGTTGCCTAAGTTGGGAAGTCTCTGGAGGCTTCAATTTCAATCTTTCTCCATTGAAGACAGAGAGAACCTGTGGTCCTGTAGGCTCCTTAGCTGAGGTACCTCAATGAAGTATTATATTATACCTGCAGTCTGCGGTCCCCAGCCTGAGGATGGCTCCAAATAACAGAAAAGTGACTTTTCTCCAGCATGTGACTGCACATCAGCTCACCTGGGGTCACCACCTCTGGAGTCGCTCTCCATCTATGTCCCGAGAAAGGCAGCGAGTTGCCGTAGGTTGGTGTAAAATCAGAGAGGGCTCAGTTAACTCCAATTACGGTGTGTTTTCTGTGCGCTCCGAGCGTGCACACAGAGCAGCTGATGGATGGTAACTTACTCACCTGATGTAATTTGTGGTTTGTGTGCTGGAGCCCTTGTAGTCTGCAGTAATGAGGTTTTAAAAAGACAGATGCTTCCTCAGCTCCAAGGTCTCTTGGAAATGTTGTGTATTTCTGATGTCTCTTTTTGCAGCAGAGCCCATATTTTCCAGCGAGTTATTATCATCACTCTCCAGGTCTCAGATACACTTGACTGTCTCTGGCCTGTGTATTGCAGTTACTCTTTTATTTGTGAATGACTCATCTGATGCATTTTGGGGGAGAAATCGATTTCTTAATCTGAGCATTATAATGCTTTTATATGTGCTGGGTTTTACATGTTTTGTTGACACATCAAGTGTACTACTGTTGGGAGGTAAATAGCTGTTGGCCGTACTCATAGCATGATGGGCTTGAGCACCTTCACCTTTGTCATGTGTGGCTTGTTCTCTGGACCGCTGTGACACCAACCATCAGCCTTGGGCTTGCATGTTGCACAAACCTCTTGATACTCGGGGTTTAGAAAACACACGTCATTTGGGTTTGGAGGTCCAAGGCTGGAGCCACCTCAGCTCCCTTCCTCCTCGAAGGAGCCAGTGTAATTCCATGTGGATATACATGAGATGCCACATTCCTGACTTGAATCCTGGCAGCAATATACAGCCACTGGGCTAATGTCCTCAGGATGACACCGTGGTGGCACATCCAGGTCAATTTGCCATTAGCTCCATCAGAAATGTTTGGAGATAGCACACGCAGCCCCCCTTGCCCAGGGGACAGCCCTTCTGCAGACCGCTTGCCAACGGGGCAGATGGAACGTGATGGCCTCACTCTTCATCAGTGAAGATGATGAAGACGATGGCCTAACTCTGCAGAATCACGCAGCTCTGATGGAGAGAACGAGGCTCTGCAGGTCTGTTCAGTGCAGCTGAGCTCTGGAATCCTGGGGCAGGGAGGGTGAATGGTTCCTATGGCTCTTGTTGCCCATCAAGAAATGGAAGCAGGTTGTCTGGCCCTGCTGTTCTGCGGTGGTTGAGTTACCGCTGCTGCCGCTGTTCCTTGGGAGCAACCCCACCCTCTAAATGTGCTGTGCAAGGGGTCAGAGGACACAGAAAGACTCTTCAAGGAGGACAGAGACATCCAGATGCCTCTTCTTCATCCCTTGATCGAAACAAGGGGCATCAAAGTTGTGTTGTGTCCTCCTTCAGCACGCACATGCAGCACCCGTCACAGCCTGAAAGGGAGAGGCATCCAACCCCCTGTATTTAGAAGCAGTTTATCTTGCTGGAACATGTAGCTACAGTGGATGGTCCTCCGTGATTTATTTTTTGCTCTTTGTTTTTTTAACTCAACCTTCTGCAGTACAAAGGAAGAGTCAAACTGACTGTTTAACTGACTGAACACATCACTTGGGATGTTTCATTCTAAAAACCTGGGTGGGTGTTTTTGCAAATTATTTACACTTCAGAGTGGAAAAATAGCAACATTAGTATAGTATTAGATTAAATTTCCCCAGGTTAATGGGCTCAGTGTCAGGAGTGAATAATCACAAGTGCGTTGCCAATGGAGAGACCAGAAAGGCACGTTCCTTCCACTATATATTCTACTCCATGAATATATTAAAATATTTTTCTCAGTATAAGAAGAACGGAAATAGCCTTTTGTTTTCCTCTTTTCATAGCAAAGGCTCCTGTCATTTGCAGCACAATTAATTCCTTGAATCTGTACCAGTCAGTTTTTATCCTTCCTTCAAGACCCAGCAGCCACTGGAAAAGTCTTTCCTGTGGCTAAACTTTGCTGAGTATATTTAACTAGTAAATTATTAGTCTTCTGAACTAGAAGAACTAATACTCATTCATGTTCGAAAAATGGTTTGTTTTACTTACTGCATGAGTTAGGTCTGCAATAGTAGCAAAGCCAAAGGACATTTAATTAAGTTATATTTGCTTTTTTCATTATCTTTTAGCTTTAGATTATAAATCACCAATCAACGAGCACTTAATTTCCTCATATAACATTAAAAGTAATTGCTTCTTAAATTTGTTTCAGTAATCCAAATATTTGCACAGAGTGCAGCATGAAGAGGTTGTTTCATTGGTGAGAGTTCTCCCTTCCCTTGCCCCTGCTGAAGGAAAACGGGGTTTGCTCATTTGGGGTCCAGCCATTTGTGACACTGAAGTCTCTGAACACTGGTGTTGATATTGCTATTAAATATTGATGTCGTGCAGAGTTTCTGGTCATTGATTTCCTTGGCACTTGAATGACAGTAAACGTCTCTCTGAACTCCAGCCTGGCAAGCAGAATCTTGTGGGTGGGTCCATGACCCTGTGCAGGGCCATCAAACAGCTGTTAGCTACGGGTATTTCTGCTTTCTTGCCAAAATCCAAGCCCAGATGTGGAGATGTGCTTAGATCCTTGTCTGTTAGATACCGTGTGCTTGGGCTTGAGGTTGCATTTAGCTGCATGGAACAGAGAAATTCTTCCTTCAGCACTCACCGTGGCACTGTACCATCTGTATAAAGAACCGCCTGCTTGAGAACCTGTATCCTTCTAAACATACATAAACATGTAGAGTAACTACAGTGCATGTATGTCTTGGGTCATGCATGATTATGATGATTTGTTACCAGACATTGCTGTTTTTTCCCAAGTGGAGGATTATTTTACACAGAATCACAGACTGGTTGGGGTTGAAGGGACCTCTGGAGATCATCCAGTCCAACCCCCCTGCTCACGCAGGGTCACCAGAGCAGATCACACAGGTGGGTCCAGGCGGGTTTGAATGTCTCAGAGAAGGAGACTCCACAGCCTCTCTGGGCAGACTGGGCCAGGCTCTGGTACCTCACAAGTTTCTCCTCATATTCAGATGGAACCTCCTGTGTTTCAGTCTGTGCCTGTTGCCCCTCACCCTGTCATTTGGCACCACTGAACAGAGTCTGGTCCATCCTCTTGACACCCACCCTGGAGATACTGATCAGCATTGATAACATCCCTCTCAGCTTCTTCAGGCTGAACAGCCCCAGCTCTCTCTGTCTCTGCTCATAAGAAAGATGCTCCAGACCCCTCAGCATCTTCATAGCCCACTGCTGGACTCCCTCCAGTAATTCCTTATTCTTCCTAAACTGGAGAGCCCAGAATGGACACAGTATTCCGGATGCGGCCCCATCAGGTCAGAGTAGAGAGGAAGGAACAACCTCCCTCCACCTGCACTTTTCCTAATGCACCCCAGGTACCATTGGCCTCTTGGCCACAGGGCACATTGTAGACTCATGGTCACCCTGTTGTCCACCAGAACTCGCAGGCCCTTCTCTGCAGAGCTGCCTTGCAGCAGGTCAGCCCCAACCTGTGCTGGTGCCAGGGTTGTTCCTCCCCAGGTGCAGGACCCTGCACTTGCCCCGTTGAACTTCATCAGGTTCATCTCTGCCCGGTCCAGCCTGTCCAGCCTCTGCTGTGTCAGCCCTTCCTCCCAGTTTGGGACCATCACCAAACCTGTGAAAAGCAGCTGAACTCCAGCATCAGCTGCTCTGCAGTTCTCCCAGGCACAAGAAGAGGGGGAACATCCTAAAAAGCAGCTGTAGAGCCAGAAACACACCTGAGATCAGGCTGGCAGGATCCAAAGGTGCTACAGCATCTCCTGCAGACTTTGTGCATCCTCGATCTGTGATTTTCAATGGGATGTGCCCAACATACAGTGTTTTCTCTGGCTGGATTTCCAAGAGTTCCCGCAGGTATCCTTGGGCAACCATAAATCAGGCAGAATCGCCGGGGAGCGAACAGCGATCTGGGTGAAGTAACAGGGAAGGGAGGAGGAAGAGGAGGAGGTGAAGGAGGAGCTGCCGTGGCCATAATTCCCTTGTGTCTGAAAAGGGTTTTGAGAGGGAAGTGTTTTATTTCTTTAATGGAGATGTGGGTGGCAGGGAGGGGTCAGGAAAAGAGGCCTGGGGGTTAGAAACAACTATTACATTGGAAGAAGACCTCCACTGGAGTGCAATGGAATAATCAAGATTTATTTAGAAAATATTGCTATTAAATAAACATTACAGAAACTTTCAAATATCAAGCTTATTTATAGCTTTAGGCGTGAAAACCCACATTAGTATGTTGAATTATATGAGTTCACTGCTGCCTGCTAGCTGACAGCACGTCAAATTATTTGCAAATATTTTCTGGAACAGTAACCTTGAAGGATGCCAGCACCATTCAGGGTAACCTTATCACGAGCCCGGAGCCGCGCGGCGAGATGAGGGCTGAGGATACAGAGATTTCAGCAGCAAACGACCTCTGACTCGCCGCCTAAAACCAGAGTTCACGTGGTACCTCCCTCGGCGGAGAAAGATGCTTTTTTGGCTCTGACATTTGCGCTGATTCTGTGCAGGGGTTTTGGAAGATGGTGTGAGTGATGCCGAGATGAGAAACTGCTCTGGGCAGGAATTTGAGAGTACATTAGTCACATCTAAGTGGGTTTATCTCCTCCAGCCTGCAATACCAAGCTTCTGCGAAAATTATGTAATCATTTTAACAAAGTGTTCTGTAATTGACATGAAAAAGGCAAAGTAAAATAAAAATGAATTTCTCTGTAAGCAGGAAGGTTCATTCATTTTAACTGCAATCTGCAAGAGGGAAAAGGGGAAAAAAAATCCCAAATGCAGGCTTTTTATGGAAATTGTGGCCTCGTTGAAATTATAAGCTTTCTGCTATTTAAATGAATAATGTTCCCTAACACAGACTATTTTCTCATTTAGAAGTCTGTTGGGGTATAATTTCATCCTTTTGCTGTCTGCTGTGTTTTAACTTACAGCACTCTGACTAAATACTCTATTTTCTATCCATCAAAAACTGTCGCTATAGTTTGGGCAACAAGCATTTGTTGCTCAATTAGAAGGCTCTGACTTTTGAAATGTGACATTCTCCACCGAGGGATTCAGGACCCTTGTCACGTGTAAAGCAGGTGGCATTCAAATGTATATGTTGTTCCCTGGCGATGGCCGGCGGGGGTGACGGCTGCTGGGGGCAGGAGTGGGAGGGCAGAGGACACCGAGTTGTTGGGCATCACCTCTGGGACTGTGCTCCCTGCGAGGAGGGGACAGCGGGGACACGCAGGACGAGTGACCGCGCAGAAAAGCTGATCCGAGCGGTTGTGCTTTTGGCACCCTGGACTTATAAGAGTGTTCCCTTGGGTGCAAAGCGCTTCATCACACCAGCAAATTCAGTCCAGCGCGGGCAGCCAAGCGCCTTCTATCCAAAAAGTGGCGATTTGCGTGTCCCGCATCCTCCTAAACATAAGTCACAGCTTCCAAATCTGGTCTAAAAATAACGAGATGTGAGTAAATACATGCACTTGGGTTTCTTCGCCTTCTGGTTTTCGAGCCATTTAGTATGCACCCGGGTCACATCTTCGTGTTTTCATCCAGAGCTGTGATGACTAGTCACTTCATCAGCGTTGTTAAAACAAATGCTGAGGTTCTCACATACCCACTCGGCTGGGAGTTTGGGCTTTTGAAGAGAACACCATGGGGCTCGTGGTGAAATGGTGAGAGCAAGAACCTGCAGCGTAAATTACCTTCCATCTCTTGAGGGCGCCTTCCTTAAGCAGAAGGACACAGCAGTGAAAGATGTTTAACGGCAACAAAAACCGTCTTGCTTCAAAGATGCAGTTAACCTTGACAAATAAGTGTGAATCCTCTAAGGAGCAATAAAAGTGCTCACCTGGTTTATGTCTGTTGGTCTGTCGTTCGGATGCCACTTCTGGTGCATGTCCTATCAATTCTGACACTATTTCCAGTGGCGAGGCCAAGTGGTTTATAAAGTTTTATATGCTGATGGAGTTACAGCCCCAGCATCACTGTTACCGTGGGAGAGGAGCTCCCCGTGGCTGGTGGGCTGGGTGAGGTGGGCACAGGGATCCTGGCAGGCCTGGGGACAAAAATCAGCACCCCTAGAAGAAGCCACTAAAGAGGCTTCTCCTCCACACCGTGTAAATTCAGTGATGAACGGCAAAAGTTCCTCTCTCCTCTTCTCCTGCAGTGTTGGGAACATCCCCAGCTCCAGGAAGGCCAATGGTACCTGGGGTGGGTTAGAAGGGGGTGGTCAGTAGGTCAGAGAGGTTCTCCTGCCCCTCTGCTCTGCCCTGGTGAGACCACATCTGGAATATTGTGTCCAGTTGTGGCCCCTCAGTTCCAGCAGGACAGGGAACTGCTGGAGAGAGTCCAGCGCAGCCACCAAGATGCTGAAGGGAGTGGAGCATCTCCCGTGTGAGGAAAGGCTGAGGGAGCTGGGGCTCTGGAGCTGGACAAGAGGAGACTGAGGGGGGACTCATTCCTGGGGATCAATATTGAAGCAGCATGCTCTGAGCAACCTGAGCTGGTGAAGATGTCCCTGCTCATGGCAGGGGTGGCACTGGGGGAGCTGGGAAGGTCCCTTCAACCCAAACCATCCTGTAATTCTATGATTCTTTGATTCTATGATAATCATGCCCTTTCAAGCTGTGCCTGAACTCATCAAATCCAAGCTGAAATAGCCTCTCTGTCCTCCCCAGGACTGTTAGGCAGTGAAGTATCTTCTCTCGCAGCAGGTTTATTTCTCATGCCCTCGGAGACATTTCTGATTTACTCCCTGTCTTTGCTTGGTACTGCAGGTTGTAGGTCACCAACCTGGTTAACATGTTAGTTCTTCCAGAGCTGAACAAACCCTTCTTGCCTCTCAGGTCCTCTCCCTCTGCCTTGTGCAGCGGGATCTCCGCCTGTTGAATGGACACAGTGGGTGACTCATGTTGTTAGCTTGGTTTTTGTCTAATTATTTACATTTGGGCTCGACACAGCAGCCCTAATGCTTCTCTGGCCACACGTCTGTCTTGCTAATGCCCTTTCTGTGACTGATCGTCCACTGCCGAGCTCCTGAGATGCGGTGGGAGGCGGGAAGGGCTTTGCCTTTCAGTCGCCGCAACATGTTGCTTAATGGTATTTACTTAGTTTCTGCTTGAAATCTTATTCTTCTCTTGCTTATTGTCATTACTCACAGCAGTTTGTTTCACCTCTTATCTTGCTAACATGAAGTTCGAATAAAGCCTCTTAAGAAATAGCCCGAGTGTGTGATAAATAGCAGCCGTAGGAGGCCATAGCCGAGTACTTTTCAATTCCTGCCTTTTCTATTTTCTATTGTTTGTACTTAAGGATACATTTTAGACTTCACGGGCCAAATTCATCCCATTCAAATGAAGTTACCTCAGAGACATGCTTGGCTCTGTTGCTTTAAAAAAAAATAGATAATCCCAAACAGCAGGATAATTTTATGACCGCTAATTACATTTGTTGCTATGCAAGCTAAGATAATGATAAGAGTAATCGTATCTCATGCTTCAGGGCATACGCTCATCACCTGTGGACATCAGGAAGGAATTTTTTTCCCTATGTACAGAACTGTTCAATTAACTAGATATATTGTGCTGGGTTTGTTTTCTTTCTGTTTGCTTCCCCTGAAGCATCATCTATTAGCTGCAGCCGGAATAGGTATATCAGATTGGATTAACCAACAGTCTGATCCAATATGGGGATTCCTAAATCCCCACACTAGAAGTAAAATCAGCTGAAGAATAAAAATACGTGATCTTTTGCAATTTGGAAGCAGATCGGTTTTAAACATCCGAATATGCCACCGGTGACCCAAGTTGAGAATGAAGCAGCGCTGAGCGTCGAGCTCCCGTGTTGCATAAAGCGCGGCGCTGAGCATCCCGGTTTGAGCAAACTTGGAGCGCTGCTCTTCCTTTTTGACTCCGCGAGTAGCATCTGCATTCAAGCACCACCGGGTCCTGCGGATTATGTTTGCGGCTCCCCGTCACGTTGCATTAGAATCGCCAGCCTCAGCCAGGAAAGCAATTGAAAGGCATTGGAAACCTGCCTGGCTGCCCACATCCAGGGAATAAGCTCTCTGATAATCCTAATAGAGAAGATCAAATTTGCCAAGGAAATAGAAGAGATTGTTTGTATTTTGCTTCATTCTCCCCAACTATCTTTCTGCTCCTCACAAGACTTAATCAACAGCTAATAAACCTCAGCTTCTCAGCACACAACAGAGTATTGTCTTTCTAGTACTTGTGTTGGGACTGGGATTTATTTGTTATTGACTTCATCCCTTTCCTATCCTTCCCTTTTGTTTGGTCCCCATTCCCCTTTTCTCACTAGCGCTCGCTTTATTTTTATCTCCAGTAAAGCAGGTCTGCCATTTAATTAGCAGATTGGCCTCTACCTGCAGCCAGATGAAATGTAATCTCCCGTCGACCTGCTTGCAAGGTCTGAAAGATTTCAACATTTGTCTTTGCTCATTTATGGACAAAATCAGAAAACTTACAGGTGTATTTCAGGAAGAAAATTCTTAAAACAAAATAGGTTTTATTTGTCAAAACTCGTCGGGCCTTTTTCTTATGTTAATAACCCAGCCAAAAGGAGGCCGCCTCACAGCAAACCAGTAGTGACTCTGCCTTAACTCCACCAGCCTGAGGTGGTGAAAAGCTTAACGGTGCCATATTCACATGCAGCTTTTGCCAGCAGATGAGAAGATGAGCGCCTCAAAAATTAAACCAGATGTGTCCTTTGCTGTCCCTCCGGAGCCGGGCTGTGCCCCAATCGCTCCGGAGCCGTCGCCTTCCCAACTCCGGCTGAATCATGAGATACAGCCCTTCCTAATGTCGATATACACCAGTGTTATCAACTCTTCATAAAGCTATATGGCCCTTTTAAAACACCCAGCTGCAGGTATTTCATTCTCTTGACTTGTACAATAAAAACAAGGTGGGAGAGGATGTCAAATGCTTCTCCACAAGCACACATCTCGCAGGGTGCCTGAGCTGCTGCGGGCTCAGCGTCACCGAGCATTGAACCAGCATAACCTGAATGAGGAAAGGCATCATATAATATTCAAATAGCATAGGTCAGTGTAAGCACAACAGCGTGTTTTCATTGCTGAGCCTGCACAAACACCTATTTGTCAGCGTTCAAGTGCTTTAGTTCCAGGCAAACTGACTTGCTCGCCATCCAGCCTGGCATGCTGGCAGTGCGGCCATGCAAACAGCCAGCCCTTCGTCTTCACCTGCAGCTTCATTCCCTTCACCAATCATTGCTGAAAAGACAAGTGAAATTTTTCCCGTGTTGATTCTGGAATTCTATCACAGCAGCGCTTTTCTTTGATCAGAATTGCTCGATGTTTTCTGTAACTCGGAACGGCATGAAAATTACAGTCTTGAAAATGACACAGATGCCTAACTTGAGGAATTCCAAAAGCTACTTGTGAGACAAGTCACCCTCACCATATTCCTTGTGAGTTGTCCAAAAATGCTTGACCAACCTACTCTGATTCCATCAAAGTCAATGACAAGGTGCTCAGTGCAGCTGGGAACATGCTGCTGCAGTGCAAAATCCTCCTTAGCTGGGACTTCTGCATCTAAGCACTTGCGACAAGTAAAGGGACCATTCAAATGCATTAAGAAGACCAAGAATGGATGTGTCAATTTTATCCATGTATCTTTAGATCCACAGTATTATAAATCCACTGTTCCCAGGGCTTTGCTTGGGAAATGCCATCGGTCCTACCTGGAACAGGAGCTGAGGGTGCTTGGTACCACAGGGACTGCATGGCATTTTCAGGTAGGCTCCAAGCATTAAGTTTCTTTGGGTTTTCCTCCAAGCTCAAAACCACAGGAGCTCTACACAGCTCCCTTTGCCTTTTTCAAGAATTCAGACCCAAAACTTTATATGCAGCCCAGCTCTAGTTTTTAAGAGAGCACTGCGAGTAGAGTAGTTGTGGCGCGCAGAGGAAGAGAAGCAATTAGGAGGACAGTAGGAAAGAAGAGTAAATAGGGAGCTGGAAGAGAGGTGACACAAAAGAAAATCAGGTTACCTCTGCAAAAAGAGACAAGAGATCAGGAAGGGCTTGAAGAAAGTGGAAGTTCACGTGGTCAGAATAACAGAAGTCGACTTCAGCAGGGAATTTAAGCAGGAGTTTGGAGGAGGGATGGATGGAAAACAAAGAGGAGAAGATAGTTCGTAGGATTCGGCTTTGCAGGGAAAGGGAAAAGGGTGGATTTAACACCAGAAAAAGGAAATTAAAGAACCAAGTGGCAAAGCCTGAGTGCAGCGGGAGCAGAAGAGTCGGGACTAAGGTGGCACTGATGTTACAAGTCTGGGAAGTGGAAAGGTTGTAGTAAAACTCTGACAAAGAAAGTGTTAGGAGGCAGGAAAACAGCTTTATCCAGAGAAACCCAACCTGAGATAACAGCAAGACATTCAGGAGGCAAAGGGAGCTGAGAGAGCTGGGGACAACAGAGGACAGAAGGAATAAATTGGGCAACACAGAAAGAGGCCTTGGGTTCAACGGCATTAAACGCCTGACTTCTTGGGAGAGTTCACACTGATGTAGAGACTGCATCCTTTTCTTTTCTTTTTCTTGGTGACCAAGAGCGAAGACAGAAAGAGAGATAAGGCTTAAAACTAAAAAGAAACCTGTTTGCACATGACGTTTCCTTCTCAGACACCCACTGGATTGTGCAGGAGAGTTGGCTGAAGTGAAATAAAAGATAATCTATTTATATGTGACGACAAACAAATATCTTAACAGCAGCTGGGAAAATCGGTTCTCTTCTTCTTCTACATGGGAGGTGACAGTGCCTGGATTGAGATGCGGCTACAGAGGCCGATGTGCTCATGGGCCATTGTTGGGCGCTGGGTTCCTCCACCACCCACGGATATTACGTTCTGATGTTTAATGTTCACAAACCATTAGATACATGTATATTTATGGTTTGATAATCAGCTGTCATTAACAGATGAGTAAACAACATAATGTTCATATTTAGGAGGAATATGCAAACTAAAGAGAAACTGCCAACTCCTAAGAACATTTATTTTCTCTGCACTTAATGGGGGAAAAGGAGGAGGAAATACTGTCTGTAAATTAATTCTGGGATATTGGCAATGCCTCCACTGCTGTACAACTGTAATTATCTCATCTCAGTGCGTGGGACTGTAGTCGTGCACCCCCAGCTATTCACATCCATGGGAGTTAAGAATATACGCATCAATGTACATTTCCAAAGTTAAATCATTTTTACTGTCTCTTTGAGCTCAGAAGAGCAGAGAAACCGTGATCCTTTTGGGGGCGTTGTACCAGGATGGTGGGGCCTCCTGCCCTCCTCCCTTCTTGGAAACCCAACACATTTTGAACTTAAAGACACGGTGGAAACTTCTCCTCATGGGAAATGCCAGTTTGAGTAGAGTTGCTTGACTTGAGTGGGGCTTTTACGCTGTTTAGTAGACCTCCATTTTCTTACAGATTTGGTATTATCCATAGACTAGGAGCAGAGAAGACCATGAAAACACATTTTCAGCCCCTGCACAGATGTCTTCAATATGAATATAGAATCATAGAATTATTTCAGTTGGAAAAGACCCTCAGGATCATCAAGTCCAACCATAACCCAACTCTAGCACTAACCCATGTTCCTAAGAACCTCATCTAAACACCTTTTAAACCCCTCCAGGGGTGGTGACTCCACCACTGCCCTGATCCAACATAGTTGTCACTCCCTGGTAATATCTTTGACAATCCCTGACTGTGCTTGTCATCTAAAGACATTTGATGAAAGTATTATTATATTAACATCATTATCCTGTTTTTGTGGATGAGGGAAGCTGAGGCACAAGGCAGGATGGGACTTACCCAGAGAGAAGGCAGAAGAAGTAGAGAATTCTAAGGAAAGGTCAGGTCTGGAGAGGATGAATCTGCAACACTGGGCAGACCCTTCGGTGGACATGGATGAGACAGCGGGAAGAAATAAAAAGGCATCGAACTAGGGGTGAGGCTGGGAACAGAGTCCATTCTTCTGACTGTCATCTCCCCACTCTCCCACCAGTTAGGCCATGTGTTTGCAGAATGGTACATGTATATATAACATGTATGAGTATTGGACAAATAGCAAATTAACAGTAGTTTCCTGGACAACCTCCACAACTTTCTCCTTAGCTGATTCTTTCCCTGCCTTATAAAATCAGAACGTTTTGCAATCCGTTTTGTGGATGAAAACAGATCGTGTACAGATGCAGCAATCTGGCACGTCATCACACCCGTGTTTTCAGCGTGGGACAGCGGAGCCTCTCCAGCTGCTGAGCATCAGCCCCTCAGCACAACCCAGTGCTCTAATCTGCTGCTTCCCTGCCCGCAGCCAGGCTTATTGGGGAGGATTATCCCCTTGTCCAGGGGTAATTTTCTCAAATAAATGGGTCAAAGCCTGTGCTGGCTCCCCTCCTGCAGCCCTGCTGGGTTCAATGGCTTTGCTCAGAGCACACACTGGTTCCGCCGTTCCTTCTCGATCGCCGGGCCGTGGCTCAATAACTAGAAGTGGCAGGTGAAGCCGAAGGTTTTGGCTTTGTTTTTTGTCAAGAAGCAACGAGTGCGGCAGAACAACATATGGTACGCTGCTTGGCTAAAGATGATTTAGTGGGAAGCTCTTGCTTCATTTCTGTCTTTCTGCAACCACATGCACTAATGTAGTGGTGTAACTATTAATCTAATAAACCGCTAATATTTATTATTAATTGAACCGTTTAATCTAACAGTGGATTAGGGGAAGGCAAATGTAGGACTTAATGACTCTGCTGATTGGTATAAATTCTAACAGTGAGCACAGGCTGTGTAATATAAATTGTGTTCCTGCTGCTGATAAATACCCCGTAACTGGAAGAAACTGTGCTTGAGCAAAACTTGCCCTGGCTATCAAGAGGTATTTTGTTGTTGTTATTTTAGCAAACACTGTAGGACTTAAACAGTCACCTCATCTCTTGGAGTTATCACCAGTTATCACCATTATTACACTAATGGCAAAGAAAGTGGTTATTATTAATGTCTGCTGAACATTAGAGGTCATCTTATGTGCAAAATAGACCCCTGAAGATGGTATAACGCCGCTGTGATAAACTGAAGTGCACTATAACAAACCTCAATTACCTGGCACTTCCATCCAGATCCTCCGTGTTGTCTGCAAATCCGTCTTTGCCAGGACTGTCCCCAGCCCACCCACTGTTCCAAGCAGCTCCAAATTCGTCTTCTATAGCTAGAAACAAGCATGCACCCACATCTTACACTAGACAAATATCTTCTTAGTGCTGAATCTTGTTTCCCAGATGCTCCTGCATGGGAGTTTAGGAATAGTTCAGTTTGGTTGGAGAGATGCTTCAGCTGTTACCTCTCCAGCCTTTGTCATCAGAGGCATCATTTGTATCCTGCAGGGAAATGAATGGAAAAGCCCAAACTTCCTAATGGGACATATCTTGCTCTAAGCTCTTGGAGGACCTGAGATCTTAGACTTTATCATTGTGACATTATGGGCTTTAGACAAGCTATTTTTAGAGGTTTCTTTAAAATTTGATCAGTTATAATTTTCCCTTTCTGGTTATAATTTTCCATTTCCTATGAGCTCTATAGCTAATACAGGAACTCTTGGAAACACAGCAGCACCCTTTCTAAGGCAGGGTGTGAGAAATACTCCTAATTAAAAATACTCTTTCATACGTTTGCAAATTATTTTTCTTCTTTTTTTTGGTTGCACGCAGGACATATGTTGATGTTATGTGGCTCACAGGCATTTGATCCTGCATAAATTATTGCAGCAGTTCCAGATTTTGTGCTGAGAAAATGCTGATGCCACCTTCCAGGTCTGGTGAAAAGCGATGGCGTGTTACCATTTTTACCTGTCCTACCTCAGGCCTCCATGGGGCTCAATGTCAGCACTAAGACGCTGGTTCCGTCTACATCTTCTAGCGCCAGCAGAGACCAAAGCACGGAGGTCACCTTCCATTTGGTGGATCCCATCCTATGATTTGCTTTCCATTTCCTACAGCTGAAGGAAACACGCCCTGTGCTTCTGCTGTGAAAAGCAAGGATGTGTTAAAGAAACTAGAAACCTATCTTCCTGGATCTGGGAGATCTGTATATTTTTTTGTCTTCCATCTGTTTCTGGTATTTGAGCTGAGAGAAAAGCTGTTTCTTACCCTCATGGCCTCTGGGGGTCAAGAGAAGAGAGAAATGGAAGGAACAAAAAGCTGAGGGATGAATTGGAATAATAGAATCATAGAATCATTTCAGTTGGAAGAGACCCTCAGGGTCATTGAGTCCAACCATAACCTAACTCTGGCACTAACCCACGTCCCTAAGAACCTCATCTAAGAAAATAAACAATTGGTGGAAAGATTAAAGCAGAGTGGAAAGAAAGGAGGGGAACCCTTCTGAGAAAGAGCTGATCTCATGGCTCACTTACCCGTTTGTGATATAAACGTGGTAGGAGTTTCAGCAGAAGTTTTTATACATTTGCCTTGGTCAGGAGCTCTGTTGATGCAGCTGCAGTGTGGGCATGATACCATAATGACCCAGCTTTGCTGCCTCACGTTTCCCACCACTGTCCCCATTTCCCACCATTATCTCCATTTTCCACAGTTGTCCCCATTTCTCACCACTATCCCCATTTCCCACCACTGTCCCCATTTCCCACCGCTGTCCCCATTTCTCACCACTATCCCCATTTCCCACCACTGTCCCCATTTCCCACCACTATCCCCATTTCCCACCGCTGTCCCCATTTCCCACTGCTGTCCCCATTTCCCACCGCTATCCCCATTTCCCACTGCTGTCCCCATTTCCCACCACTATCCCCATTTCCCACCGCTGTCCCCATTTCCCACTGCTGTCCCCATTTCTCACCACTATCCCCATTTCCCACCGCTATCCCCATTTCCCACCGCTGTCCCCATTTCTCACCACTCTCCCCATTTCCCACCGCTGTCCCCATTTCCCACTGCTGTCCCCATTTCCCATTGCTATCCCCATTTCCCACTGCTGTCCCCATTTCCCACTGCTGTCTCCCGCCTTATGCCCTTCACGCTCCCAAATTAGCGGAATCTGGAAGAAAATGCACCTAAGAGAGAATGAGGCAACGGAGAAAGTGATGGGAGTGAGTTCAGCAGGACAGACACACTAGGAAGAGGATGCAGAGAGAGAACTAAAGCAGAGGAAACCCTGATGTAAAAACAGGCTGGCCCAGCGCAACGAAGCAGCTCAGCACTTGCTGCTGGCAGGTTTGCTAAGTGCACATGTAATTCTTCAAGCATACAGGTCAGAACCTGCATCTCCTTCACCCGTGGACATTGCCAAAAGTCTCCTGAGCTGCATGGAAACACTGGTTCACACCGTGGCTCCCCCTCAACCCGTTTCCTTCTTCCATCCCTTAGTGCTGGTTGGTGTTTTACAGGTGTTTTCTTGCTCCTGATGCTCATTTAGGTCTCCAGGTTGTTTCAGCTTTGGTTATTCTCCTGCCCAGCAACAGAATGGGGCTGTAAAGATTTACTTTCTTGTTTTTTTAAGAAGTAGAGTGGGGAGAACCATAAGCAAAGAATCAATGCTTACATTTAATAGTTAAGCATAAAAGTCATTCTTAAACAATATTTTCATTTCACTTTTAATGAGACCAGAAATACCACTACTGGCTTTTTAAGGCCCATAAGGTGTTAGTACTCTTGTTATCTCAGAAGTTCATGGTCTCTCGCACACCATTTATGCTGGGCATTATTTTTGACAATGCAGCATGGCAAATGCCTGGACTGGGATTCCTTGGAATGAATAAATGATTTATAGTGGAAATTCTGCAAGTAATATCTTGTTATAATACGTTTTTGTGCTAAGTGCAAGTGACAAGTGATTGCTCAAACTTGTTCCTGCTGCTACCAGGTTTTCTTCTTTAATCCTATATGAGTTCTGCAGAAAAAAACGCATGAACTACAAGGAGAGCTGTCTTTTCATTTACTTTATCTTGCCTCTGTAGGACTATTTTCATGGTAAATTCAATATATTTTGTCCAAAATGTAAATGAAATGTTCAATATATTTTTAACTCAAGCACTGTTTAAACATTAAAATCCTCTTTTGCAAATGCCATTGTGATAGAAGTTCAAGACTTTCAAGGGACTTAATAACTTAGTGAGAGGAAAAGAGGCCAGTTTTGTAGTTAAGTCTTGGTTTTAGAGGCTTCACTTCATTGCTCTGCTGCAGACTTTCCATGGGACCAGGACTAAATTGCTCTTTTCTGTGTTTGTCCATGAACTGGACACTGTGCAATGGATGCTCTGTGGTCTACAGGGCTGGGGAACAATGGGAGATGTTCAGAAAGACCAGACATAGTGAGGAGAACTGCAGCAATTGAAGCAAATCATAAAGGGGATGGTGCTATCATAAAATAATTTGATATCGTTTTTGTTTGTACTATGACAACTATATTTGGGGGTCATGAACATAGTGCTTGGGAGCTTTTGTGTATATTAATTCCACTATCATCTCCGTGAAGTTACAAGGCAACATTTGGGATGTGAATTTAAAAAATCTTTAAATGAAAGGGGAAAAGCACAGTGAAGTTTGTGACTGGTGACGTGGTGACGCGTCACCACACATTGCGGTATGTTTGTATTTTGTACCCAAACGCAGATATACTGCTCCGGTGTGCCTAAGTGCAGTATCTCACTGTGAGCAGAGGTTACTACCAAATGTAAGAACCTCCTCAAGTGTCAATTAGCAGCAAATTCTACCCCAACTAAATTTTCATCCCAAGTTAAAGGCTGTTTTGTTGGTTTATGTCCGGAATATGCGTCTCCTCCGTCCCTTTCCCCGCTCTAATCCAAACAGAGGAATTTATCTTTCTTATGTCTTTTCAAAACTCACACAGGATTTTGTTTAGCTCCTGTATGAGAAGAAAATGAGAGGAATACAGAAGCTTGCTTGGGTTTTTTGGGTGTAAAGCAAACTGGAGGAGTCCCTGGGGAAAGGATATCAGGTGCTCTGTGGTGATGTAGCTGAGGAATACCGGCTCCACGCTCCAGCAAACCTCTCCGGTCTGGGCTAGAAAAGCACTTTCCAACTCAATAACCTGGCAATGTTCAGGTTTTTTGCCGAGATTGCCAAAGGTGCCCATTTGGGTACCGGTGATGCTCTATGTATAGGTGGCTGCTTACCAAAAATTGCACTAACACCTGCTGTGTCTGTCAGCTTGTACTGCTACCAAATGGAATTGGATTTAAGTGGTGACACAGGAGTATAAAACAATCTGCCTCTTAAAATGTGATCTGCTGGACACACTCTAAACTTATGAACCTTGATCTATCCTTTTGTTTGCTGGTTTCAAGGTTCCCATCTTTCTTTTGGGTTTCTCACTCTGATTTATTCCCAACCATGTCTGTTTTACAGAGCGTACACCAGGACAACTTGCATCTCAATTTGCTTCTATTTTTCTCTCCTTTTACGTTTTGCTGTCACGCTTGGTACCAAAATTTTTAAGCAAAAGAGCCACCAGCTTTTCCTCGCTAGCCTTTGTTGCAGCGGTGGATAGTATCATAATTGTGTCTTGTTCATTACAAATAAAAGTTGGGCTCCTTAGTTGTACGAATTTGTTGGTTTGTAGCCAGAATCAATCTGTGCATATGTTCATCGTGCTGTGACACAGTTTCTGGTTTGTTAAAGCAGTAGTTTCTCTGACAACTTGGCTCCGTGTCCTCTGGGTATCGGTTTGCCTGAGGTTGACCTTCCCACCCAGCCGCCGCAGCCAGGACCAGCTGTGGGGCTGGAGCTGCACCAGGCTCCTGCTCTCAGGTCTGTTCTCAGAGCTCAGTCTGCAGTTCAGACACAGAAACAGTGGCCCAGATTCCTCAGTCCCCACATTGTTTCTGCTTTCTCTTATAATTCTGCCTTTGTGGACAACAAAAACAAGAAGGCAAAGCAATAGGATGATGAGGTTCACATTTCTCATCAAGGAGTCTGCAGAATAGCAGCTGTTCTGAAGCAGCAAATGCCATCGTGCTGTCCTCGGTCTTGGTTTTCATCCCTTTTGCAAATCCACAGTTTTGTCAATATGGCAGGTTAGGCAAACTGTCATATCTTCATTTCCAGACCAGTTTTGGTGCATGCAATGAGAGCTACGACCAGGCTTGTGCGCAGAGAAGCCACTGCCATGGAGCCATCTCCATATCTGACTTGGTTTCTCAGAGACATCCAACTGGATATCAGCCTCCTTCCTCGGGCAGGTGGCTCTGGATATATCACAATAACCTTGTGGTGGATATTTCTCTATTTGTTCAGCTTCAGACCGAGGCTGAAAGCGCTGCTGGAAATACACTTTAGCCAGAGATTGTTTGGGTCAATTGTTCCTGCTGGTATTAAAGTTATGAATCATCTTGGCATCAAGGTGTGACCTTTCCTCTTTACACTGTTATGTCACCAAAAAGAAGGCAGAAATGGAAATAGGAAGGTGATTGCAATAAATTTCTCACCGCTGATATAATGTCTCATGTGCACGAGGAGTATTGTACTCATAAAGCTCATCTTCCTTGGCACAGATCCACACTCAACTTTGTCTCTGCTGACAAAATCCTTCACTTGTTTCCCAGCGCAGCTTTCTCAGCATCATAAACCACCTGCTGGAATGAGTTCTCTGGAGTGCTGGTGCAGAGATTTCCAGCCCAAAGCGATGCTGGAATCCGCACTCCTGCAGTGCAGAGTCCCCCAGGAATGATCTTTCCAAACATAACGGTTTGATGTTGCGTGTCCAGAGACTATAGTGAATAAAAACTTTTGAAAAATCTGAAGTGTAGGTAATGTTGAGGGAATAAATGTCAGTTCTTTATCTGTATCTGCCTCAGAAACAGTTAAATTTGCCGAGCAGAAACTCAGCGTCGGTTATTTACTCCAATTCTAATCTCTCACTAAAAAATATTTTCCCCTACAATAAAAAACCTTGAAATTAAATTTGACACATTGGAGTCTGAAATAAACTCTATTTCAAATAAAATAGTATATTTGGAACAGTATGCATTGCAATACAGAGGAAAATTGCATGGAGATTGTGATAGGGTTAGGCTGTTTCGTGCGCAGAGCGATAGTGCTGAGCCTGTCAGGAACTCTTCTCCGGGCTAAAGTGGTTCTTCACCCCAAAGCTGAGGATGCTCTTTCCCCTCTAACCCGCCAGCTGGAGTGCTGGTAAAAAAATGTCACCACTAGGAGTTTGTCACGCGGTATTTCAGCTTATTTAGTTCCATGGAGCTCAGGTAAAGCGTGTTACCCTGGGCTGGGACCCCAGGGACAAAGTTTGGATGCTCATGGAGCTTTCAGGAGAGGGAAAGCTGCTTTGGCCACGTTCCTGCAGAATCGAGGCGTTATCAGGGTTCAGTGTAGTGTAAAAACCTCCACTGTCTTGCAAACCTCTTCTCCCATTAATGCCCAAGATTTTATGGCATCTCATTCTGGGTGTCAGTCCATCTGTGAACTGTACATGTAAAATGGTAATGGATAGTTTCATTTTAAAAGAAACTTGTAGTTTTTCTATGTTGTTATACTCTTAGGAACACAGAAAATCATAGAATCATAGAATGATTGCAGTTGGAAGAGACCCTCAGTATCATGGAGTCCCAGCCATAAATGCCTAGCTTCATAATAGAAATTTTCTTGTCAGTGTTCCCAAACCCCAGTGTTATTTCCCACTAACCTTTTTAAAGAAAGAAAAATCATATAATTTCTTGTCTGTGAGCAGGATGTGTCTGCGCTTCGGACTGCGAGATGTGCTCTCCCCGACCACTGTCCCAGTGTCCCCAAAGCCCCAGGCCGGGCTGTCCCTTGGGCCGCACCGGTGCCGAGGGGTGGGAGGTGCTGCTGTGGGAAGGTCACAGAATCACAAAATGTCAGGGGTTGAAGGGCCCTGGAAAGCTCATCCAGTGCAGTCCCCCCATGGAGCAGGAACACCCAGATGAGGTTACACAGGAAGGTGTCCAGGCGGGTTGGAATGTCTGCACAGAAGGAGACTCCACAACCCCCCTGGGCAGCCTGGGCCAGGCTCTGCCACCCTCACCGGGAACAAGTTTCTTCTCATATTTAGGTGTAACCTCCTGTGTTCCAGTTTGTACCCATTACCCCTTGTCCTGTCACTGGTTGTCACCAGAAGAGCCTGGCTCCATCCTCCTGACACTCCCCCTTTCCATATTGATCCCCAGGAATGAGTCCCCCCTCAGTGTCCTCTTGTCCAGCTCCAGAGCCCCAGCTCCCTCAGCCTTTCCTCACACGGGAGATGCTCCACTCCCTTCAGCATCTTGGTGGCTGCGCTGGACTCTCTGCAGCAGTTCCCTGTCCTGCTGGAACTGAGGGGCCACAACTGGACACAATATTCCAGGTGTGGTCTCCCCAGGGCAGAGCAGAGGGGCAGGAGAACCTCTCTGACCTACTGACCACCCCCTTCTAACCCACCCCAGGTACCATTGGCTTCCTGGCCACAAGGGCCCAGTGCTGGCTCATGGTCATCCTGCTGTCCATCAGGACCCCCAGGTCCCTTTCCCCTACGCTGCTCTGCAACAGCTCGTTCCCCAACTTATACTGGAACCTGGGGTTGCTCCTGCCCAGATGCAAAATTCTACACTTGCCCTTGTTATATTTCATTAATTTTTTCCCTGCCCAACATTCCAGACTGTCCAGGTCCCTCGGGAAGATGCTCCCGGTGCAGCTGCATCCGCAGGCGTCGAGCATCCCCAGGGGCTGCAGTGGGCGAGCGTTCCTACGCCAGCCTGGCTTTCAATTATTAATAGGAATTGGACTTTCTTCTTAAAAGTGAAGAATGTGATTCATGTTGAAATCCCCATTCCGTCTTTGCTCCCAAAATGTCAATATTTTGTGATGTTTTATGTTTTTGATAGTGTTGCACATATGGCTCACCATTCCAGGATGATAAAAATCTGAGAATCGTGTCGTTTTTTTGATAAAAGGAAGAGAACCAAAGCATGCTTGCTATAATTTGTATTTAACTGTTAGTAGAGGACTAATTACTGTGAACTTTTGTATCATGATTTCATGTAACTTGTTTAAAAAAACCCTATTTATAGTCTGATTCCTGTATTTTGACTAATCAAATAATTTGCAGTAATTAGTTTTCAAGATTAATACAAGTAAAAGGAAGAAGCCATGGGAGACTAGCTCCATATTTTAAGCATGCATAAGAAGTTACTCCAGTTTCCATTCAAATTTATATTCAGTTTGCAGCTATTCCAGGGATAAAATTAACACACAGCAATATTATTAATATCTTAAATTTACACAGCGCTTTGGATATACCCAGATCTCCACGGATCATTCCTACCTCAGTAGAACTGGGTTTCTGCCCTGTGGCCACATGGGAGCTCCACCATGGAAACCAGTGAACTGTCAGGCAAATCAAAACCTCTCTTGTCCAGACCATGTGAGTGGGATCACTCACCTACAGCTCAGTTCTCAGACACCTCTTTTAACACTTTCAGAGTTTATTTCCAAAAGCTCGGATCCAGCATGTGCTTTGAGCAGGCGAGTGGCGCTGGTGGAATCAGCCAAGAGGGTGAAGTTAGGCTGGGTTTATGTGGCCCTGGCAGGGGAGGGAATGGAAGTTTTGGGATGTAAAAACACCATCTGATTATCTTGCAAACAGCATCCTTCCCGTGTCAGGAGGCTGAGGGGAGACTATCGCTCTCTCAATTGCCTGAAAGGAGCTTGGAGCATGGAGGGGGTTGGTCTCTTCTTGCAAGTAACAAGTGATAGAACAAGAGCAAATGGCCTCAAGTTGTACCAGGGGAGGTTTAGATTGGATATCAGGAAAAAATTCCTCCTGGAAAGGGCTGTGGGGCATTGGAACAGGCTGCCCAGGGCAGTGGTGGAGTCACCATCCCTGGAGGGGTTTAAAAGGTGTTTTGATGAGGTTCTTAGGGACATGGGTTAGTGCTAGAGATGGGTTATGGTTGGACTCCATGATCCTGAGGGTCTCTTCCAACTGAAATGATTTTACGATTCTGCCATCAGCTGTGGCTGTCTCTTGGTTTCGTTGGGTGCTCTCGGAGCCTGATCTCCACCTGCCTTGCTGTCCCCTGACCATCTTTTTGACAGGTGAATGCACTTTTGCACCCTGTAAATTGTAAGAAGAAGAGGCACACAGTGGCTAAAGAAAAATCAACATTTTGCTCCCAAAATGTGCCACAGGCCATCCCAACCAGGCCACGTGTAAATGGGCACCTGATTGCTCTGTGAAAAACATCGGGCTGCAAGTTCTGGGCTCATCCTTCCCAGGTTGGCAGGGACCTGCACCACGCTAAGCCCTTCTGATGGGCCAGTGGCTCTTGTAAACTCCAGTACAACGTGGTGCGCGAATAATAAAAACCAGGATTTGGGAGCATTGTATGCCCTTTGACATATTTTTATATTGTTTTATAATAATAAAAATTGAAGGTTATCATATTTACTGATACATTCATGATATGCATTTGGATCAGATCTTCAGATTAATAAAAAATGCTGAACTTTATCTGTATTCAATAACTGACAATCTAGATCCCTGCTTGCTATTGATGTAGTCAATATGTTTTGTGTAATACCTAACACACAGAGAATATCTATCCCTGCCCCATGGAATTTACTTTCTGAGCAACAGTTATTAGTGGATTCAATATTTGCTGAATTAATTAAAACCCATTTTAGGTTTGATCAAATAATCTTCCAGTGCAATAGATCAATAGTGAAAATAATCTACGGTTCTTTATGGTCGATATCCGACCTTATAGGCCCTGTTGACCTGAAACAGCTGTTGAGGTAGAGGTGTGTACCTTTTTGTTTTGTTTTCAATGAGGATCTACAAGACATATTTTTCATATAACCCAGATTGTTATCACAGCCATCAGAAGGTCACGTGTTGTTGTCATAGCGTGACAAGTGTTTTTTGAGGAAATATATTAAACACTTCTAAAGTAAGATTATCTTACTCCACTTCAACATCTGAACCACTACAAATATTTATAAATCGAGTAGCACTGGAAGAAAGAACATCCAAAGGCTTGAAATGAAAGAGCAGGAGTGGTTGGCCCTGATCATGGTGACAGTTTTACCCTTCTAAGTGCTTTCACTTCATACATTGAAAATATTTATTGCGGAGAAGGTGCCTTCCTGAAAATGCCCCTAATTGTCATTTATACATAGTCCCTCTGTTTGTCAGGGGAATTTACACAACAAGTCCACGTATTATTCTGCTTCCAACATGCAGGTTTCCCAGTGAAGCAAACGTGGGTTACACCATAAAGATGGAAGAGATGTCGTGTCACTTCAGACCAAAGATTCGAGTAGCCCAATATCTTCTCTGTAAGTGGCCAGCAGAGGAGGTTTGGTGCAAAGGAGTAGGTAGGGTAAGAACAAGCACAGTGCCATCCTTCTGAGGAATATACATCCACCTTCCAGGGAGTTTTAGGGACTTCTGCAGTCCTACCGTTAGAAATTGTCATTCTAAATCAATTATTTATGTGTCCTACAGGCAAAAAAAGTCATCCGTTTTCCATTTCATCATAATGTTTGACTAGAGAGAGTAGAACAACTGAATAACAGTATCTTGCAGATAGAAGGTGCTATTGAACTGCAGTGCTTCTCAAACCATGCGGTGCAGGTCGCAGCTGCAGCTTTCCTCCTCAGAAATGCCTGTTGCAGCCTCAGCAGTGCAGCAAGTGTAGATTTACTCTGGATTTACAAAGCAGTGTAGCGTAACAAGCCATGGGCGTTAGCCCCCAGCCCGGCTTGGCTTGTATGGCTCTGTCATTTCCCGCACGGTTCCCACCACCACGTACTGATGTACTTCAGAGCAGTGTGGTAGGAGACGACGAACATTCTTTTCCTGTCCTCCCCTGTGTGTTTTCTTTGGAAAGGTTTTGTTGCTGTTTCTGATGTACCCGCTGCTGACACGGTGTGACTGAGAAGGCGAGTTCAGAAGTGCATCTTGTGCTTTTAGTGGAAGGTGTTGGGGTTTCTGATTGCTGTTATTTCCTGCGGCAGCTGGCTGTCGGAATTCTCTCTTGTAGCTTTATGTAGTGACTTGCAAAGGTATTATACCTGGGATAGCCCTGCTGAAACCCGAGGCCTTTTAGCAGAAATAGTTGGGGAAAAGGTTGTGTCTAAATACCAGGGCGCAAATCAGAGCCAGTCTCTTATCTTCTTCCATACAAATCACTTCAGCTTAATTAGGTATAACTTCCCATCCGTTAAGCTTTACAGATTCCAGGAACAGATTAGGAAGTAGTATCTCGGATTTACATATGGAAATCCAAAGCTGCGGAGAATCCATCATATAGGAAATAAAATACAGATTCCCTGCCATCCACGAGTTTGTCCTCTTAGCCAGTTAAACAACTCTAGGTTATATGAGCACGTAATGGAGACAGTGGTGGAACAGGAGGGATAGCAAAGTTCCCAGTTCATATAGCAGAAGATTCCCATAAATGTGCAAAGAATCACCAAGCTCCTTGTGTCCCACCCTGTGCGATATGTGTCCTGGTGACACAGGAGACGTCACGTAGTAATGAGTAGCCAGGAGCAGAACCTCGCCTGAAGGACAGGCATTTGTCTAGTTAGTTATTAACTGCTCTGTTCTAATTTTCATCTCTGCACTGATTTGCACGGATTCACACTTGTAATGAGTACACAAGGCACAAGCAGATTTTTGCACTCATGTGCAGGGGAGAATGGGAACTGTTGACAGTCTCTACAGGGTGATGTGGCCCGGTGGAGAGAGGAGGTTTTAGCAGCAAAAAGCAGGATAGCAGAGATTTTTTTTTACTCCCAGCTGAAATATCTGGGGTTTAACAGGCCCAGTGGTCTGATGAAAGTGAGACAGACCAGAAGAACAGCAATGATAAAAATGCTGGTCTTGATAAGGAAATGCAGACGGTTGGAAAGCAGGTAAGTGCTTTCTGCTGCTCTGCGGCACGGCCTGCCTGGCGATGGCAGGAGAGGGAGCGATCCATCACCTGGAGGAGCAGAGGTGATTAAAAATACAGCTCCCCCGTCACATCCAGCGTTGTTGTCAACACGTTTCCTTAAAGCCCTTGTGCTCTGACTTGAGACGGGGAGGCGACTTGCTGAAACCGCGCTGTGCCTCTTGCACCCGAGCCAGTTTGTTAATAGAGACATCGGGAAATGTTGGCGGCCTCCCTCTGTTTTCTAGTGGAGAGAGAACAACAGCTGAAAATCCATGGTAGTTCTCTGGCTGGCACCGAACCGGGCAGGGAGATGGATTTTGGAGCTGGGGTGGAGGCAGCGCTCATGTTCCTCCCTTAGCCGAGAGGAAGAATTTATCCGATTGAATAATTACCTGCGTGTAGCAACAGCCTTCGGTCTCCCGAGCCATCAATCTGCAGTCTTGCAGCGGCGTTACATTAACTGGGGAGGATTCCACGAGTATGTCTGGAGAATATAGAGGAGGAGTTCAAAAGTTTAGTGTGCTGTCGAGGCCACCGAGCGAGGGGGAGAAACAGCTTCTTTAGGAACGGGACCTTCCTGAGCCACCTCTTGCAAAGGAAAAAGAGGAAAAGGAAAGGAAGCAAAATGATGATGCTCTTTCTGCAGCCAGCCCTTGGGTTTGGATTCAGCTGCTTATATGCGATTGTGCCCTATAGGTGCTATTGCAGCAGTTGTCCAATTTCTACTTTTCATCATCAATGTGCAACTTACTTTAAAGCACAAATATTCAGGACAGAATTTTAATAGTTATCACAGCAGAAAGAAATAAGGAAGGATGAAGAATTTTGGACAGAATCCTTGCTCTCAATGTGCTGTGTCAGGATAGATCATTACATTTGCTAAGTATTGATTTTCTTCTTTTTTTTTTAATGAATATGAAGTCTATTCCTTTATGGGAGATTGAGTGATTGAATTTTTCCAAAGCTTCTGCATGTTTATGTGAAAAATCCTGTGAAACATTTGATGGACTCCGAATGCTGACAACTGACACTCCAGCAACAATTAGACCCAAATAATCCCGCAGTACTTCTGTAAAATTCCAGCGGAAATGGCCCCTTAAAAATTCATCTGGTGAACTTAATTTTTTAAATTTTAATTTTAAATTATTCCATTTTAATTAAAGATTATGTGGGTCTGAACTCTACAAATATGGAAAGTACACATCATTATTTTTTTAAGATATCCACCAGTACTTTGAAAGCTTCATTATACTTTGTCATGCTACAGATACGCACACCGGACATCGGAGTAGTTAGAGGGCTGAAGTTTCACATTAACTATTTGACAAGCCCAATGGCACCTTGAAGATCCTACAGTGTAGACAACGGCTTGAGGAGGAATCCAACCCACGCGGGACGGAGAGACTTTGCTGTGGATTTGTGGCTGAGCCAGGAAAGTGATGAGGTCCTGCCTTGCTCCACGTTGCGTGGGTTGGACCATACGAGGCGGCCTTTCCAGACAACACACCTCTCTTCAGACTTTTTCATGTGTACATTAGCTCTTTGTGCATTTTGGGTCCTGCAAGAGGGAAAGAAGCAGCTACTCTTAGACGGGGCCCTTTGCAATAGCAGGAAAAGCCGTAGAACTCTTCTTTCATTTTAACGTTGCTGTCGGTAAATGTGTTCTGATGGACTACTCGGTTTCTCATTCATGGAGATACTTAGTACATTGCTTTAATGGTTGGTGATGCACAAATCGGTTTTAATATCAATAATGAACAATTTGGATGGCATTCAGATTTAAGATCTGCCAAAAAGAATTTGCTACACGTCAGGATTTATTGAGTACAATACAATGAGGTTGCCAAAGAGGCTGGAGTTCCTTCAGCAGAAAAGTAAACAGATGGTCCCAGGAAAGTAAGCACATTCTTAAACATTGAATTGCATTTGGACAGAATGGAGTCACATCTGCCAAAGCTCGCTGGCCAGAAGTATGGCGGAAGGGAGCCATCAGAAACTAATGGGACATTCTTCAAGCTCTTTCACTTAATATTGATGTTAGTAATCTAATAGGAATGTTCCAGAATTGCCAGGTGTCCTTTTGGTTGGCCAATTTGGGGGAAGGAGACATGATTAACAGTTAGTAACTGGATACACATCTGCACTGCAGTCTGGAGTGTTCATTGCTAAATATATCCTTTTAGGTCATCCATGTCCACCTGGCCTGGAGCTCCTCATTTCAAATAATCTGTTTCTGATTTCTGCTACCAGAAGCCAAAAGATAATCTTGCAAAAGCGCATGTTCCTCTGCAACACTGAATTAGAGAGAAGGCACCAGACTGGGACTGCAGAGCAGAATTATTTGGGAGATCTCAGATTTAGCACAGTGAGAGGTTCAGGGTCAGGGTTCAGGAGGTACAATAAGTGTTAGGAAATATGTAGGTTGTATGAATGCTCATGTGTTCACACTTGTGCACTACTTTGTAAATATAAACCGCAGTGTAAAGGAAAAGACTGACCTGTTCTTCAGCTGGATTTGAACAGCAGAGTGGGAAATCACCCAGGGCAGTGCTGAACGTGAGGAAGAAATGGTACAGAAATGTTAGGGTTCAGTTTGAGACTGGCGCTATGAAGCCGGGCAGAGGTAGCGGACCAGTAAATGCAGTGAACAGGATTTATTCAACCAAACCAAACCAAACCAAACCAAACCAAACCAAACCAAACCAAACCAAACCAAACCAAAAAAGTGAATTTTACCTTTTTATTTCCTACCCAAAGAGCTGGGGTAATGGTGCAAACCTCACAGAGACTGAGTGTCACAGCCACAGCGCTCGTGGTTAATCCCTTCTCAGATTATGCCAAAAGAAGTGGCAGTTTCAAGTCTCTTCTTGTCCCTCTTCCCTGCACTTTCCCATCAGCAGGTCTGCCCCACCTTTGGGTGAGTTCAAACTGGAGGTGCATGTTCCCCGGTCACTGGGAGATGGGGAGAGGGCCGGTGCCTTCGCCAGGTGTGAGGGGTCCCCACGGGCAGAAGTTGCCATGGATTGTACCTGCCCCAGAGCACTCTGTGCTCTGCCTGTTCTGTTCTGCACACTCTGCCTGTTTTGTTGTGTAAAGTTAACAATGTTTTAGGTAACACACACTTTCGCATTGACTATCGCATATCTGTATTATTCCTTGGGATCAAGTGGTTTTTTCCCCATGGCAAGGCAATCCGCTGCCAGCTGCCTTTTCTGCCTTGTCGCAAGAGAGTCTTTCCTGCCTAGAACAGGTGGATTCATCCTCCATATCTACCCACCATGAATCTCAGTATTTCCACATCAGCCTATTTATAATTACAGAACCATAGGATCATTTTGGTTGGAAGAGACCCTTAAGATCACCAAGTCCAACCATAACCTAACTCTAGCACTAACCCATGTCCCTGAGAACCTCATCCCCTCCAGGGACGGTGACTCCACCACTGCCCTGGGCAGCCGGTTCCAATGGCCAATAATGCTTTCTGTGAATAAACTGTTCCCCAGATCCAATCTGAACCTCCCCCAGTGCAACTTGAGGCCGTTTCCTCTGCTCCTGGCGCTTGTTCCTGGGGAGCAGAGCCCGACCCACCATGGCCCCAAGCTCCTTTCAGGCAGTTCAGAGATCAGAAGGTCTCCTCTCAGCTCCTGTTCTCCAGGATTTAACCTCCAGCCTCCCTGTAGAGAGGAGCATCACGTTTGTGTCGCAGGCAAAAACCCTCCAAGTGAAAGAGCTCTCACTGACGGGGAGCAAAGAGCCCTTTCATCCTCTATCTCCAGCCCCTCGGTGACAAACGCAGCATAAACTGATTGAGCAAAACCTCCCCCTGCAGTCGGGGTCGAGGGGAGGATGCTCAGCACCTTCGAGTGGTGCTCAGCATCTCGCCGTAGCAGCACCAAAGCATCTCCCCTGCTGGTGCTAAAGGAATCAAATCTTTCAGTCCATCGTCTGTGTGTGAAATGGGGAAATGGGTGAAATTTCGTCGCCTGTGTTGATGCAGGAAATCAGACGATACGATCGTAACGGTCCCTTCTGGCTGCAGCACCTCTGAACATCCCTCTGTACTCACCGGGGTGGTTCATGCTCATGTTCTGAGCCTGTTTCATCTCTGGTTTAACTCCACTGACATCACTGAGTTACACCAAGGATAAATTTGGCCTTGTCACTGTGTTTTGTACTGTAATTCGGTTCTTCCTTTGTTTAACACTTTTGGCAGCTTAATACATTATAAGTGCCGTGTACGTATAAAATGCATTTCTTTGAGCAAAGAAAAATATGCTAATATGAATATTCCTACTTTGTCTCTTTCTTGTTCCCAGTTAATCAATCACACAGGATGTTTGTGACACTTATTAAAGGGAATGAGTAGATAAAAGCACATGACTTTCATTTATGAGACCCTGATAAGTTGGAAATACAAAAGATCTTACCAAAGGGAGTCAGTGTGTACTAATGGGTAGAACAAAGAGACGAGAATGAAAAAGACGTTGAATGTGGATCTCGGTCCTATTAACTCCCTTTGTGATCTTGTGTAACTGAGCTATTCCCCGCACTTCATACGTATGGCCAGCTCCAATCTGGCGGCCATGCTTCAGTGGAATATCGTTAGGCCACTCATTCTTTTAAATAAAATACTTCTGTGCTGTCAGCTTTTAATTGCTATCTGCCAGAAGTCCAGATTAAAATCCTGGAGCCTGGATCTGGGGAGATTATGTTTTTAGCCTGTGTTCAGATGCAGCTTCAAAAGAAAAGCAAATCCCAAATGCTGTGAATATTACTTATCTTTTTTTTCCCCTGTCTTCATTTCCTTGTGTATTCGGATCGAGTGGCAAATCTTTGTTCCACCTGGTCGCACGGTACAAACCGAGCAATCTGCTCTCCAGTTGAACACTCCGAGGCCCTAGATAAATAAACCCCTGGAAATACCGAGTTGGGGAGCAGGATGGATATTGATCCAGCGTGCGGTGTTTCTCGGAACACACGACTTTGCAGGTCTGTCCGAGGGCAGGAAAGCAAAGGGGGACAGACACACGAGGGACGAGAACCAGCACGTCAGCCCACTTGCCGTGGGGTTGTCCGGGTGATGGTTATTGCGGCACAGCTCAGCACGAGGAACCCCAGGAACCTTCATAGACAAATTGACATTTAATGCATGCTTCTCCTTACATATCCCAACTCTGAACATCCCCGTCTGGGCGTGGGGAGAGAGGTGGCAGCTGTTGAAGTGTCTCTAGCAATATTGTGCAAGTGGAGTGGGCAGGTTGTGGCCACGGGCTGGGCTTTGGGGCACAATCCTGTTCATGAGGGCGAGTACATTTGGCAGCATGGGACAGCAGTGCTCCTCCCCGCGCCCAGACAGGGACAGCGGTCCTGGGGCTGCCCTCGCTGCTGCTCAGAGACAGGGTCAGGGCTCACAGCTGAGGAAAATAAACATTTCATGGACTTGTTCTTGTGTTTCTTTTTCCTGACATTATTTCCTGTAGGCTGCTGTATAGCTTTTCACTACCTTATGAAAGGCAAATGTTAAAAATGGCCTCTGAGAAAAACAGCACTTGCCTCTGCAAGTTAATTTAGCGGTTGAGTGTGTGAGATGGTGACAAGTGGCAACGCGCACGTAGCCGTGCAGCAAACCCGCGCCGATCGCTGGCCCCCCGGGAACCGCCGGGCTCGGGGGTCTTCTCGCCAGGCGTTTGGCTCCATCAGAAGGAATCTGGTCAGTGTGGCTGGGCGAGTTCTCTCTCAGGGAAATGGATCAACCGCTTGGCCTTGGGTTTCAAGCAGGGACCTCCAGCTCACAGAGTGATGGTGTCATATGCATGTCACTTGTCTCCAGGAAGAGTGTGGAAGGGAGAGAGGTCCCAAGGAAAGGAAGGGATTATTTGAGACCTTATTGCAGCCTTCCAGTACCTCAAAGGGTCCTACAAGAAAACTAGAGAGGGACTTTTTCCAAGGGCATGTAGTGACAGGACAAGGGCTGATGGCTTTAAACTGAAAGAGGGGCGATTTAGATCAGATATAAGGAGGAAATTCTTCCCCATGAAGGTGGTGAGGCCCTGGAACAGGCTGCCCAGAGCAGCTGTGGGTGCCCCATCCCTGGAAATGTTCACAACCAGGCTGGACAGGGCTCTGAGCAACCTGAGCTGGTGAAGATGTCCCTGCTCATGGCAGGGGTGGCACTGGGTGAACTTGGAGGTCCCATCCAAGCCAAACCATTCTGTGATCCTATAAGATGTGCATTTCCTTTCCTAAATAAACAGCTGGTTTTGGCACTGCTCAGAAGCAACGCCTGAGATCTGCCGTGTTCTCACCAGGATGAAACGTGCAGCTCCGGCCCAGTGCCTGGTCTGGGCAAGGGCAGAAGAAGCCCATGGGCAGAGCGTGGTCGGCCGTGAAGAGCTGAGCTCTGGTCCTGGCTTTGCTGCTGCTCTGGTAGCACCAGGCAAGTCATTTTCTCACTCTCATTTCCCCATCTGCGAAGCTGGGGTGACGATGCCACCGTGTTTCATGGCATTCTTGGATATTTTTAAGTGAAAAGTGATATTATTGTAATTATTAATGAATCTGTAAATCAACTAATTCAATGCTGTGGCAGCATAATAGCACGCAGTACCTCAAATATGGTCCTTGAGTGGCTGTATGAAACATATGCTGCTGTTATTTTGACTTCTTTGTATATTTTTTAAATTTCTCCCTTTTGCTAAGAACAATTATGTTGTAAAGTTTGGAAACTGAAGAGAAGCCTGTGGAGCTAATGCTCAGGGATGACTAATTTTGAGAGTTTTTTACAACAAAAAGAAGTTCAAAATGCAGTTAAAGGCCTGACTGTTAATGAATGAAAAAAGCAATTGGATACTACCAGCAGTGCAGGAGGTACTTTTATTAGGTAAAGCAATGCAAAAAGTTTGGCATGGGTTCAGTAATAATAAAAGAGCAACCATAAAGAGTTAATTATCTCTGATCCCTAAAGGAAGTATATCTTTCCTATCATCATTGGGGCCCTTTGTAGTGCAGTGCTGGGAAAAAACACAACATTTTGGCTGAGCGCCCAACACCTGGCCTGGGAATCATGTTTTACAGTGGCCAAAGATCATCAGCTTCTGCTAGATAGAGTGCTAATAATGTGAAATTGGTGCTGAAGTTGCCTCATTAGTAGCAGCAATGGTAAACTCCGTAGCATTCTTTTATGGGAAAAAAAAATACAAGATGCTTGGAGTCATGGTGTTTGCTTTGCTTTGATCCTTAAATAAAAGTGTCAGTGTAGTTTCCTAAATTAAAATGTTATGGCTGTTGTTGGTCTAACCCTTCCTGGTCGAGTCCCCCACACTGCAAAAATGGGTAAAACCCCCCAGAGACTTTGTCATCTGGGTTAAAAGAAGGGAAAATTACAAAGAAAATAACTTAGAGCTATTTGGAAAACGCTCCCTCTTCTACCATTTGCTCCAGCTGGACATTTCTAATTTCTTTTTGCCGTAAAACCAGATATTTATGAACTATTTTGATTCACATGTAGCCCGTCCCAGCGGTGCTGCAAGTGCGTGGTGGTGATTCCAAACTCCTCAGCAGCCGTTGTGCCCCGATTGTCAGGGGTTTGGGCAGAAATCTGTGTACGGACCTGTGTGCATGGACGGGGAAAGCAAAGGAGCATTAAGAGAGAAAATAGCACCAAAAAAAACCCCCGACAACTATAGAACAGACACACAAATGCATGTGGAATCCTGTACCAAGACCCCTCAGCTTGGTAGGGGAAACTTAAAAGCCAAAACAGCAAGTAATTTGTCTAAAATAAAGTGTCAAATGTGGAAAACAATTTCTGTAGTCATTTGCTCTGCTAGAAAATTAAAGAATAAGCAAATGAATAAAACCAAAAATTGAAGTGGCTGGAGATATTTTGCAAACCTGGAAGAAATCTTTCCCAAAGCAGTGGGGTTTTTTTCTGGTTTGTAAGTATTTCGCTTCATCCGCCCCTGTTCAGAAATTCAAGTCGCAAAACCAGGCTGCCCTTTATTGTGTCTGCCAGCCCGCAATCTCTTCCATCCTTTAATAACCGTGTCACAACACCTTTTTCAGATGCTTGACGGTATAACGCAGAGGTTAATTGGTTATGGAAATGGCTGCTGATGGTAGAAGTATGAGGGTAATTTGTTCCCCCGAGTGGGAAGAAGATGCGGCGGTGGCACGAGAGCTGTTGTATCCCCCCACAGAGGCTGGTGTCCCTGCTGTCCCCACCGCCGTGGCCATGGGTGCTCTCCCAGTGTGTTCTGGTGACCTTCCCCTCCATCCCCGGCTGGCAGAGCTCAATCTGTGCCTCTGATGCGATTTACCTCTCTATTTGCCAAAATTTAAGGGGTTAGCTGGCATGGTGAGTTGTTCCTGTTCGCCCTGTTTATTTTTTGATGGATAATGTGTGAGGAAAGATTTCAGGTTGATGTTGCGTGGACACACATGGGAAAGGCATCTCCATTTGGTAAGCAGAGCACTGTGAGACAACGCACACCCCCAAATCTGGCCTTCCACAGCGTGGAACCAGGGCAGGGTTAGACTGGGTATCAGGAGAAATTTCTTCCCCAAAGGGCTGTGGGGCATTGGAACAGGCTGCCCAGGGCAGTGCTGGAGTCACCATCCCTGGAGTTGAACAGATGCAGCGATGAGGTTCTTAGGGACAGGGCTTAGTGGCAGCTTTGGGTTATGCTTGGACTTGATGATCTTTAAGGTCTATTCCAACCCAAATGATTCTATGATTCTGTGACTGGGAAGCTAAGTCCTCCTAATGGGCAGGAACATCATCCAGGCAGGAGCTTTCAGGCCATGGGAGGGTCTGGATGCATTTCTGCTTCTTTGGTACTTGTTTTTCCTGAGGGATGACTTCCCCGTGCTGGTGTTTTCAGGTGACTGTGTGTGTACTGGGGGCAGCCCCCAGCCTGGGTGCCCTGTTTCTGTGAGGTCTGGTACTTTAAAGCCAAACCTTGGCTTGGTTCATTGGCCCTGGCCCGGAGCCTTTGGGGTAGTGACCCCTGGTTCCCCATAAGGGCGGAGGTTCAGTCCGGTCCCTGGTCCAGGTGGACATTGCCAAGCCCTCTATTTAATATTCACCTGTGGTTTAAATTCGCGTCCAAAGTGCGGCAGATACCAATATGCCAACATCACGACGCTGCATTTTGCAATTTTTCCTTGCTCAGGAATAAGGGATGTTTTACTTCAGCAAAGGAAGAGTTAACAATCCCCATAGATGTACTTATGTTTATAACATACTCATCAAAAGCTTTTAACCCAGAATAACATTTACACGAAGGCTGCAGAGCTCCATCACGCTGCTAATGCTTACAAGATTTCCCTAAATACTTTTCCGGCAGCTTTTCTTACAGAGTCCAGAGGGAACGAGTGAGCTGGAGCCGGGCACGCTACCCTGTCCTTCCCAGTGACACCAGTGCCCATCCAGCCCTGTTCGGGTGGGGTCTGGGGGGTCCCGTACTCCAGCATGGGCTGGTTCGAGGGGACAGTGACACATCAGCTCATTGGATCTCACACGTCTCGATGAGGAGACGGGGAGGCAGATGTTTGAGGCTTCACCACCGAGACAAAGAGCTCGGGCACGTGTCGCCCTTCCAGGGGGGAAGGACAGGACTGGCGGGGCTGAGCTGTGTGCATTTTGCTTTCCTCTACGTCTCCAGTAAAAACATTGAAGGCTCCTGCCATTCCATTCATCCATTTCAAAATGAGAGAATGAATAAGGCTTCTCCTTCCCCCAGCTTCCTCATTCCCCAATCCGGTAAATAACGTGCCACTTAAATAGCTGCATTTCCCTTGATGACGATTTGTCACAAAATTAATTTGGCTGCACGTCTTCCAGGTGGGGTTGGAGCATCTGCACCCGCTGTCCTGCCCAAGTCTTGCCCAGCCCGAGGACATTGGTGGCACCACAGCCAGCTCGAGTCTCAGCTACTGAGGGTGGGTTTATTAATTTCTAGCCTCCTTGTACTTTATTCTAGACATTCAATTGCAAGGCTGCACCTCTGAAAGGCAAAAGGCAGCGAGTGCAGATCTACGTAGTAAAGCCAGTGGAGCCAAGAGGATTTACACTGAGTGAGGATCAGGCCTCCAGCGTGTACTCCATACCGTGGTGAATTCTTACCTGGAGGCATGAGCATATTTAGTCCTGACATCATGGGATCATTACCTACCTGTAGCAGCTTAATTTACACACTCCCCAACACCTTTAAGGTGCTTTATAACCTTGAAAGTCCCCTGACAACAAATATTCGCTGCCAGCATATGCCAGCGCAGAGACGCTGCAGTATAGCCATAGCAATTAAGACTGAACATTTCATGCGTCCGTGGTATTTTTTTATTGAGGTACTGTCTGTCTTTTTAACTACGTTTGTTTTTATTGAAGCAAAAACCTGCCCTTTCAGATGAGCAGGCTAGTCCATCAGAGCTGACATTTAGTGGAAAACAAAGTGCAGGCACGAGAAGGTTACGAGAGCTGGCACATGCTTTAGCCCATATTAGCCCGTAACAGAACTGGACTCGTCTAGTTTTACTTTCAAAAATATCCTTCTGTCAGTAAATTGTGTCCTGTTTGTGAGCAGAGGAGGGGGCGGAGCAGTAGCGGGGCTCAACAGCTGTAGAAAATAAAGGTTTGGGATTTATTCTGTTGTATCCACACCGGAATTGATAAAACAGGTTGTGGCGAGCTAAGTTTGTAAGATCAGGGGCTAAATCTGTGGAGGCTTTATGGTTTTACACCAAGAGGGAACATGCTCGGTGAGCACCCTGAGGGCAGGAGCCTGGTGTCACCCTGCTGTCCCCCAGCCCGTCACCCACATCCGAGCTGCTCCACGAGCCCAGGGCAGCGCCTTGTCTCTGCAAACCCTTCGTTTCCAGCAGAATTGGGCTGGGGGAGCCAGCACCTCCCCGGTGCCCATCAGGCTGGCGGATGTGGTGGTGCCGGTCACTGACGGCAGCACATTTGGCCATGAAACCGTGATCCCCTCCTCGCCATCTCCGTGCAGCTGCCGTTGGGATTGGCAGGAACTTTAAGCTTTCTGATGGCCTTTTTGGACCATTATAAGTAAGCAGGTTTCATTATCCGTGTCCAAATAATACTAAATTAATTATACAACCTAAACTTGTGCAATAGATATCCAATTGCAATCATGACATTTACTAACCACGGGGGAAGGCTTTTCTTGGCGTGTGTTATTTGCATCGTACGGTCCGATTTCGGTCCCTGGCTGAAGGGCGAAGCTCCTTTCTGTTCAGCTCTGCCCAAAGACGGAGAGACTGTCCCAGCCCCAGGAGAGCTGCGGTTTGGCTTTGGGTGGGGATAAAGCAGGATAAAGGAGTCAAGCCAGATTAGTAGAGATGGAACTGGGGAGGAACTGCAAGAGAAGTGTTGTATTCCAAGGTATCAGTGGGAAGTTTTCTGCGAGTTAAGGAGTTCAGATCCGCAGGTTTTGAGGCTATCATTGCTAAGCATAGTAGTATTTTTGTGTTTGAAAGGGTTTGGAAGCAACGTTCACCTGATCTCAGTCCCATGTACAGTGTTGTGGGCTTTGACCACTCCTGCCTTCCTCGCTAGGATGAGACTAAATGGCCTCAAGTTGCGCCAGGGGAGGTTGAGATTGGATCTTGGGAACAATTTCTTCCCCAAAGGGCTGTGGGGCATTGGAACAGGCTGCTCAGGGCAGTGCTGGAGTCACCATCCCTGGAGGGTTGGACAGACAGACATGAGGTTCTCAGGACATGGGGCAGTTCCAGGGGTGGGTTAACGGTTGGACTCGATGATCTTGAGGGGCTTTTCCAGCCAAAATGATTCTATGATTCTCAATGAAACAGAAAGGGCCCATCGCTGCTGGTGTGAATCCCATTTTAGGTTTGCACCAGAAGAACCTGGTCTGTTCAGACAGGGAGCCCCAAAACTAATCAAATCCACAGAGTAAAGATTTTTAGGAAAATATTTGCTTCTCTTAAAATTTAAAGTCTGAGTGTATTTGCTCTTCACACAACTGTCATTATTTGCTGATAAATATTAATAGTGGGGATATTCAAGCTAAATGTTTGGAAAAGCTTTTCCTCTGCCATTCAGTGCCTTTATCTCCCTATTCAGAGACCCAACTCAAAATTCTTTACTCTTAACACTATCATCTGTTGTCATAGAAACTATTGCCATACATAAGTGCTCTAAATGACTGCAACTTCGTTGAATGGCAAGGGATCAAGATGGACTGTGATGGGGGAACACTTTAAACAGGTATATCTATCGAAAACAATTGATGGCCAGAAGTCCTTAGTCTCTCTAATGATGCCACGTGAACAACATTCGTTTTTATGCTAACAAATCACAGAATGGTATTTATTGAACCTTTTGTTTATTTGGTGTATTCTTTCCTCTGAGACATATAAACCAGGAGGCTCTTTGTTTTCTTTAAACAAATCTGCACAGTCCAGTTCTGAACGAGTTTTACTGGGATTTCTTGGTGAAACGTCCTACTGAGAGCTGGGGTTTACATTCCTTATTTCTTAAGTTTATGTTTATTTGTACCTTGCTAGCAAAGAAATAAGACATCTGCTTGGTTTCCTGTGGCTGAGAAAACTCGCACTGAGCTTTGCCTCTTCAGCATTTATACACCCATGTTGTCTTCAAAGGACTGGCGAGAACACACCAAAACCAGCGAGGTTTGATTTCTGCAGCAGCTCCTGCCCTCCCAGTAAGCCGGCAGTGCTCTGAGTCCCATACATCTCTCTGAAGCGTGTCCTGCTCCCAAGAAGCAGAACAGAAGGTCAGTTACAAGTTATCGTGGGTTTTTTTCCCCCTTGCTATAGCTGCAAAATGCCAGAAGAGCTTCAATTTGAAGCCTGAAGAAACTGTTATTCCTGCATCATCTCAGTGGAATGCAAAGCTCAGACAGGTCCTTAGGATGTGTAAATGTCACCGAGATTCAGTTTTGCAGAGAAGTCATTGACACTCCCGTGACAGCACAGCAGTATTTTGCTTCTGGTTCAGTACAAATTACAGACAACTTGACATTAGAGACCTTCGAATGCAAAAGCAGACTGAAATCCTGCATGATCAACTGACTTTCCCTATTTACAAAAACACAGCTTCCATTGAGACGGCTCTTTGGGGACAAATTGGTGGAATGGAATCGGAATGGGGAGAAAGGTGGGGAGGTTTGATTCTTATGACATTGCTTACTCTGTGCCGAAACCTCTGAGGTCTGGCTGTGGCTCTGCCTTGCCAGATAATACGTGGAAACGTTATTGGCACATCCTCAAGCTCTAATGTGCAGTCTTTGCTCTCTGACCCCCCTGCAGAAAACCATTTAAATAAGAACAGACCTTAGCAGCATTTCCAGTCCTTCCTTGTATTTTATTTTACATAATTGCCTGTGTTCCTCTATGTTGTGTGGTGACTTTGCTACTGTCCTCTTGTCTTTCTTTTTACACATAATAACAGCCCGGTGACCGCTCTGTTGAGATGTCTGGATGCAGCGTGATTCTGCTTTGTAAAGAAATCATTTGATGAATATTAGACAAGAGATATCCCAGCTCTGCTAGGAACTACCACGGGCCGTGGGTCAAAATAATGCTCTGGGCTCTACAGGCGGAGGAAGAGCCCAAGTGCAGGGTGTTGTGTGGATATTGGGTGAATGGCAAAAGGACCCGAGCAACATCTTTAGCTGCCTGTGACATGAAGAAAACTTGCCATTCTCCCAGCTGAATCTCATGGAGATCAATGTGCAAACATTGCTTTAAACAGCATGGGAGAAAAGGGGTTAATAAGGAAAAAAACGTTGCCGGCAGCAGTAAAGTGTGCTCTTGCCCCAAAGAGTGATTTCAGGACCTCAATCCTACTGGCAAACAAAGACCAAATTGAAAAGGCAAGAAACATTTTCATGGCTCCGCTGCCCATTTTTTTGCTTTCTTACAGATTGGTGGGTTTTTTTAAGCTCCTCCTGGCTGTGGCGGTGGGCTCATCCCCTGCCTTCATCAGAGTAGGAACGGGGACTGCTGCATTTCAGTTCTCAGGTTAGCGGGACCAGCTGTCCGGGACGGGAGGAGCACAGCCCAGGTGGCACCAAACTCCCAGCTAGTGGTGCTACTTAGTGAGGAAAAGTCCTTGCAACTCAGAGCGCCAGCCTAGCAAAGCTTGGGCCAATCGGAAGGCAGGGTTTATATCGCCTAATTAATTCAACTGTCATGAAATTAAACTATCGTGTGCTTTGATATCTGTCTGTTTTCTCAGGTGCAGTTATATTTGAAGAGACCCTACGCCTGTTTAGCTGTTATCCCTTTTGGAAATAATTGGCACGGTTTTGATTGATAATGTGTATTCCTCTTTAAAAGAAAACACACTATTTTTCATAATCAGAGGCTGAATGCATAATGAGTGCTCTGGTGCTGCCTTTAGCATCAGGTCTGTCAAACTGCACAGTTATTTCCATATTGATGCAAACTAAGATATTACACTCCCTCATTACATTGACATGGCACATCTTTCAACAGTCAGCTTCCAATCATACATTCCTTGCAAACAAAATTACCTTCATTTTCTCTTTTGCTACAGAAGGAACTAGCAGTGGAAATGTGCCCTAACAAGCTAATCAACTAATTTTTAGAATATGTTTGAACCATTTAATATTCTAAAAGAAAACAAGAAAAAGTTGCTAATGGATATGCTGGCATAAACAGAAATAAATAGACAACTGGTTGACTGAACATTAGCATACGTAAGTTTTATCGAAGTCACAGTGGAATTCATTTTGCAAGTCAAAAAAGCAAGATCTAGTTGTATCCAAAAGCCCAACAACCTCATTTTCTCAGTACATTCTTGAGCAGATAACCTTGGTTATGGAGGTAAAAGGAAAAAAAAAAAGGAAACTATCGTTTTATGAGCCAAATACTTCAGGCCATACATTGATTTTAGTGGGACGGGTGTGTAGGGCTACTGATAATAGTTTGTGTGCTGCTGATGGCCCCGCTGCCGGGAGAGAGGAGCCAGATTCTGGGTTATGAGCTGCCATTCCAGGGCTGGGGGGAGCGAAGGTGTTTCCACAGTGATATCCAGGGCTGAGAAGAAAGGAGAGATGGCTGCACATCACTAATTCCCAGCTCCTGTCAATGGAAGGGACCACAGGTGAAGAATATTGACCGGAGAAGGCATTGCTGGGGTAGCAAACACCGCACAGGGAGGTTAGTTGGTGGGCTGAGAACGTGAGGTGTCTCACCAGCCCGGGGTCGTGTCCCCAGCCACCCCCTGGGAGCTTTGCAAGCACCCGACAGTTCTTTCAGGAAACACACAACTTGCTTTTCTGCAGGAAGATTACAAACCCTGTGGAAAGATCATCATTCTGCCTTGCATTGTGTGGTTTGTTTTCAGAACCGAGCTTGGTTTCACTTCCTGTCAAGGCAGAGTTCAGAGAAGGTGACAAAGCTGAGGAAGGGGCTGGAGCACGAGTGTGATGGGGCTGAGGGACCTGGGGGTTCAGCTGGAGAACAGGAGCTGAGGGGAGACATTCTGGTCTCTGAACTGCCTGAAAGGAGCTTGGAGCATGGAGGGAATTGGTCTCTTCTCTCATTTAGCAAGTGACAGGATGAGAGGAAACGGCCTCAAGTTGCACCAGGGGAGGTTGAGGTTGGATGTGGGAACAATTTCTTCCCCAAAGGGCTGTGGGGCATTGGAACAGGCTGCCCAGGGCAGTGCTGGAGTCACCAGCCCTGGAGGGTTGAACAGATGGGAGATGAGGTTCTCAGGACATGGGGCAGGGACAGGGTTGGGTTATGGTTGGACTCAAAGATCTTGAGGGTCTCTTCCAACCAAAATGATTCTATGATTCTATAGCTCTGTGTTAGTCACAGAAGTTAATTTGCTTTGGAACATTCATGGAAGAGTAAATGATTGTGCTGGAGCAGTGTTTAGCCAAACCTGTGATGTCTCCTCCGTGTCTGAGTGGAACAAGTGGCAGTCCTTCCCCGTGCCGGTGTGCGATGGCACAGCCTGATCTGCCAAGGGCTGTGGTGGTCGCCAAAGCTGGTTGTGGCTGAGGACAGCCCTGGGCAGCACCTTCTCCTGGAGGGACACAGCATCTTCTCCTGTGGAGCAGAGACTTGCCTGGTGCAGCCCGGTATCCTGTGTGTGCAACAGCTGCAGCCGGAGCCCCCGCGTGTCCCTACGACACTTCGCCTCATCCCGTAACCTCACACCGTGCAGGACGTGAAGAGCCCGGTTTTCAGCCCAGTCTGAACCTGGAATTTGCATCTGCACCATCTCCAAATTTAAGCTCATGTGGACCTTGAAGTTTGTGAGTTGATCTTGAATACTTCGATGTTCAAATCATAGTCATTCCACACACAGATCACTGTAACAAATATATAGGCTGATTTATACGTCCAAAACCATAATCTGATAGCAGACCCTCATCTTTCCAGCTATATATCTAAAATGTTTGCACTATACTTTGCGTTTCGTTCCCTGTAGGACATTAGAGAATCCAGCCCTGCAGGCTCTTAGAGTTACTGCAGATCTCAATATTTTTATCAGCTGCATTTCCTTACAAATCCCAGGAAGAATACCTTCCACAGTTGACAGTTGCACGGGAATGCACCAGACTGTTCCCTGCCGTGGGATTAAACAACATACTGTGTAGCAAGAGAAACATCTGTTTGTTCTTGAGCTGAGCAGCGACCGTCTCGGATGACGGTCCGGATGAGAAAGACGGCTCAAGATGAAAGCTTGCGCTCCAGCTGTCGGGGAAGGAATACATCCACGCTCCTGTAGAATATTTCCGCTCCATCATAAAAATCAAGGCAGTGGCTATTCCAGCAAACACCCCGGCACAATGAAACTGGAAAGATTTCCATCATAAAATCCTAGGCAGGCTAGAGAACAGATGTCCCGAGATCTGTGAGTGTATCGTATACATCATGGGTGTCTTTAGCCTAGAAAACAAAAAGGGGTATCTGGTGATGAAGCAGGGTGGGAGAAACTCTCGTCTCTTGCTGTGGATCTGGCAGCCTCCATCCCAGCAAACGGAGCATGTGGATGTGGAAGGGAATGGCACATAAACCCAGGGAGGGCACCTGGTGTGTAATGTGGTTTGGAAGCGTCGGGCTGATGTGGGGCAGGGAGCGGGACCGGCAGCTTTCCCCTCCTCTGTCCTTCTCAAGAGCCTTTGAACACGCTCCTCAGTTTGCAGATTTAGATACAAATTTATACAAAGAAGTGTGATAAGTCTCCCTGAAACCTGATTTGATTTTCTCCCTTTGCTGTCTTATCTGGCACGGAGGAGACTGAAGTCGTACCAGATTATAAAGTGTTATCCTCCCTGCTCAGCCAGAACATCTCCGGACACCCCGGCTCCCAGAGCCAGTCTTCAGGATGCCTCTGACCGCAAGTTTAAAGTTTGAAGGTGCTTTTCACCCTATCGCTGACTCAAAAGATACAAACACAGAGGCCTACACCTGGCAATTTCTTTACATAAATAACAATTCTGCAAAAGATCCTTCTAATGACATCAATTATACGTAACTAAGTGCACTTTAAAAACTGATTTCTTTTTTTAGAGGGTTGTTTTGAAGTGCCTTTGAATTCATTAAGAGTAATTTTCCCTTTACAAACTAAAAAGCAAGTTTTCCTTAGAAGCCAACACCCCTGACAGGTACATTGTTCCACTTACAGGTCTAGTTATTTACTTGCCACATGTGTCAGATACAGAGAACAGCTGCAGAGATATAAAAATACACGACTTAACTTTCGGGAAAGGAAAGGAAAGGAAAGGAAAGGAAAGGAAAGGAAAGGAAAGGAAAGGAAAGGAAAGGAAAGGAAAGGAAAGGAAAGGAAAGGAAAGGAAAGGAAAGGAAAGGAAAGGAAAGGAAAGGAAAGGAAAGGAAAGGAAAGGAAAGGAAAGGAAAGGAAAGGAAAGGAAAGGAAAGAAAGGAAAGGAAAGGAAAGGAAAGGAAAGGAAAAGGTACAAGTCGAAATTACAGCACTTAAACATTAAATAAAGACAAGTGTGAAGGTCAAAGGTTTGGTGCTCTGATACCAGACCCTCTGTAGGCATCAGTGCATCTTTCCACCCAGGTCACGTTCCCAAGAGCATCAAGACCACCTGAACACGCAGCAACTTGAGTTTTAACTCGTGATAGTTTTCCACGCTCTGCTTGCAAAGATTTCTTCCTCCCACTTCTCCTGAGAGCAACAGGCGGCCCCATCCAGACAAAAGGCTGTTCCTTGGCAGGGTGAAGGAAACCTTGCTCTTGAATTAGGTATGCAAAGCTTCGTTCTTGGCCAAAGATCTAAACCTCCACTGTTTGTGCGACATTGTGAGAGGTTGTTTTATATTGTCCCCATTCACAGCCCCTCTTTGTGGGGATTGGGGACAGGCATCTGTGCCAGCTCACACAGATATTGCAAGAATAACTGCATTAAAGGCAGGAGCCACTCGGAGCTTATGGACATATGGATATCTGCAGCAGAACGAGAAGACCCCCATCATATCATTCCCTCTGCCATGCGAGCTACTGTTTCTGCTTAAAATTTCACTGACAATATAGGAAAATGCCATTTGGGCAGAGCAGAATGCCTGTTGGTAGTGGATTGCTGGAGAGTATAAAATAACAGCCAGCCAGCAGCTGATAATCTGCTTGTAAACTCCTGTTGGAAAATAAAGACAATCCCATTTTACAGTAACCAGATGTTTAACAGAATATTAGTATTTACAAGTGCCTTAGGCTATTGTTTTATAAAGGTCTGAAGAGGGCTTACAAAAATGTAAAATCACAAGCAAGCCTGCAGTTCAAAGGCTTCTGAAAGCTGTGAAATTTGGTGTATGGGGATAGACGGCCTTTTGTTGGTGGCTGGTGTTGGGTGTGATGGATTCCCGTGTTCCTCCACAACTCACCTGGCCAAGTTCCTCCCTGCTCAGATCTTTCCCTGTTCTTCCTTATCCATAATTGGATAGCTTCTCTCCAATCTTCTCCTCGGAATGCTGAAGATAAGGTTTCTGTTTCATCATCCCACTTTAAGTACTTGCAATCAGACAGGATATTGCTGCTTTTAAAATAAGACAATGACATCTAATGACTTCCATTTCTTCCTATACAAAAGATTAATTTATATGCCGGAGTCATCTTTTTCATTGGAAAATTCTCTCCACTCTTTCTGAAATGATTCATCCTGATTAACAACTTAATTCTCCTTTTATATTTCTGATTTTGTGGCTTCCACTGCAAGCGTTTGCTTGTCATCTTTTTTACCGAGTCTAATTCAGCTTTTGTCTCTGAATTAGTCTGAAGTTGAGAAGCCAGACGAATTGTGAGGTGTGTGAGCACAAACCCGCCGCGCTGGGCTGGTGGAGCAGACGGAGCATCCCAGCTTAACCCATTATTTAACCCATCGGTTTTACACTACTTGTAGTGCTTATATTCTCTGGAGAGCTGTTGGAAGGAAAAGGTTCATCATGGTGCTGTCTTATGAGAACATTGTGGGGACGGTTCCCAAACCCCAGGCATGAGGCGTCTATTCAAAGCTTTGTACTATCTGCGTCGTTACTGATGATTCCACGGTTAATGACATAGATTGAAATGTAACCCTCACCTTTGAACAGGTGAGTGTTTGCCTTTAGCAAGGTAAATACCATCGTTAGGAATTTATTTTGGTTTACCACTGATATACTTGAAAGGAATTATCATTTTATTTGCTGGCCATCATTTTGCTTTTGTGCCTTTTTGTTTACTTTGCTTCTAACTTTGGTTTCTGATTTATATGTGTTACACTCACCTTCTGTGGTGTTTATATGTGTTCTCTTAGCTTCAGAAAAGTGATCACCTTCTATTTCAAATCCAGCTGTTTCTGTAAGTCAGCCAGGCCTTCTGCACTGGTGGGATTCGAGTTTGTCAGTGTATAGGATAAATGAATAGAATGTATAGGAAAAGGTACTTGAGCGATCCCCATTATAAGTTATATTTTTCTGAGAAAACTCTTCTTTCCAACAGATTCAGCCCGTAATTGTTTTCTGGACGGTGAAACCAGTCTTTCTAATGGACCTACTCTATAAATACAATGTTGAAGTGTGTTAACATGAGCCATTTTGCCCCGTGAGAACTTTTCAAAAGCTCTAATGGCTTTTTCTACACTTTTCTGTCTTTGTGTGAGACAAAAGGGTGAGCCCAGATGCTTTTATTTTTCCCGGTACAGTCTCTGAATGTGCACGACTTGCCCTTTCCCTATGTGGATCACAAACGCAACAAGGTTTGCTTGGAGTTCGAGCTGTAACGCCGCATTTCTGTTCTTTTTGTAGTGCCACACTCAATTTTTCTTTGTGTCAAGATATTAATATTACTCCCCATCGCTGCCATTGCTACCGAGCAGCACTTCATTTTCGGTTGAGTAGCACCTTTGGTTTCATAGGTGGCCCATTGTTTCCAGCTCACGTGTTATAAATAAAATCTTCAGGAGCCTTGTGATGCACACAGCCCCGGGGCAGCAGGAATCTTCTCAGTTTTTGCTGCTCCTTCCCTGACCCAAATGTGGTCCCAGATGGTGCTGGGTCGAGGGCCTGGCTGGAGCTGGTCCAGGGCAGCCCTGAGCCTGGCGTGGAGCCCAGAGCTGCTCCATCTCTCTCACATGGGGACTCTTCTCTTCTCTTCTCTTCTCTTTTCTCTTCTCTTCTCTTCTCTTCTCTTCTCTTCTCTTCTCTTCTCTTCTCTTCTCTTCTCTTCTCTTCTCTTCTCTTCTCTTCTCTTCTCTTCGCTTCGCTTCGCTTCGCTTCGCTTCGCTTCGCTTCGCTTCGCTTCTCCTCTCCTCTCCTCTCCTCTCCTCTCCTCTCCTCTCCTCTCCTCTCCTCTCCTCTCCTCTCCTCTCCTCTCCTCTCCAGGTTTGGGAACGGTGCCCATTCCCCTGTGAGTTCCCATTGGCGCTCTAATGATACTTCCTATCCAAGGACTGCGAAGTATTGTAATGGTGCTTTAACGCAACTCAGCAATCGAACACTAGAGTGTAATGAAAACAGGAACACATGTTTACCCAAGTATAAAAGCATACAGAGAACAGACTGAAAGTGATTCTTCACTTAAGGGCACACACATGTAAATACCTGCATGTGTCACTTGGCTGCTCTGTGACACTTAAACACAAACCCCATTGCTGGGGCACAGCAGCCACGGACGGGTGTAATCTGGCAGACTAGGCTGCAGCCACTTTCCAGATTAAGATCCTAATCTTGCAAATAACACCGTGCTGCTGAAGTCCTGCTGGCACGTGGTGGTCTCCGCGCAGTGTCTTCCCCACCCAGCGGGGTCACCTCTGCCCTGGATGTGTGCCCATGTCCACCAGGATGGCAGCAACGATGGGGCAGCACACTGGGAACGCTGGGGTGCCAGGCAGGACCCGAGCGAAATGCGTAATGCACTAAAGATGACAGATAATGAAAAGCTAAGTAGACTAGGGGAAAAAAAATGTCTGGCTCGGGACATTTGGCCCAGAGCGTTGCCTCTCCTGTTGAATTGGTTTTGCTGGCTGGAGAGGCAGCTTTGATGCTGTTAGTACTCCGAGCGTAGTTTCGGCACGGCAATTTCCTTTAAGAAAAAAATACCGTGAAATGAATGAGAGTTGACATGACAGATTGTATCTGCTGTGCCTGTTGGCCCCAAAGGCAGTCATTTGTGCTTCAAAATTCAGTAATTATGTATGTATACAAATGTTTCTAATGGGCCCCAAACAGTCAGCGACACAGGCCATCATCCCTTAGCATTGAGTAGCAAACGTGGGAAAGATTAAAATTAAATAAACGAGTGAGGAACATGGGGTTCACCTGGGTGGAGAGAAACATGTAGAAAAGAAACCTCCGAATCAGGAACAGCCACAGGTTCCTCCATCGTGAGAAACGTGACATGGAGAGTCCAACCACAGTGAAAGAGCAAAACCCACCAGGAGCTTTGCAAGGCTGGAAAAGGCTCACATTGGATATTGGGAAAAAATTCATGGAGAGGGTTGTGGAGCACTGGAACAGGCTGCCCAGGGCAGTGGTGGAGTCACCATCCCTGGAGGGGTTGAACAGACGGGAGACGAGGTTCTGAGGGACATGGGGTAGTGCCAGAGTTAGGTTATGGTTGGACTCGGTGATCTTGAGGGTCTCTTCCAACAGAAATGACTCTGTGATTCTATCCGCCAGAGGACGGTCCACGTCCTCCTCCATTCGGTGCTGCCTGTGCGGGCAGGAGCTGCCAGGCAGACGAACGCTCAGTCTGCATCTTGCCCGTGCCTGAGGTGCGGGCTGGCTCTGCTGGGGATCTTTATTCTGCTTTGAGCAGCTGATTCCTCCCTTAAACCCGGCAGAGACCCTTGACCGGGCAGGACGGACTGTCAGGACAGCGCCTGGTTAATGAACCACTGCGGCACCTTTGTTGCTCTGGCTGCCTCGCGCCCTGTTCTCACTTGTGCAATTATTACAAAAATCAGACAGAATGTTGCCCTGAGATATGATTTTCATAGTGGGATAGATTTTATTATACCAGCCGTACAATACCCGCCATTATAATTTTGATTATGTGCTCCTCTCATTTGCACTATTGGAACATTATCTGTGGCACATTCGTTATTACTTTATAAGAAACTGAAACTACATCCTTAAGATGAATTGTAAGAAAAGATTTCTATTTCCTCAGATAGATACTTTGGCTGAGAACATTAAGTGGCAAACATTATTTGTAAAAGTTTATTTTATTTTATTTACGTAAACTCTAAAAGAAAGAAATAACATAGATATTTCTAACAGACAGAAGAGCCTGCGGCTAGTTGCAACAAATGACTGCAATTTAGAATTCATGTACTATTAAGGAGTCCTGATTAAATTGTAAGTTCCTTCAGAGGAAAGAAGTTGAATAAATGAAGATCTGGTGTTGGCCCAATGGGCTTCAATGGGCTCGCAGGGGGTGAGGGTTCAATGGTGGCTCTGGGGTTCCCTCCGCCCCCTCAACCCAAGGGCTCTGAAGATCAGATCTGTCATGAACCTGGTGGGAGAGGGCAGAAGATCGGGAAGATGTTTGTGCTTAATAGCCCAGTTGGGTTTAAAACAATGGGTTAGGAAAAACTTCTTCCTGGAAAGGGCTGTTGGGCATTGGAAGGGGCTGCCCAGGGCAGAGGTGGAGTCACCATCCCTGGAGGGGCTGAACAGATGGAGATGAGGTTTTTAGGGACATGCAGTAGAGCTGGATTTGGCAGGGCTGGGTTAACAGTTGGACTCGATCATAAAGGTCCCTTCCAACCAAAACCATTCTGTGATTCTGTGACTTGGTGGTGCTGCTTAACTGCCATGGCCAAGGAGGACTCAACACTCATGTTTGAAGGGCATCAGTTGTTTAAGCTGCCACAGAGCAGTTAAACCCCAAATTGTGGGTGGAGCTGGACCATCTCAAGAAACCTGCTAATTTGTGAAACCCCTTCCCAATTTGAAAAAGATACTTTGTGTCTTCACTGAAGAAATCACACTTTGCTGTGTAGACAAGGGAATGTTTTCAGGTTGATTGCAAATGATAAATATTTGATGCACTGTAATTACTGGTTCCTAAGTATCATTTTCTAAATTATTATTATTTCTATTAAATGCATAGAAACTTGGGATGGAAGAGTGAGTTAATGCAGTACCACTCCATCACGGAAGATCTGGGTTTGTGGAGGGTCATAAGTGCCCTTGGCTTTTGCTTTTTCCCACCTTCCTGCCTCACAGAGCACCGCGAAAAGTAGAGTCAACACTCGGGTGACCCCAGACTCGGCAGGACAGAAGTCATGGGCCAGGTGACACAATTTAGACAGTTTGTGCCTGTGTGATGCTGATATTTCTGGTCTAGAGATCCAAACTCATCTAGGCACAAAGAGCTTTTAAAAATAGCATTAGCCAACAACTGGTAGAAGCTAAAAACAAGAGTAATGCAGGGCTGTGAGAATAAGGGCTGGGGTCCTGCTGTGATTTTGCGCTCCCCTTTACTCCTCCCGGCTGTGTCTTCACTGTGTTTTGCAGTAAATTATTTGACCTCTCCTTCCTCAGTGCCATGTATTGAATACAATTGAATACAATTCCTCTTTCATGGGTCTGTCAGAAGGTTTAGCTGATGTTTGTAGAGCACACTGACATCTCTGAGAGGTGGCATCCCATGAAGCACGTTCATCTTCACGCTGTTCGAAAGAGCGGGAGGTAGGGACAGGGTGTCAGTGGGGGCTGGACCACCAGCTTCAGCCCTTCTCTGCTCCAGCAAACCCAGCCTGGACCCTCCAGGACTTGTCGCCAGATCTCTTAAATCCAAGTTCTTTTTCCCATGCATCCCATCCCTACCACGCCAACGTTCCCCGCTTGGCAAGGCCGGGTTTGAGCTGCTGGTGGTGAGCCAAGGGCTGCAGCTGCAGCTGCCCAGGTGGACATTTCTCCTCCCAAGGCTTTAAATCGGGTCCTACAGCCACCGCTCCAAACCCGGGCTTGGCACTGGCGCGTCCCCAGTGGTGACAGCGCTGGGAGGCCACAGCCCCCTCTCCAGCCACCGGTTCCTGGACCAGCTCTGGATTCCCCGCGTTCGGTTGGTTTCAATCCATCTCCGGTGCTACCCAAGTGCACCGATTCCACAGCTCAATTATTACTTACAAGTTGGTAAACAGAAGGAAAAATATCCAAACTAATCTGGAATAAGTCAGATATACTTTTTTTCACCTCTGGGGAGATTTTCAACTATAACAATGTAGCTTTGAGCTTCTGACAGATGCTAATGAATTGTTGTTTACATGTTTGATTTACTGCCTAAACAAAGATAAGACATGCTCTTGAAAACACATTGAATGCACAATCCAAACACATCCATTAAATCTGTCACAATAAACATGACAGCTTTCTTCTAACCTAACAACTGGCATGCCTCATTTACATATTAATGAGAAAACTGGGATCAGTCTGCACAAATTGCTTCTATCTTGCGAAGGGAAGCACTGACTGACAGTGCAGTTCTCCGTGGTGTAAATACAACAAGTAAATACCTCTGCCATCCTAATGGATTTTATTTTTATTTGCCTATTTGGTTCCACGGTTATTGATTAGTTGTCTCTCGTGAGCTGCAGTGACAGGCGTTACAGCTACACGGACAGACATTAAAAGAGTTCCTACAGCTCCCCGGGTGCCGGAGGTGTCTGCAGGTCCCAAATGGGCTTAGATCTACCTTAGATCTAGGGCTGGATCTACCTCAAACACTTCAATGTTCTCCATCACCATGGGGTACATGTCCCTGTGTTGCCCAGCGCTCTGTTGGCCTTAAAACATGCCATAATATCCTTTAAAAATGCTATATTGTCCTTAAACCTCTGGAGGATGAGCCATTCTGCAGGTGGGAAACCAAGGCACAGAAGGGAAACTATTAAAAGATCTTACCCTGTGCCATTTCAAATGTGACTTGGGAGCTAAATTCTTGGAGTTACTTGGTTGGAGTTGCTCGGATTCCTAATCCTGGTGACTAATTCCTAATTCCTCAGTGGAACAGGCTGCCCAGGGCAGTGGCGGAGTCGCCATCCCTGGAGGGGATTAAAAGACGTGGAGGTGAGGTTCTTAGGGACATGGGTTAGCACTGGATTTAGGTTATGATTGACTCAATGATATTAAGGGTCTCTTCCAACCAAAACGATTCTACGATTCTAATTCTGCAAAGGCACCAGAGTATGCTTATCCTCATGCCATCTAAATATCATTGAAATCTGACTTTTAGGCATAGTGGCAGCCTATAATGGAGTTTTTCTTGGACGCTGGAAACTCTGAAGTCACATCAGCAGGGAGGTACACACCATCTAACATTTTAAAAAATATATATATACCCTATGCTACATTTCAGGATACTAAATCCCTACTGTATGTATCTCTAATTATCTGAAATGTCGGTATCTGCTCTTACCTGGATGCCTCATCTCTCTCTGTGCCAGTGCGGAAAGCTCAATGCCCACCAGGGACAGAAGGTGCCACCTCTGGCTGTCACCAGGTCCGGAGCGTTGCCATCTGCTGCCCATGGAAGCCTCGTCCAACTTTTGGACATCTGAGGGAGATAAGATGAATTGTGCCTTCAATGTCACTGACTTTCAATCATGTTTAGACTCTGAAGTGCTTAAATTACCTCCAAGAACAGCACTTAGTTTTCTAAATCCCCTGGCTACTGTTGGAAAATTGGGAGTGTGTATTGACACAGTGCGACGTGGCTGCAGCACCCAAAGCTGGGCAGGCGTTCCCGAGGCAAGATCCACGCTCAGGTTCAGCTGGGGATGATCAGGATACTCAGAAGTAGATCCCAAAGGCCCTTGTGGATCCTGGAGACCGTATCACTATGGATTACCGTATCGAGGGATCACACCGATGTACAACGCAGTGAAGCTGAATTTTCCGCAGAGCCAGAGGCCGTTGCAGAAGGGACATGGGAAGTCAACTGCTCCAGATCTGAAGCAGATGTAATCCTCAAATCCAGCCCAAACCTGGCTAGATCGGGAAGAATGGCATAGATTTAGAATTGTATTTTTAAGGGAAGAAGGTTGCAAGCATTCAAATGTAGCACTTCTGACCATTCCATGTGTGTCTGAAGGCACTGGAGAGCTAATTGCGGAGTTTTGATCTGCCTCTAGCTGTACGCTTAAGACACAGCTTGGGCTGTGGATTTAGGGAAATTTCCTGTTGTAATAGTTTGCTCTCAGGGGCTGTGTGGATAACACTAGGACGATCCAAAGTGTTCCAGAGGACTCCAGGGAGATGAATGCGCTCCAGTGCTTTTGTTTTGAAGCAGAATTTTTTTAGTCTTAATGAACTGCCTCTTCCCTATGAAATTGTGCACACTGATTTATTCTTGGCCCACAGAACCAAAAATTTCAAAAGGCTAATTACTGGAATTTAGAGTCCTATTTCTAGATTAAAAGGGATGTGTTCAGTTACCCTTGGATATAGATTTCTCCTCCTTTCCAAGACTCTGTTATCTGACTCGACTCATGTCTCCACATGTTCGGGGTTTGCCCCCCAAATTAGCCTTTCATCTGTTTATGGCTGAACTGTTTATGTGCTACTGGAGCATGGCATAAAGTACTGAATTTGTATTAAATAATTAACATCAAATGAAACAGATTTTGCCGTAAATATTATTCCAATCCAGCCTTACGGAACTACATTCAAATGAATGAACGTGCCCAGAGAAACTCAACCAACCTCCCCCAAAATGAAACAAAAACCCCAGAACTTTCTCTGGTGACAAAGATCTTCATTCAAATGCAGAGAGAGATCGCAGGCTGAGGTTGAGCCTCCCTCGCACCGAGAGGCTCTGGGGAAGTCGATGGGGTGTCTTGTAGAATAAGCTATTGCTCAACCATGCTGAGCAGAATTAGCTGCGTACAACATCCAAGCAATGAACTGATTTAATTTCGCTGTCAATCAACGAGGAAAAAGGGCCAGCGTAACGCAGATAGTCGCTTCTCTTCAATCTGAGAAGAGCTTTGGGGGAAATATTGTAAATGTCATAATACAATATGTTAAATATAGTAGTTAAAATACTATTCTGCAGCCAAATTTCTCATCTTAGACACATACGCAAGTCACACTGGCGGGAACGGGAATTGTGCAGGGTGGCCCCGAATGAGGAAAGTCTTTTCTAGGGAGGGAAAGGAGGGCTGGTGAGTGTGTGCGCTCTGAAGTGAACCTCAACAAGGACCTGTGGGGCTGAAAATACTCTGCATGCCTTTAATAAGGAATAATTTGGGAAGAGAGTTCTAATCCCATGCTCCAGGACACTGGACTAAATCCTAGGTCAAAGCCAGCATTTCTGTGCCTCCGCACTAATGAACCACGGACTAAGTAAGCGCAGGAGTGAAGCCAAGAAGACCCCAGCGCTAATCCTGATTTTAACATCCCCTGTTTGTGGTTGCATGCAGATGACTTAAAGCTGCTTGTCCCACACCGTGCAAAACCTTATATGTAATTGCGCTGATAAGGGCAGCAGCTGTGGGGGGGCTGAGCACAAGGACTGTGCTTCCCGTGGTCTGCAGTCGCTCTTTCTCGTCTGGAATTACAACAGCTGCCTGGGCAGAGATTTGCTTTAAGTGACGCCGTTGCTACCCAGCGAGCACCGACACCGCCAGGTCCTTGTCTCCAGCACTTCCAGCTCCAAACGCCTCCCAGTCAGTCAAGTCTTATAACAGATGGATGGGACTAACAAACGGGGCAAAGCTTTGCTGTGGGGGTAGTTAATAAATACAAACAGATCAGTATTGTTTTCCTGGTAGCGATGGTTCCAGGTGGTAGCTTCGTGTTCGTAATTATGGGAAAACAAAGGGTTTGTAAGGAAGATGGGGACAGATGATTTGTGATGATCCTTTGACACCAGGATCACCTGGCAGGAGAAGATGGTTTAAATAAAACACCCTGACACCAAATGTGTCGTCATCTGTACTTTCCGTGCACTACGCCTGCTCGCTGTTGGAAGCTAGGGGCATGCTAATGCCCTATCATGATACATTCTTCAGGTTTGATCGGATGCTTCTAGTGACCAGCAGGAAGCTACATGAAGTAGAAGCTGCACAGTAATTAAAGAGCACAGAGTAATCAGCACGTGTGGACACTGGAGGAGGTGTGGGAAGGAGGAACGAGTCATTACAGCTCAGCACTGTATAACTAGATGAGTAAAACAAGGAAGAAAGCGGCACAATTCATCCTTTGGACCTTTTCTATGTAAATTTGTCTAATCCCTTTAAAATCCATTAATTTTGTTTCAGTGTTAATGCACCAGGGCAAACGAGCTCCACAATGTAAGTAGACTTGAAGTGAAAAAGGGGGTTCGTGGTATTTGCTTTAACTACTGCTCGAAAGTTTCCTTTGCCATTCGCTTATTCTTAAATTGAGTAACGCATAATCGCTCCCATTACACCTCCTCATGCCGCTCAGGCTATTACAGATCTTTATCATATTTCCCTTCAATCACCTCTTTTTCTAAGCTGAGAGGGATATGGGAGAACTGCACACAATATTCAAGAGGTGAGCACACATGAATTTACATCATGGCATAACGATGTTGTTTGCTGTAGCAGTATTTTGCTGCAGGTGTGATGGTCTAAGGATGCAGATGGAGCAGAGTTCACAGACAGACATACCACCTTTTATTACACCAACTTATATAGCTGGAAAAATTAAACGAGCTTTCAGGCACACATGCCTATACTATTCTAGTTGCCTTTCTGGCTGCCTGTGAGCTTTGACTGATGTTTCTTCAAACCATCAGCAGTGGCTCTCAGATCTTTTTCCTAAGCGGTGACAGCCAAAGAGCTCATGGGTGAGGGCACGGAGCGAGGGCCGGGCTTTTTCCCTTTGAGCTGATCAGAACTGGATTCCATCTGCTGGTTTGCCATGGAGTCATTTGGCACCGCGAGAGCCTCCGCAGCTCTCAGACGGCTTCGCGTTTGCCTTTTGCATCGTTTTGCATCCCCATTTCATTGTTTTCTGGAAGAAATTCGTAAAAGGAGGTGAATAAAACGTAGGGGTCAAATTAGTACGTGCGTTTCTTCTGCACTAAGGCGCAGGTATCGATGGGCTCAATAGCTATTCAGAATGAACAGTCACTCCAACAGGAGAGTTTTTACTGAGGCACAGGCAGCTCTTTAAAATTGCATTTTGTGCGTACTTATTCATGCTGGGTCCCGATCATTACAGTTTCCAGCCGAACAGCTGTCAATTTGGGCTTAGCTCGCCTCTCGGAGCCCGGTTGGGGAAGCCTTGTTAAACCCGCGTATTGCAAAGCAATCAAACACGGTTGTTTATTTGTTTGTTTGTGATGATTTATGCTGTGATTAGGCTTTTGATATTACACTGGTTAGGGTAAGGTGTAAGCAATCTCTTGAAACAGTGCCAGCGCTAAGTCAATATTTCATTAAGACATTTATGAGTGAGTAGACGAAGTACTATAGTGAGGTCTCTACATCTTTCATATGCATCTGTCTGGGTAGGGCAGTTGATTTTTTAGAATACATTTATATACTTGGTATAGTTATAACTGGTACAATTCCTAATATAGGAACAGTTATAATGATAAAAAGGTGTCTTTTGTGGACAACATTTAATCTGCTTCCCTAAAAAAGTGATTGTACGTGAGTGTAAGGACATTGGCATTATTTTATACGCATGGATGTATAGACAAAGCTGTACGGAACTGTGGGAAAGTTTGAAAGAGGAGCCTGGGCAATATGGAGCAGTATGGACCAGGCTGTGCTGCCTGGGGCAGGATTTCTGGTATTTCTGGCAAGGGTCGGTATTTCCTCACCAGCTTCTCCATCGTGTTCAGTCTCTTTGCTCTCTGCATCACACACGGCACATCCACGCCGTGACACCCACGGGAGCAGCGCCGGGGTCCATCCGCAGCTGTGCTCATCCAGCGCGGGACAACAGAAATGACAACAGCTTTTAGGATAATGAAAGTTGCCCAAAAGTAGATGGAAAACAATCTTTCTTATGAGCAGAGACTGAGAGAGCTGGGGCTGTTCAGCCTGGAGAAGCTGAGAGGGATCTTATCAATGCTGGTAAATATCTCCAGGGTGGGTGTCAGAGGATGGACCAGACTCTGTTCAGTGGTGCCCAATGACAGGGTGAGGGGCAACGGGCACAGACTAAAACACAGGAGGTTCCATCTGAACGTGAGGAGAAACTTCTTTCCTGTGAGGTGCCAGAGCCTGGCCCAGGCTGCCCAGAGAGGCTGTGGAATCTCCTTCTCTGAGACATTCAAACCCGCCTGGACACGATCCTGTGTGATCTGCTCTGGTGACCCTGCGTGAGCAGGTGGGTTGGACTGGATGATCTCCAGAGGTCCCTTCAACCCGAGCTATTCTATGATTGTGTGATTTCTTGGAGACTGAAAGGAGAAAATATGTTGCTTGTATGGGAGTCCAGAGACACTTTTTTACTCTAAAAAGGAATTTTTCTCAAATCAGTAGCACCATAATGCACCATGTAAGCGAGATGCACACAAGTAAGTTGTTGGCCAGATGTGGAGCTCCTCAGCCGGCACCCACTGGCAAGGTTTGAGCATCACCAAAAGTCTCGTGTCAAGTGAATGGATGAAGTGAACTGTAACGCTGGCCCTGACAAACATTTGGCACCGGTGCTGCTGGAGAAGATTAATACCTCTCTTCTCCTCACCTACACTGACATGATGTTCTCTGACACTCACATCTAATTGTAGGAGCTGAGGTGCAGGAAATGTCACTCTTGCTTAAAACGTTATCACATAATCAGTCTGCGATGATGTGGAGACAAACAGGAGGTTAACAGATAGGTCTTTATCTTCTGTATGTGGAAGAAAGTCTGCGTGTCTGCCGCAACGATAGCAATCGCTGTGGTATGTGCTTTCCTGGGCTGGGAGGGAAATTATAAAGTGAGGTCAACACACTCGATGAGATGCTGCCAAAATATCTATTTCCTTTCTACAAACCTTTTTTGAAGAAAAGCCTCATGCTGGAGACTGTAATTAATAAGGGAAATATTTATACAGTGTCACAAAATTTACCAGTCACTTTATAAACACAGATGATCCATGTTCCCTGTCCCAAAGCACTTACGGTCTAAAAAAGGCAAAGGGACAGAGAGAAGTTTAGATGAAGGAGAGAGCAGGGATTATTAATGGTGAGAAGAAAGAGGATGGGTTGCAGGGAAGGCTTCATGAGATCATGGAAATCAAGGTGATTGCAAGGCGAGGATGGAAGAGGTTGAAAATTAAGGTGAAAGTGTTCTGAAGGGGCAGGTACAGATGTGGGAACACATCTGGGAACAGAAGTGCAGGGTGCGATGCTGGTGGAGTGACCGAGGAGGCTGTGGAGGGGTCTGGAGGGGCAGAGGGAAGGTGCTGGGAAGATGCTGTGGAGTAAAAGAGCTTCAGGATGTGGAGCCGCAGCCCCGGCGGAGAGGACGAGTAGGGGGACGGAGAGCACGGGGCACGGGAAAGGTGCTGGACCCCAGCGGTGGAGAAGGGAGGAGAAAATGAGGAGTTACTGCAGAAAATGCTGGATGAATGTGCGGTGGGGAGAGGAGAAGTAGGAACGCAAAGCTGTGGGCAGGAGGGGAAGCGAGATAAAGGAAAGGAAGTTCAGGCAACAAGAGTTAAGAGCTTTGTCATTGCTTTTGGAGACAAAGGAGGAAAATAAATAAGAATGATAGAGAAGTGAGTGGGATTAGGGGAAGTGCTTGAAGATAAGCAAGGCGAGAAGGTAGAAAGCAAAAAATGAGGGTGGGCAGGCGCCATGGGGGAAGAATTCATTATATTGGTCAACTGGAGGGGGCAACGGAGCAACCAAGGAGCCCAGCCTAGTTCTGACATTGTAATTTTTCTGTTCTGGTGGGGAAAAAGAAATTAAGATTACTTTGAAATATAAGGACAATAAAACTGGGACGTTGCAACTACCCCCAGGCTGTCGCCCCTGGATCCGGCCCCACGTGTGCGGTGGCTGGTGGCAGCACGGGGGGGTTGCAGTGAGTCCTGTAAGGAGGCAACGCTGCCGCTGGGGTGCAATTGGTCCTTATCCAAAAACCGCAGAGCTCAGGCAATTCATACATACAGCACTTCCCAATATTCCCTCGGAAAGATAAAGTATGTCTGAGTTTTGAAGTAGTAAAATGCCACAGTATTTTTAGTCTTTGTTTGATCAAAGAAAAATGAACGCGATAGACAAGTAAAAAATTACCCAGGAGCTGAAGTCACTGGTGATGTCTTTTATTGCACGATCGTACAAATAGGAAGGATGTTCTTTTCATCTGACATAATGAAAAATGTATACCCTTTTCAAACTCACCCGTATTAATTCTGAAGTTAGCCCCCAAAAAAACCTCAGACGTTACCTAGAACTTGACGAGCTCTGATTAATTTAATAGGAAAAATCTCTTGATATCAAATACCAGCTACTGTTCAGGAGAAGGTGAAGAGAATATAAATTTACTTTAAACTCATCTATTACACACAAGTACTGATAAAGAGCAATCTTCAGGCTTTTCTCATGCTGATATTTACTGTTCGGTTTAGATTAATCAGGATGGAGATGTTTTCATAAGAGGTAGGGACGCTTCACTCCTGAATAGGCAGCTCAGAGCGTTATCCATTCAAGATTTTTTTATCCTATGTGAAAAATGGGGTTTTTTACTCCAAAATACCAGTGCGTTTGGATCACGAAGGTATCAGCCAGCGCCGGGACACTGTGAGCAAGACGTCCCCCGTCCTGCCTCGCCAGAAGTTGAGTTGGAGACCAGAAACGAAGTGGTGCTGGTGGTGCGGGGCTGGGGACGGACACCCGCGCTTAAGGGACTTTCCCAGGGTCGCACAGGAAATCTGTGGCAGAAATCAAACCTGAAATCAGATCTCTTGGGTCCCATCCAGTTCCTCAGCCAGAAAACACTCTCGCCACATCCTGCACCAGCAACGTCTGCACACGCGGAGCAGCCCCGGCTGGCTCGGGGGGGTCCTGCGGGGTCCAGCTCCACGCTTTTTAAAGCCGATGGAGAAAATCCCACTGAATCGAATAGGCCGGTGGTCAAGCCCTGAGGTGCTTTCATGCTAATTATATTTTTCATTTCATTTTGCATGATGCCGGTGAAAATGCGTTCCTGGCACACAGCCCTTCGTGGTTTTGAAGGCAGCGCTGGCCATGCCCGGTGTTTATAGCCTTGCCTTGGTGCGTTATTAGTGCACCCCTGCACTTCAGCAAGGAGAAGCGTTTGCTTTCACATGCAGATTTCGATGGTAAGTCATAAAGGCTTCTTTTGAGCTACCTTTTATCATAAAGCACAGTAGACCTTGGTGAAATTTTTAGCTGAATCTAGAAGGCAAAAGAAGATCCTTTCAAAAACATAAGTTTGGGATATATTACTGTATCCAAAACAAACGGGTAATACAGATCCTGGCCGTGCCTCCGGCTGGGATGTGATTCAGGTGCGGGCAGAGAGATCCTGGGGAAATTCTTCCACCCCTCAGTGCAGGTAAAGTGGAGAGGTTTGTGTGGCCACCAACTCCAGCCTTAATGCACCTACAGGTTATGTTTGGTAACTAATTTGGTGGTAGATCACACACTCTTACTTCTGAGTGTGGTCCCCATTGGTCAGATAGACATATCCAGAAGCCAAAGGCTTTTCCTGCAGCGTGTAGGTAATTACTTCCATAATTTTATATTTGAGTGAAAGATGGAATGAAACAAATCCCACCAGCCACAACCTGCCTTCTCGCAATATTGGGATGCATGAAAGCAAGGGGGAAGGGGATGTAAGGTCTTGCTTTTGTCTTAAATTTGCACCAGAAATCACAGTTTTATTAGAAGTAGATTGGGCAGACTTAATAGGACTGCTCCCATGGTTTAAAAGATGTCAGTGTGAGCAAGTGGTTGTGAGCGAGTGACCCTCTGAGTGCGGAGTGTGACACCCGCAAACACTGGAGCAAAACATTGATAGGATTAGGGTGGGGTTATTTTTGTTTTGAAGCCCAAATTAAGAAAAGAGTATAAAATAGTAAAATAGCATGAATAGTGAGAAGAAAGTCTTATGAAAACAGCATACTCAGTACAGAAAAGGATTTTGCTGACGCGCCGTGTGGAAATGCCCGATCAGCCCTTCAGAGCAGGTTAGACCCTGAATCGGGAAGGATGTTCCCCCACATCCTAAACTGCTTTCCTGATGACCGATACTTTGCTGAACTCGGGCCAGAAGGTTTGCTTTTCATTGGAATGTATAGCTCAAAATTGGCTGAATTGGTTCCTTTTGAGCTTTTCTTTCTGTGTCCATCCCGCCTGCGTGCCCCTGACCCCCAGCCAGCAGCTCATCCCAGGGGCAGACGCTGCAGAGGTGGGTGAGTGGGGTCCAGAAAGGCTGGAAACGGACGTGCAGGGAAAAATACCACCTGCAGACACCCCTGGTACCAGTTATGGTGTATCTTTTATTTTTAATCACAAGCCAAAGGGGGCTCTGCCCTGGAAATCACATTGTGCACTGAGAGATGGGTTTGTACATCAGAGACCAGGACGTGCGAGATGAAAGGGCTCGTCCTCTTCCTTGCTAAAGGGCCTTGCGAGCAAATCAGGTGTTTGTTGTTTCATGTGCTTTTATGGGAGGAATTGTGTCTTCAGGTTAGGAAGATGAAGCAAATGTTGTTCTCATGTTTGCATTTGATTTGTCAGCTGGGATATTTAAAATATTTTTCTTCTGTGAACTCCGCATTCTTAGGGGCAAAAAGTGAAAAATATGTGGAGGCAGCTATGAGATGCTCCTATATGGAGTCTGGACATACAGATTTCTGATGTTTCTTGCCTAGCCTGTGAAGCACTGGCCATACATTCAATGGACACATCATGTTTGCACTCTTTTTTTGCATAAGACCAAGATGAAGCTCTCCTTGGTGACCATGCCTCCTTTATTAATCCTCCCTGTGTGGCTGCTATTCGAACGTAGACCAGTTTTCTGTCCGTCCTGTCTCCGCTGCCACATGAAGAGGCGCTCGCCAGGCGAGGGCAGGAGCCCGTGGCCACCTCATCCACCGCTTTTCCACACCATGCCCCACAGATTCAGCGATGCCACAGACGGCTCAGGGCTTCTCAGCAGAAAAATGCAATTTTCCCATCCCAAGGAGGACGGGCTGGACTCAGACCCTTCTTGGCTTAGGAAGGGACAAAGCTGGATGTCCAGATGTCTTCCCTCTTCTGATATTTGATAGTTTTTTATTAAGGTCACCTGTATGTTTTGTTTCACCGGAGTAGTGCTGTGTAGGCTTCTGCACGCTTGAATTAGGGTGGTTTTGTTTCAACAAGGGTGTTTGTGGCTCCGAGCTGTCCATGCGCCCACCACTGCAGCCGAGTGCAGCCGGGGGACGACCCGGGGTGCGAGCAGCATCCCCAGCGAGACCCCGCGCTTTGCTCAGAGCTCCAAAGGCAATGACGCTATTTTGATTTTCCCCTTGGCTGCATGCCTTGCCGTACGTCTCCTTCTCTCTTTTGCTCAGTTTCGGTGCTCTGCTTGTATTTTCTGAGCTAAAGGGGGAGATCTGGTCGCACACATCCCAGGTCAGCGGGAGGGAGGCTGTTTGCTGGGGAGGGAAGGGGACGGGCTCTGCTTTGTACGAACTGAAAGGTCTGTCTGTTTAAGCCTTTGTTTTAATCAGAAGACTCTTTTTCTATTGCTTTCCCCTCTCTATCCCTCTCAGTAAGAGGCAAACAAGGAGACAGTTTTCTAGGAATTCCTCTGCATGAACCTGTCCTGTCCACAGTCAGTTTTACCAGGAGACCGTGATCCAAACCTCTGGGCTGGAGCTTTCCTGCAGGTGGAGGCAGAAACATAATATTTTTGTGTTTCAAAGAGAGGGAATGTTTTATTTTCTAATAGTTTTCTTGCGTAATAATAATCCCCACCGCTTTGCAGGATCCTTGTCGTAAAAGACTTCTGGGATGGATTAAACTCCTTGGCACCTCCTCAGTGATTAATCAATCTCAATAGGCGTTTATTGCTTTGTTCACTGCAGCACAGAAGAGATTATCCCTTAAATATACTTGACTCTTTTGGTACCATTCAATTACACCAAAAAGAGCCCCAACACATATACAATTATTTTGAACTACTTCTCCAGCGAGGAGCAATTGATCTTTGAGAGTCTCTTCCTCTTCTTGTTATGCTGATTAATAGCCTTGGAGTTAGTCCCTGAGAGGAAAACAGTTCCAAAAATAGCTGACAGCTTCCATCTTCGTATTTTCATCCCTCGAGGGTCCTTTACATCCACAAGGAAGCCAGGGGGAATATTCCCATTTCTCTCCACCTCTCTGAACCTCACCGCCCCCGTGATGGAGCCACCCGGCTCCCAGCACAGGGGAACAACACGGGGATCATTGGCACCTCTTGGCTCCCTCTCTCCGTGGAATGGAGGTCAGGTCACGGACAGATGGACGGCTCCTGCCAGACGGAGGGACATCTCCTCCAAATGGCTCACGGATGCCGGGGGACACGGGACAACCTGCAGCTAAAAGCTGGTGCAGGTCCCTCCCATGCCAGCAGAAGGAATTTGTCATAGAATCATAGAATCATTTTGGTTGGAAGAGACCCTGAAGATCATCGAATCCAACTGTTGTCCATGCCATGTAGATTTTTAACGCTGCTGAATTGTGTTATTGATCTCATTCTCCAGTTAGGGAGGAAATGAGTGGTTCACAGCAACTTGCGCTGACGTAACCCACGGAGGTACTTCATGGCACCTTCAGAGCATGTATTTGGGACAAATGCTGGTGGTTTTGCCAGTTCCCCGTTGCTGCTCCCCATCAGCAGGGCTCTCAAAACCTGTGTTTCTGTCCCACTGTTGGTTTGGAGTTTGGTACTGAAGTTGGCCAGCCAGGGCCATCACCCAACATGGGGTCCCTGCACCAAGGAGAGGGTCACACCGGGTTCAGCACAGCCCATCCTGCGGTACAGGAGCTTTGGGGCAGGTTAAAAGATGCTTCACCTCCCCATGTGTGCCTGCATCCCATGAAGGGACATCAGCGTCCTCGTGGTGAGGCACCACACCAGGGGAGGACAAATGCAGTGTCAGAAATGGGTGGTCACGGCAGAGTGAGAGAGCCCAGGGCTTCCCAAGCAACTTTCCTCCTGCACTGGGAAAAGCTGGAGCATCACCCTCACTTACTGTGGTGGAAATTCCTCAGTAAACAACAGCAGCAATGCCAGGGGGGCAGTGATGTGAGGAGTTGCAGAGGGTGGCCTGGGGAACCCTCCTACTGGAGACAAGCCCGTGCAATTTCCTACTTTTAAACATGAGTCTTAGATCTAATTGTACAAGTATAGCTGCTCTCATGGCGAGCAGATGAGTCTGCTACTCATTTTGGGATTGTGTATTGTGGTTACCCTTATCCTAGGCATTTTTTTTAATCCCATCCCATACCAAAGGCAAATAGCCAGAAGGAAGAGTTGGCTGTCAATCTCAGACCTTCCCATCAACCATGAACAAATAAAATCCACTGTATAAGCAAAGCAATGCTGCAAAAACATCCGCTGTCAGAATGTACAGAATTGGAAGCAGCCACTCTCAGGACCGTAGGCTCGCAGGGGTTAGTGCCTCGGAGCAGCCAGCCCTGCTCAGACGTTGGGGCTTGAGGCTTTACCTCCATTACCGCACACCGCAGCAGATGTTTTGGAGCTGCTTCAGCGAAACACTCAATGGTGAAGGGCAGATCTGCCGCCTGCAATCCCACAGCAGAGGATGTGGTGCTGTCTTAGAGGAGATCCAGCATCCCACCGTGCCATCCCTGGCACCGGGGACTGCATAGCCAGCCCAGGCTACCAGCTCGGCAAGTGGAAGGAGTTGTTGGCCCTGAGGGTGGTGAGAGCCTGGCCCAGGCTGGCCAGAGAGGTGGTGGATGAACCATCCCTGGAGACATCCCAGGCCAGGCTGGACGGGGCTCTGAGCAACCTGAGCTGGTGAAGATGTCCCTGCTCATGGCAGGGGGGGCACTGGGGGAGCTGGGAAGGCCCTTCAACTCAAACAATGCTGTGATTCTATAGTGTTGGGCTAAGGGAAGGAAGGGCTGCACCGTCAGGGTTCGCATGGCTGTGGCATCACACCATTGCAGCGATTTGAGCGAGGAATCGTCCTCTTTGGTGCAAACGGTCCTGCATCTCGGGTCCTGCGCACAGAACACTTTGCTGTGACCGGGAGAGGTTCAGGGCTCTTGTTTTTGCGCGTCTGTGCTCGGGGCGCGCGATCCCGGCGCTGCGTGAGCAACGCTGCCGCACGTGTTTTCCCTTTAAAGGAATAACACGGTGTCGGTTTGCAAATAAAATAATGATCTTCTGTTACTTTTCAGGAAATGATTTTTAATATACTTTATTGAAGCGAGGGAGAAACAATTTAATTGTGAGAGCTGCTATGAACCATATTTAACCTCCGAAGTACTAAACAGAGTGTTTTCAGATAAGTTATGGTTTTTAATCTAAGTTAAACCATTATGTACATAAGCACTATGTTTTTGCTATTCTAATAACTGCCAACTTGGCCTCACCAATTCTTTTTTTATCATCTTTTTTGTCTCCCAAGACAGACCGCTCCATTTGAACTTGAAGCAATATTTTACATTTTGTTCTTCTTCATTTCTTCTCTACAATGCGCAGCGCGATGCTGTGTTCTTAAATCTGGGCATGATTTCCCCCAGCATATCTGTCACTTACTGGCTTTCCGAGGAGCTCTGAAATGCACAGATAAAATTCCTGGTTTAAGAAGTGCAGGGAAGTGGTCGCGTTTCTTCTGGCCTGGATGGCATCCAGTGCTCTGTTGTTCAACACTCTGATTAATATTTTACAGATACTTTACTGGCACTTGAAATGAAGTTTCTTTCCTGCGAAGATGAATGACTGAATGAATGGTACTGATACCATATTATTCCCATTTGGGGAGATAATCTTGGTAAAACATGAAGTTAATTACATGACAGCAATGGAGAGGGTTTAAGATTTACACTGATTTCCCTGCCCTCTGATTAACTGTCCTTATGTTGCGACAAAACACTCTGCAGTAACAATTTCATGTACGAGAGGCAAAAGATTATATTTTAAGAAAGCAAACTTGACTTTTTAGTTTATCTGCACATAAACCTCACATCATTGCCGCTCCTTCCCAGTACTTTATACATCCATTGTGCTTTTCATGAGAAGACCCAGAAATGCTTTATGACCATTATTTAATGGAAGTTTCTCAGCAGGGCTGTTGCTAGGTCGGGTCTAAGAGCAGAAGCAGGTTGGGCACAAACAGGTTAAGCCGGGCACCGCTCGCAGGCAGGGAATCCTTACAAGAAATATATTAATAACCCTTGTTTATTCCCACGTCCACCCATCTTTGTTATTAAAAAATACATCAGAATCACATATTCTGTTCCAGCGAACAATAATCCAGAAGCAGAAATTTTAACAAAACTTTTTTATTGACCATTTTATCCACGTTTCCAGAGACATGAACATTTCTTCTCACCCCAGCCACTTTTCTAACCACTTTTCAAGTGCACTCCAGGGATGACTATGATGTTTCTCCCTTATTCCCCAGCAGCACCAGCATTTCCCAGTAAATGACAAAAGGCTGTGAGCACAGGTTTGGCACTGCGGGGGTCAGGGACCCCGATGGAGTTGTTATTTCTCAACTTCTATTCTCAGTCTTTTTCTAGTTAATTCTTAATATCATTTACAGAGTCTTCTATTGACTCAAGGAGGTGTGGCACTCAGCAACATGACCGCCAACCCTCCTCTCTCTGCAGGACTATGGACCAAAATCACCCTCCAGGATCCCACCCCTATATGTAGTTCCTTCCTATCCACGGGAAGAAGACAACTTCTTGCCTTACAATGATTTCTTTTAGCGTTTTCACCTGTCTCAGTTCTCTCCCAAACACATACTAAGTATTCTGGGGGTCCTGGGGACAGCAGGGTGACCATGAGCCAGCACTGTGCCCTTGTGGCCAGGAAGCCAATGGGACCTGGGGTGGGTTAGAAGGGGGTGGTCAGTAGGTCAGAGAGGTTCTCCTGCCCCTCTGCTCTGCCCTGGGGAGACCACACCTGGAATATTGTGTCCAGTTGTGGCCCCTCAGTTCCAGCAGGACAGGGAACTGCTGGAGAGGGTCCAGCGCAGCCACCAAGATGCTGAAGGGAGTGGAGCATCTCCCGTGTGAGGAAAGGCTGAGGGAGCTGGGGCTCTGGAGCTGGACAAGAGGAGACTGAGGGGGGACTCATTCCTGGGGATCAATATGGAAAGGGTGAGTGTCAGGAGGATGGAGCCAGGCTCTTCTTGGTGACAACCAGTGACAGGACAAGGGGCAGTGGGCTCAATCTCGAACGCAAGAGGTTCCACTTAAGTATGAGAAGAAACTTGTTCCTGGTGAGGGTGGCAGAGCCTGGCCCAGGCTGCCCAGGGGGTTGTGGAGTCTCCTTCTCTGCAGACATTCCAACCCGCCTGGACACCTTCCTGTGTAACCTCATCTGGGTGTTCCTGCTCCATGGGGGGATTGCACTGGATGAGCTTTCCAGGTCCCTTCCAACCCCTGACATTCTGGGATTCTGTGATTCTCAGTCTCTAAAAGACCTCAGATTATTTGGATTCTGGGCTTATCAGTGCCCTTCAAGAATATTATCATTTGGCTTGCTGTGTGGACATCAGTGAATCTCTCTCCACAGCCTCAATTAACTGTGTTGAGCCTGAGCTGTGGGGTTCCTGTGCCATGAGCAGATCTCTCTCAGGAGATGCTGCCAGCATTTGTCCTCCAAGAGGTATGAGCACCAGCAGGTTCAGCTCTGCACAAAGAGGTCCATCACTGAGAAGACCTGTCCCCACGTGGGAGCAGACACCTCGTCAAACACTGGAGCCATGAGACCTGCTTCATTTGATATCCTCTGGCTCTTGCTGTGATGATTTCTCTCTTTGGCATGATCTAAACACTCAGTGGCTTCACTTCTGCCCTCTGTCCCTTCCACCGCCCACGGAGAGGTTTCCACCTTCACTACAGGAGCCTGGACATGCCAATGGTAATTTCCTGCAGAGCTCCTGGACAAGGCCGTGCCCACCGGGGGTCTTCTGCTCTGAGCTAGAAGCATTTCAGCCAGCAAGGATCATGAGATGTGCGCCCTAAAAAACATGGTGCCCCCTAAAAAGTTGCTGCCAACACAGGAGTTTATCTCTGGGACATGATCAGTAAACTATGATGAAAAAAATACTCTCTGTGGGACTAGAACCATCAGCTTCTGAATTCCTCAGGAGGCTGTAGCACAGGGACACAATAAAAGGGAAGAGAAATCAGTGCTGCAATTGGATTTTTACTTTGTAAGTCGAACAGGCATTGTCTTACACAGCCTTTTTCCACTGTAAGTCTGCTTATGACAACGGTTTCTACCAACACCAGCCCCGTGCTGGCAGACTCCCTGTCTCTGGCTTGAAGATAAAGATTACAATAGCATCTGGGTGGAGGCCTGGCTGAGGAAACGCTTCCCACAGCATCTCCCGGGATGTCCGGAGCCCTGGCAGGAATGTCTGTGGTGCCCAGGGGCCAGTGATCCTGCTGAGATTTCATAGAATCACAGGATGGTTTGCATTGGAGGGATCTTCAAATCTCTCCCAGTGCCCCGTGCCATGAGCAGGGACATCTTCACCAGCTCAGGTTGCTCAGAGCCCCGTCCAGCCTGGCCTGGGATGTCTCCAGAGATGGTTCATCCACCACCTCTCTGGGCAACCTGGGCCAGGCTCTCACCACCCTCAGGGCCAACAATTTCTTCCTCATGTCCAGCCTGAATCTCCCTCCTTTAGTTTAAAACCACCACCCCTTGTCCTGTCACAACAGGCCCTGCTAAACAGCCTGTCCCCATCTTTCTTACCGCCCCTTTTAAGTGCAGAAAGGCCGCAATAAGGTCTCCCCGGAGCTTCTCTTCTCCAGCTGAACACCCCAGCTCTCTCAGCCTGTCCTCCCAGCAGAGCTGTTCCAGCCTCGGATCATTTATTTCTGGGGCTCCTCTGCCCCCCTCCAGCAGGTCCATGTGTGTCCTGTGCTGAGGACCCAGAGCTGGAGCAGCACTGCAGGGGGTCTCACCAGAGCAGAGCAGACTCCTGCTGGTGTTTGCAATGTCCAGCTAGCAGCCACAGCAGCATCCAGGCCTTGTGTCTCACGAAACAGCTGAGCCCGTCTGCAGCGGGTCCTGGAGGGAAGCGGGACTTATAGCTGGAAAAATTGAGATGCTGAAAGACTTTGCAAGGTCATGCCCAGGGATACAGGACTTGGTCCTGCTTCTCACTGAGCTCTCTTTTTCCAAATCAGCCAAGTCCTTAAGCGTGTGAGCAGCCCTAATGAAATCAGCAGGATTGCTCCTGTGCTTAAAGTTAAATGCATACGTAAGTGCTTCGCTGGACTGGAGCCAGGCGACTCGGCATCTCGCAGGACTGGGGGAGAAGATGCTGCATCGGTTGCTGGTACCTGAGGGGCTGCTCCCCATCCCTGAATCCCCCAGGTGGGTCTCGCGGCAGATAAAGCTCCATCCCACAGCAGTGCTTTCCTTCAGCACGGCTGCGTGAGCACCTCGCTAAGGTTTGGGAAGTCCCCGGTTAGGGGAGCTCCAGGACCCCATCACCTCTGTGCAAGAGACTCTCGCTGGTACCCAACCCCAAAATACATCCCAGTGCTGCTGGAGAACAAGGGCAGCGTGCCCTGGGTAGGTGAGCGCTGCCCCCCAGGCTTCGCCGAAGGAAACTCTTTATGTATTGCTTGTCAGTCCCGCTGTCAGATATGCTCACAGTGTAGTGTATTCACATTTTTCCCTCCCTGACCCTCAACATCTCAATTTTCTGTCTGCCTTTGAAATCTTGGCTAATTAGGAGGCTACATGTTCCCTGTGAGACTGGCCTTTTGTGCAGAGTTTGTAATTAGAGTGACTGTGCAGCGCTCTATTAATTGCAAGAATTGTGATTTTTAGATTAATGAGTTAATTGCTAATATCTGCATACGACATTCCCTCAAGATGTATTACATTACAGTAAATAAACCTTGTGTCTGGCATGGCAGACATTAAAGGAAACTGCCGTGATTAGTTTGAATACTTTAGATAGCTAAAATAATATTTACTCAAAACACAATGTGTGTAAAACTGGATTTTAAAGCCTTTTCATTCCCTCAGCCCCCCTTGCTAGATAACATTTATATTTGAAGCTCGCAGGGGTGCTGCTCTTCCCATTGAGCTTCCTTCCCCAGCCTGTCCTGCCCCAGCCAAACCCTCCCCAGCTTCCACCATGGACCATCCACCGAGCCCTCCAGCTCCAGTTCCGTGTCTCCTTTTATTTTATCTCTGTTTATCGTTCTATCGCTGCATTTTGTCTGTGTTTCCTCCCCCGGGGATGCTCCAGCAGCCCATAGTGTCACCGTCACCCCCATACGTGTCCCCAGCCCACGGAGCAGGAGCTGAAGCTGCAGCGGGACGGGGGGAATTATCCATATTCAAACTCCCAGGCTGCTCCTGCTTAACCGTTGTGGAAAAAATCCCACTGGAAATGTAACAGCCGGAGCCAGCCAAGACCTTGGTAACAGCTGAGTGATTTTCATCAGACAAGTAGCTGTTTGCTGAAAAGTGTAATTTTGGGACAGCTGAAACTATTTGCAAATTCATCATGATTTCAGGAAATAGGCTCACGTAGAAGAAAAGGCCCAAATGAAAAAGTTGCAGAGTTTTCCAGTTTGATATTTTCTAGATTAAGTGCCTCTTTTTGTTTTGAAAATGAAATTTGATTTAGATACTTATCTAAATGAAATAAGAACTTGCAGAGAATGAAGGCAAATGCCGGATTGCCTGACACAAACCCTTCTGGGTTGGCTCAGAGTAATTCCTTCCCTTTTGTACGTTCTGTTTATTTGTTCAAACAAAACCTAGGCTTTACCAAAACCATTTCCCAGGATTTTCGTTTAGTCCGCAGGCTGAGTTATTCCCATGAGTTATTCTCTTACTTGATAATGCACAGAAATAAAGGGACAACAAGCGAACTCCAGTAACGAGCAACTTTCTGCTTGGCTCAGTATCAATGTGTTTCTCAGAGGCACAGAGAAGCGTTTATATGGAAATATTTCATTGCATTTGTGCTTTTTGAAACTGCTGTTTGCTCTTGCTGCTGAGCGCCAACAGAGCTCCAGGGCTGAAAAATGTCCCCCCCCAGATCCCCCATCATATTTCCTCCCATAAAACTGTGTTACCTTGTTTCCCCCAAAATAAGACAGGGTCTTATAGTAATTTTTGCTCCAAAAGATGCATTAGAGCTTATTTTCAGGGGATGTCTTATTTTTCCATGAACAACAATCTACATTTATTCTTGAACAAAAACATCAACATTTATTCAAACATAGTCATGTCAACACATTCGGTCGCATCCTGTCCTGCTGCATTCTATTGCCAATTAATTTTACTTTTTTACATGCCTGGACACTATTTAAATTGACTTTTTAAATGAATTGTAACTAGGGTTTATTTTTGGGGTAAGGCTTATATTTCAAACATCCTCAAAAATCCTGAAAAATCATGCTAGGGCTTATTTTCGGCATAGGGCTTATTTTCGGGGAAATGAGGTACCTACCAGTTTCCCGTGGAGACACTAAACACCGAAGGCAGCTATGCTGCTCATACACACCTTTCTAAATGTAAAAGTTGTGTCTTACCTGTTTTCTCATTTGCTGGGAAATGTCAGGATGGACGAGGAGGGATGGATGTGGGGCCAAAATCATCAGTGTTAGGTGCTGTGAAAAATCTGGCATCAAGGTGAGATGTCTGATAGGACTGACGTTCATTTGTTGCCTTGACCAGGATCACTCCTGACCCATCTCCTATAGCTTTAGGTACCTGAATTTTAGATAAGATGGTTCGTTACATGGATTAAAATTTAATTAGTGCTATTTAGTGCCATTACTAAAACCACTGGGATACAGAGGTACGGTGGCAGAAGCCATATGAGTACATGAGATGAAAAGAAGGATGTGACCCAGACAATGAAGGGTCCCAAACCACACCACAGTCTATATACACCTCAGGTACCTAAGACAGATTATCTCAGCGCTATTAACTTTAAAAAGTCACCAGCAGAAGTTTGGCTGCATCATGTGCTTCCACAAAGATGCTGGAGCAAACAGGAGCATCCACCTGGCTCTGCCTCTTGGGAGATCTTTTCTTGACCACAGATCCTGGGTATTGGGATTTCCTGGGGATTTAACGGCGAAGGTTGAAGGCATTTCTCTGACTGTCTTTTTCTGAAGTCTAATCAGGAAACAGGAACATAAGAGACCAGATTTTCTGTGCCTTTTATCTTTGTCTTTAAAGGACTGGATTCCTACAGCTTATTTCTTGCCGACAAAAATACATAAATTCTTACTTAGAAACTAAGGACTGGTCTTCACTGCAAAGGTCTGACGCTTTAATACCATTTCTGTTAAAGCAGCAAAAATCCATGTGGGGACACAATTCAGTTGCTAGAAGAAATGCAGGTTGTTCCAACTGGGAAGGCGAAATAAGCAAGACGGTACAGAGTGTGCTTACACCAGTGTAACTATTTCACAGTAGGACTTCCAGCGTTTAACTGTTTCAGTTTAAAAAAACCCAAAAATCACCTCTCTAGCTGTCACTGCTATAACAGTAGAACTGTTCTTGGGCGGACTGTCCTTTACTTCAACACACACAATCTGGCAATGAGCAGCTTTTGGGAGGCCTGGCTGAGATTTGGCTACAGCGCTTTGTTTTCCCATAAGCAATCCTTCCTTCGGGTTGAAGAAGAGGAACAGTGAGTGTAGATCACTCCAAGTCAAGCCCCGAGACAATGTCCCCTCTTTAAATGGCCCATTGGAGACTACGGCTGTCCCTACTGGTGACCGTGTCCATCGCAGGAGCCCGTGTTTGGTCACTCTGGGTTATTTAAATTACAGCGGCAGGTACAAGGCTCACACAGCTCAGGTCCCTTTGTGCTGTACCAGCACAATATCAACACCTGGCAACTCATGGGTCCTGCCTTATCTGCATTTACCTCGCTCAGGCTTGAGCTGACCCCACGCTTCGTACGTCTCTGGTGACCAGAGAGATGTAAGACACAATTGTGCTATCAATGAAAGGCAACTTCTGCTTCCCAGGCACTTAAATCCTTGGAGGGCCTTGTTTAGGACCACACTGCTTCAGTTTTATGCCAGTAACTTCATAATTAGCATAAAAACACAAAAACGGTGTTCTGGTGAATAGGATGCTGGCCGGGGACTGCTGAAATGCAGCTTTGCCCTGACCTACCGAGGGACTTGGTATGAGTCGCTTCATCTCTATTTTCAGCCGGTATTTCCTTTGAGTCTCCAGCCTGCAGGTGCAACTGAGATGATCTTGCCAAGGGCAGCCAGTGTGACAAGGTCTAGGTCAGACCTGCTGTCTGTCCTGCTCTGGTCTGTCTCACCCCATCTCTCGTCTCTGACGGGGGTCACGATGAATGCTGCAGGATAAACTCCGAGAAACAGAACATACCCATTCCAGCTTCCAGCAACCAGTGGTATAGAATCATAGAATCATTTTGGTTGGAAAAGACCCTCAAGATCATTGAGTCCAACTGTTAAACCAACACTGTCACTAACTCATGTCCCTGAGAACCTCATCTGTGTGTCTTTTTAACCCCTCCAGGGCTGGTGACTCCAGCACTGCCCTGGGCAGCCTGTTCCAATGCCCCACAGCCCTTTGGGGAAGAAATTGTTCCCCAGATCCAACCTCAACCTCCCCTGGCGCAACTTGAGGCCGTTTCCTCTGCTCCTGGCGCTTGTTCCTGGGGAGCAGAGCCCGACCCCCCTGGCTCCAAGCTCCTTTCAGGCAGTTCAGAGATCAGAAGGTCTCCCCTCAGCTCCTGTTCTCCAGCTGAACCCCCCAGGTCCCTCAGCCGCTCCATCACACTTGTGCTCCAGCCCCTCACCAGCTCCGTTCCCTTCTCTCCACTCGCTCCAGCACCTCAAGGGTTTTCTTGGCATGAGGGGCCCGACACTGAACACTGAGGATTCCTGAACCCAGAGCCGGTATCTAGATGGCCACGTGCAGTAACCGCCGATGGACCTGTAGTCTGTGAATTAATTTCAGCCCCATTTAACCCACGATATAATTTGGCTCCACAGCATTTTGGTGCAGGATGTTGTGCAATTTAATTTTGTACCACAAGAAAAGACTCTCTGGTTTAAAATCTGATACCGAATGGTGATTCAATACATTCTCATTTTATAAGTATTAGTGAATACTCATTCCCTAGTCCCTTTCCCACACCCGTCAGGGTTTTACAGACACCTGTCATACCCCCTTTGGCCGACTCTCTTCTAGTAAGATGGAAAAGATAAAAAGCAATATAAAAGCACACTGAAAGTGCAGGCAATTGAAGCAAACCGGTGTTTGTGGAGGCGAACGTTGGGGAAGCCCACGGCAGATAAGGGGGAGGCAGCGGGAAGGGCTCTCTGTGTCTTTATCTCAGCGCTGTTTGTTTAGAAACACCTGGCACATACATCAAATTAGTGCATCCAAATGCCCTTCAAACTTTAAACCAGACGGATTGATTCAAGAACCTTTCATTAAACTTCCCTGGAAAGATTAAACACCAACCATGTGTCGTATCAGGAGAACAATTCTGCTCACGTGGAGGTGACATGAAGATGTTTTACAGAGGGCTATACAAATGCATATGCACTCGGTCAGGCTCTTCTCCAGACCTGCTTAAAAGATAAAATTAATAAAATGGGAAAAAAAAAGTACCCCAATAATTCTGCATAATTATTTCGCCCATATGCAGGGGAAAAAAAAACCCAAGAGGACTCTCAAAAGGGGAATTTCTTGTGTGTTTGCATCTTTTTGCTCATGTTTGCAAAGGGAAATGGATTTGAGGATTTCCCATCAACGCTGAATTCAGTGTCTGCAGTAGGGCAGAAGTAATATGTATCGCTTCTTTCTAATCATCGATTCAGTTCAGGAGTTCTCAGCATGTAGCTCCTTTTCTTTCTCAATGGGAGTAAATTTGCCAAGAAGAGATGACACCAGAGATTATGAAAAATATCATCCCCAAATTTGTGCGACTTTGTGAAAATCAGTCAAAATCTATATTTAATTTAATGTGAACAAAGTACGATGCTGAGACCACAGTTACATCACAAAACAACTGTTGCTATTACAATCAATGTACTATTGAATTAAATTGGTTTATGTGTTGTATTAGAGTATCCCGTGTGTTTTGCTGGCCTTATAACGCGCTTGTTGCTGCGGTTGATGCCAGCGGAGGATTGATGTATCCTGATAAAGTGTGTGGGTGTTCCACCCCCTCCAGCACCCCACATTCGCCTCCCCAACACAACCACTATTTAAAATAGACATATTTAACAGCACCAGCGTCTTTTCTCCTGAAGATCCTGTAAAACGCAGCGTCATGCTTCTGAGAGTGAAAAATCCAGCGCTGTAACCTCTGCCGCACGCCGCACCGAAACAGTAATATATTAACACGGGGTCGTAGCCCGACAAAACACTTTTAAGACAGCCTAAGCCATAAACCCAGCCCTGCGCTCCCTGCGCCGGCTGCTCCTTCCACCGGGAGCCTCTCCCCGCAGGAGCACGTGGCCGGGGCAGAACCAGCTTGGGGAACACATCCAGCTGAGAATAAGCGCTTTTTTTTGAGTTGTCTTTTTTTCCCCAGGATTAGCGTTCGGCTGGATCCGTTCCCTGGTGCACTTCACCTTGCAGCTGCACAAGCGCTAGCGCCGGGGCCCCAGCAGCCAAACGCTTCTCGAGGCACTTGCGGCAGCAGCTGAGCACAAGGCTCCAGAGAGGCCATTTTTAAAAAATACACTTAGTTTTCTTTCAAAATTATAAAGAACTGAGAGACTTTCTGCATAGGCTACAAATAGCCCACAGCTTTCCAGCCAGGAGCTCACAGAGCCCCGTGACCGCGCGCTGGGACGTAACCGGGGTGGATGTGCAAGTTCTCTGCCGGCAGAGCTGGGGGCAGGCAGGACAGGGCAGGACCAAGGAGGGTGATTTGGGGTGTCCCAGCCCACACACAACCACCCCCATCAATTCAGGATCAGAGTTTGGGGTCCCAGCACCTCGAATTGCTGAAAAGGGCTGTGGGGCATTGGAACAGGCTGCCCAGGGCAGTGCTGGAGTCACCATCCCTGGAGGGGTTTAAAAGGCGTTTAGACGAGGTTCTTAGGGACATGGGTTAGTGCTGGAGTTACGTTATCGTTGGACTCGATGATCCTGAGGGTCTTTTCCAACCAAAATGATTCTATGATTCCATGATTTTAAATACCAAGGTGGCATCAGTGTAAGATAATAGATGCTGTCTATCTCCTGTAAGACACCCGCTCAAAATACCCCCATGGAAGTGGGGAAATAAAAATATGGAGTATTATTCCTGGCCACCTCTGAAATCAAAGCTGCCTTGATTTTCTTTCCTTTGTTTTCCTATGCTGAGCAAGATTCCCCATCCTTATAAATCAGAAAGGAGACAAACCCATTCACCCTTCTTTCTCTGGGTTCCCACAGAGAACTTGTGGCATAAATGAGCCCTTTTCCTTTATATTAAGCCAAATACTGTTGCATTATGAAACTTCAGGTCTGCAGTGCAAACCTTTTAAATGTGTAAAAAATAATGTTAGAGTAATTAAATACTAAAAACTAAGTCTAAATAGGAGCGGGGAGGCGAGTTGCTGACCTAATAAAGATACACTGCCTTTAGGAGCAATGTTTTTCTCCTGGAGCAATCCTTCACATTGGATGCTATCCTTAATGGTAAATTATACAACAAGTGGTCTGAACCCCCCTCTTAATGAACTTACTTTTACAGGATTGATACCAAGTGTAAGACTTTTGCCTTCCCACTATAAGTCCGATGGTGCTTTTATACCCACATCACTCTGGTGTGAGAGCAAAACTATACGAGAAACAAACTATCTTGTCAATGTTTAGTTAGAGAACCGTTTACCAAATACGTTTTGGAACAAATTCCTCCCTGGTTTGCATCAATTACAGTGCTGAAATGAAGGATGCTTTTTCTCCCGGTCCATTTTAAATTCAAACTTGAGGACTAATATTAAAAGTGGAGTCTGCAGTAAAATAAACCAATTCATTTCTCTAGGCTCCAAATTTACACACACAAAAATCTTTAAGGGAAATTCCTTGATGTATTCATATTCCTGCTTATTGTAGCCATAATACAGACAGTTAAACCAAATTCTAGGCTTAAGTTTCTAGATCAATAGAACTGGTAGAAAATGAATGTTTGCTGCCACCAATTTGTAAAAAAACATGAGCACCTTCTTAAACATAGATGATGATTTTAATGAATATCCATTATAAACTAGCCAGCCTATGTGTTCAAAACCAGCTATGTTTTAAAAACTGGTAAAAAATTAATGGGATATTGACATCGGTGCCGAGTATGTGGCCTTACTCAAGATATACATTTCATTTCTAATGATTGAACCTGGCTGAGGAGGATCTGGGCAGGATTTGTGTCTGCCGGTTCCTACACGGCGCTGAGTAACCAAGTTGCACAAACAGAGCAGTAAAATAACTGGTCTATTCTAGTCAACAGATACCCGCTCTAAATGTGCAGAGATGCCCGCGCTGAAATGTATGCACCGAGAGCCACCCAGCTGGAGTCAGTCGGACTCTCCCGCTGCGTAAAATCCGCGCGGGAGCATCGTTGTTGCAGGATCAAGGCTCACATTTAAGTCCACAAATCAACCTCTTGGTGAAAACCAGATTGGAAATGTTATTTATTTTATATATATATATATTTTTTAGGTCCTGTCGAGGTCTGGAGACGCAGCGGGAGGTGCCGCGCTCGGGCTGGCGTGTCGGCAAAGCGCCGAGGGAAGGTGCCACTGTCACTGGAGCCTCGCGGGACGCGTCCGGCTGCCGGGGAGCCAGCGTGTGGGTCAGGAAACAACAGCTGAACATCACCCTTTGCCTGAGTGCACTGCGAATAGAAGCCAAGGTACTCACAAGAAAACATGTAATCCCTTACTAAAAACAATTATAAATTCATCAATCATAACTACAGACACGGGGGCTACAGACTTTCTGTTATATATTAGGAAGAACATTATTGCAGCAAGGGAGGGGAACCCCGGCTGTCGGGTAAAAGAGGTGCTGTGTAAACCTTGCACCCCAAACACCCACTTCCCATATTAGAAGGACTCATAAGAAGTGCATTTTGTATAGTTCATTTAATTTCACAGAGGAAAAAAAAGATGCTGGGAGGGCTTGGTTTCTAAATAGCGCAGGTAGCTTTTCAGTACAGCTACTGATAGTTTAAAACAAGTGTAAGAGAGGGAGAGGGGCAGCTTGGGTTTAGTTGGCTTTGCTTCACAAGCATCCCTCATAACCCAAGTTTTCAGGACTAGTGTCCAGGGATTATCTGCACAGCCACCCTCCTCAGTCTTCTAAAAATATAGTTAGAGGAGATGTGGGGAATCTGCCTTTTAGATGACAGCCTAGTGCCCGAAACATCTGTCCAGAAAGTGGATAAAACCCAGAAATAACCCAGAGGAAAGAGGCCAGAGCAGAGCTCTGCCCCGTGCCTGCCGGACAGCGGGACGATCCTTTCCTTTCACCGCTTATATCCTTCTCTTGCCCCAAAACTGCTGCTCCCCAGCCCTGGGAAGCCGAAATGCTGCGCTCCAAGCACGTGCTGAATTTTGCACAAACCAGTGAGATACTGCAGGAGCTGAAGCCCCTTCAAGGTTGGGCAGCAGCTGAATGCAAGTTTTAAAAGCTGCAACTGGCAGTTAAAATCCTGTCGTTTCAGGCCCCCCACTGAACCCACCATGTATCTTTTTTTTCCCAGTAGCTAATTACAAAGGCTATTTCACACTTGATGAATGTTCGATCGCAATCCAAATAGTTTGCAGAAAAATCCACATGCCTGAGGATTGCCCCCTGCTAAACTCCAAGACGTTTGTTTCAGAGCTTGTTCCTTTACACCCTGTAATATAATTGCTCCGGTGATGAAATAATTATTTTTGTCTTTGCCCTCAACGTATGTCATTTTGTTTAGATATGAACTCAACATTTATTTATTAGAAGCAATCACTATTTTGCATTCCGGCGTCCCCATACCTTGCGCACATAATGTTTAACAAAGCAAATGGGCTAAAACAGAAGTGGTTTTAAAAAATCGCCGCGGAAATGCCACGGGCAAGTCCTCAGTCGGTGCAAATGGCTGTTACTCATTGCGGCCCAAGTTCCACGTGCTAAGGAGCAACCCATAATATTGTGACAGTTCACAGTGCCACTAACGATGGAAACCCAAGAATTCCTGATAATACAGAGGCTGATTTTCACAGCGAGGTTTCCTGCAGGCAGGCAGGGTTTTCTCTTCGGAGGGACTTTTGCCAAAGGGAATAGTGCAGAATAAGATGCGTCTTCCAGCTGAACGCTGCTACAATTTGCTAAAATCCACTCGGAGGTGCCTGGCTGGACACACAGGGCCTGGGTAGCACGGGGGCGCATGGCTGGGGCCGTCTCAGCATCACACCACGGGGAACCCCTCAACTTCTGCAGGACAGGGGGAGCAGCTCCCGGCAGCAGGTGCTCGGAAAACAAATGAGAGACACGGTGTAAACATCCAGTGGGGGTCTAAAATGTGCCTGTAAGAATCAAGATCTTTAGGCTCTTCATGTAATTTCACCCGCAAAAACTGAAGCTTGCTTATTAATTTTGATAGACAATTGATCTGATTCAGGGTTTTATTTGACTAGAAAAGGCATGTGCTTTTTCACAGGCTGATTGAGAAGCGCGGGATATATATAATGCAGAAGGCTCGATGATTATACAACAAAAAGATGGGATCACCACCTGCCCACATTCTTGTGATAAGCAGATGAAGAACGTCTGTCAAAACATTAATTCCCAAATCTATGGGGGTAACGCGGAATACAAATACAAATAAATGCACGTTGGAGTGCGCTCTCGTTATCTCTCATTCAGCCGAACGCCCCGGCGTGATTATACGATAGTCACATCAAATCGGGCGCTCGGCGGGGATGGATGTGTCAGCCCCTTTGGTTTGAAGATGTCAACGGCGGGGGCCCAACGCGCCTGGTGGCCTTTATTCCCCGGCCTCGCCACATCCATTCCCATCCCTACACGCGGCGAGCGGGGCTATGATATAATAATTGCCATGTCAAGCGGAGGGGCTGGCGGCGATACAAAGAGCCGGGGGGCTCGGGCCGGACTTGGGGGCCGGATCCCGCTGGGTGCCCCGCTCCGAGCATCCCCCCCCTAGGCCGGCAGCGGCACCCCGGGCCTGGCGCTGGACCCGGGGGGATGCGCGGAAGCTCCGCGGGCGCGCTGAGCGCGGGTGGCCGAACAAAGGCGGCAGCCGGCCCTGCCCGCCCCCCCCCTCGCGGCTCTCCGGGCCGCCGCCGAGCGCAACAGGCGCCGCGCCCCGCGGAGCCCCTTCCGCGCCCCGCGGAGCCGCATCCCCGCGGGTGCGCACGGTGCCCCTTCCTACCGCCCCCCCCACGCCGGCGCCTCCTTCTCCTCCTCCCCCCCCCCCCCTCTTCCTCGCTGCGTCTGTTTGTACTTTAGCTGATCCACTAATCCCCCGAGAGAGCCTATTTGTAGTGAAGAGTATCTATAGGGGGCGAGGCTGGTCCATGTGGGTTTGTGTCATTGGTTTGCAAGGAGAGACCCCGCCTATTGCCAAAAAAAAAAGAAGAAGAAGAAGGGGAAAAAAAAAAGGCAGTGAGAGCCTCTACCTCTCCCTCCGCTCACCCAGCGCGGCGAGGGGGAGCGTCCGCTCCGCCCAGCACCGCCCGGGCACTTTCTGGCTTAAAAAAACATAAATTAAAAAAAATAGGAAAAAAAAAAGGAGGAAAAAAAAGGAAAAAAACAGGAAAAAAAGAAGGAAAAAAAAATAGGGAAAAAAAAAAGAGAGCCAGCGACCCTCCCCCCTTCAAAGTTGCAATTAGCATCCTCCCCGCTGCTGCTGCCCGGCGCGGCGGCTCCGCTGCCCCCGTCCGCTCCCGGCGGGCGGAGCAGGAGAGCGGGGAGGGGGGGGGAAGGATTAAGTTGGGTTTTTTTTGTTGTTTTTTTATAATTTTTTGTGCGGTGTGCGAACGGGTGGCGTTTTTAAGGTGGATCTCCGGCAGGCACAGCCCGGTGGATGCGGGCAGGGATGCGGAGCTGAGGAGCGGAGCGGGGCTGCCGGGCCGAGCGGAGCCGCGGCGGCCGGGAGCAGGTAAGGGGGTGGCGGCGGCGACCGGGCGCTGTCGCTTAGAGCTGCGCGACACGAAGGACAAGGGAAAGGCGAGGACATCTTTGCTTTGGATAGCGATGGAGGATGAAAAGGAAAGCGCGGGGTGGGGGGGGTGGAAGGTGATGCAAGTTGCGCGGGCGCGGAGAGCGGGGGTGAAGTGGGGAAATCTTTTGTTGTGCCGGGCTCCGCATTGTTTACTTAGTGCCGAGCGCCGCCGACAACATCTGCCGGTGGATTAACGGTAGGAAAGTTTGGGCAACGGGATCCCCGCTGCGCTGGTGCGGCCGCCAGCTCCGCGTCCCCCGGCAGCCGCATCCGCGGCTGCCGGGGGACGCGGAGCAGTCGGCCGCAATCCGCTGGTTTGTTTTTTTTTTAGGGGTTGTTTTTTATTATTATTTCTTAAATAATTTGTATTGGTAACATTTTATTTTTTAAAAAAAAATTGTTTTATTTTTTAAATTCTTTTTACTTCTTTTTTTTTTGGCTAAATAACCGAGTTCGCCCCGCAGTCCCCGAGCAACTCACCCGCGGAGGTGCGCGGTTCCCGGTGTCCGCAGGGCAGGGCGGTGCTGGGGGGGGCGCGCCTCCCTCCTTCCTGCCCCACCCCGCGGGGCTCCCGCTGCGAAATTTTCCCAATATTTATATATTTTTAATGTATTTATTCCCCCCCCACCCCGGCTTGGGAATTCTAAACCCCGACATCGCTAGAAAGCAAAAGCGGAGGAGCTGCGCGGGTACGCGGATTTACGGCGGGTGCTCTGAGGTTGCGCTTCCCCCCCCCCCCCCAAATAAAAAGAACCACCCCCCCAACTTGCTGAAGGGGAAAGAATAGTCTTTTGTCCTGCCGAGGGACGTGCCCCCAAGGTAAATCCTGGCTGGGCTTTAGTTTAGCGCTCGGTACTTTGCCGGGGAGGAGGAAAGTGGGAGATGGAGATCTCAAAGTAGGAGAAGTAATTTTCTTCTTTCAGCTGCACTTCTGAATTGCCTGCGATGAATGTACGTAGCTCTAATTGAAGTACTTTAATCATTCACACTTGATTAAGTATTACCGTGACCGGAGGAGAGGAATACGCGGGGCTCCCTCGGACGGGAGGGATGGGATGACATTTTAATCCCATGTTTTAAAAAACATTAGTGAAGCAGGAAAAACGATAGCCGGTTAGGTATAATGGACCGTTGTTTTCATACAGATGGTGCCTTACCGACGGGAATGAAATTGCAGTTATTGCAGATATTTTTTGTGGGGGGAAAGGAAAAAAGGCACGTACTTTTCAGTTTGTTTAAGCAGAGTGAAGAAAATAATGATAGACCAGATGCGTGGTGACAAAATGCTTTTGTTCCTGTTTCCATCAGTGCATAAGGGCGCCGACCTGCTTTAGCATTCTTTAAAGGTCTCTTTACCAAGGAAAATTGAAGACGGTCTCATTATAGGAGAGTGTGTTCAGAATACCATGAGGTATTTATGAATTCAGAGGTGATTGTTGAATCACAGACATTTCAATTACACATCCTGTAGTAAAAAAAAATATATCTATATGTTTGTGGCGGTGTGTTCTGTAATCTGTTATTACCATAAAGCTGATTTGTACTGGAGCTCCGGAGCTGGCCCAGGGAATGGGCTCGAATCTTAAACAAAGATTTGTATTCCTCGCCTTGCAAAACTTTGTGCTGCAGGGGCAGCCCGGAGTTCCCATAAAAGCGATTGTTTGGGAAACGACAGCTATCGTCAAGTATTTTTCTGGAAGATCTGGCGTTGTGAATGCAGGACGGTATTTTTAGAAAGGAGCTCTGTATTTTTGGCCGGGTTTGGGAAGCCCACCTGTTAGTCATTAGCGGGGACAGAGGTTGGCTTTCATCGTTAGCAAACCCGGGCGCATCTGGGGCTGCGGGCGGTTACTCGCTTGGTCAGACACTGCCAGCCATGGACAACCAAAGCATCGTTCCTTTTAAAAGTCATAACTAAGTGTTTCTAAAAGTAAATAGAAATGAAGATAGTTTAGTCAGAGTGCTGAACCACTCCTGTGGTTTGAAATGCAGATTGTGGGAGCGTTTGACTTTTCATTTTTCCGCTAGAATATCAGACCGAGATGCCTCCTTGGACCACAGTCCTATTGCCAGCTTTATAGCATACAAATTGTACATGTTTTGTTCTTAGCGTCTGCTTCTCTTGGTTTTAAGGTAGTTTTCTCCCATCCCAGCCCGTTTGGGATCCCCGCGATTTGCATCCCTGGAGTGCGATGCTCCACAGCCCCGTTTACCAACAGCTCCCTCTTATCCCAACCTGCTTTTGGATGGCAAAGCTGTGCCCGTTTCCACTCCTCATTCTCCTGCATGGGAAACGCTCAAAGGAATTTCCATATACCAAAAACCGTAGCACAGACTGTTGTCTGTAACGCTGTCATTTCAGTACAGACACTTGTCACTGGGGTCCGCTGATAATAATCCTCGTATCAGGAAAAACGTCAGCCTCAAAGGATGAGGTCCCATCAGGAGTTGGACGTAACGTCCCGCAACCTTTGGCCGGGAAAGTTGATTTATTTATCAGTCTGGCTGTGGTTCAAATACAACTTCTTTGCTTCAGCTGACTCTTGTAAGAATACGTGCATTCTACTTTAAGGAAAAAAGCCTTGAATCTGGGTTTGCACAACCTTTTGGAAGAGGCAGGTTAATTTTGGCTGTTCTTTTGGCAGTGTTTATCAGCTGTGGGAATTGCAAGTGGCTTTGTCCTTAAGCAGAAGAAATGGGAAAGCTGCTCTGAACACAGCACTGGCAGTTTGCAAGTGTTTTGTTAAAATCTGGTGGATGATGCTGTCTCATAAAATCTGATAGGTGTCATATTTACTCCGCACATCGGATCTAGCCAGTATTCCCTTCTCTGCTTTATATTCTACTTGTAGTAAGTTAAAGAAGTGGAGGGTGGAGCTGCTGGCAAGGAGCTTTTCAAGCTGGGGTGATTACACCTGCCCTAGAAATCTGGGATTTTTCAGAGTACAGGGACCCCTCAGCAACTTTCATTACCCCAAATCTGTTGGCAGCTCCCCCCAATAAAATCACCCCTTTTTGTACATTTGGTTATTCCAACAGAGAATAAGGAGATGTGATATGAATCTTACTAATTTTTATACTTGTTCTCCCACTCCCATAGGAATTACAGGTCTGTCCTAAGATGGGTAGAGCCCTGATATAGCTTTTATTTCTTCTGCACAGCCCGCTTAACTCTTAAAATGAAAGTGACTGTTGTGCTGAGGATGTTTAGGTCCTGGGCTCTGACAGGAGAAGCGGCATCAGGGCTCGGAGGTGAACTGGGGTGGCCATCGGGGTCAGGGGACACTGAATGTTTGAGGGGCGATTTTGGAGGTGCTTTCACTCTTGACTGAGATAACACAGACATTTTAGCCAGGAATTGGCGTTTTCTCCGCTCTGCACGTGATGCTGGAAGATGTAATTCCAAAACATGGTTCGTCTCACCCAGGCACGCCTGGGCCAACTCTTGTTCCTTCTCTCGTCTTCCTGTGGTTCATTTATTTGGTCCTTCTCCTTTGCCAGATAAAATCAAATAAAGTTTTAGGTGAAAGGATAAAATATGCCATGACCGTCCTTTGCCCCAGCGAGGGCATGGAAACCAAACCTCCTCGGAATGCCCCACGTCTCAGCCCCATCGTGATGGGGAGACCGTGATCTTTGGCCTTTTACAGAGCACCAGGTAACAATCTCTGAGAAGCCAGCAGGAGTTTTTGGTAACCGAGCACAGAAGAATCAGTTGTGATGTATTTGGTTCTACAGTGACCGATGATGCGTTAGGAGTATGCGCTCCCCTTGCTCGCACCCTGAACCACGGTGGTTTCTTAGGACCAGGAATTGTTTTCACAGGAATGAACATCTGGAGTTTTAAATTGTTTTTAATTTCTCCGCTCTGAGGTGGTACCGCTGGTGGGATGTCACGTTTGGGAAATGTGATGGTGGGATTGCAAAGAGAATGATGGAGAGTTCTTGTTTGGAACAGAAATCCTGTTTTGTTGTGTTTGTCTTCAAGGCAAGAAGGGCATGAATCCAGATTTGCTCCGATCTCACCTCGATTTGACAGACTGCTTGAACTTTCTGTGTTCAGACTGGGGGATAATCCCTGCTGCACGGGCTTTGGGGTTTGTTTTGCTCGGTGGGGCTTGTTATACATGTGAAAGGAGCACGGTGGTGATGGGTGGAGAGATCTTGATGGTCCTTCTGGCAAAGTCAGTGATGTTTTTTTCCTCCATAGTGAGTTTGGCTTTTTTTATTAGTACCTGGGTTATATTCTTTGTAACTTCTATGGAATTATTTTTTAAAAAGCGCAGCTGGAATAGTGAGAGGGAGAAAACGTGGGATGGAAGCAGAGTGCCCCGATGGGGCGGTTTAATCTGCGCACACTGAAGGTCCGTGCTGCTGGGTCGCAGTTGGCTTTGGCCGCTCTGAGGGCTGTGGTTACGTGTCCTACACGAGGAGAAGTGTGGCCTGGAGCAACGCTGCTGTTTTGCCCCAAAATCAGAGCTGTGGTGTGACGTCCCTGCCCCTGTTCTGGGGGATGCCGGAGGCTTGTCCCTGCTCTGTGGTTTTGCCAGGGCAGGACACCCCCTGGGATGCCACCACCTCCCCGGTGTCCCCGTGGGAACTGCGTGCACTTGGCGTTACGTGGTTATTTTGGATAATTCAGCTTTGTTTGTCAAATACATGGTATTCTGGGCGGATCAAGGTAGGCATTTTGATAGGCATCCATAAAGTCCCATCTGTTCTGGGACTTTACTGTAACACGCAAATAAAACCCAAGTTACTCAGTTATATCACTACTAGACTTTAATTATTAACGGCTTGCTCCTCCAACCTGATCTGGCAGTAATTTCATGCATACTTTAAGCTTCTGAAAACCAGTGGTCCTGCTGAAAGTCGCTGCCTTGCTTCCTTCTGGGCTTCTGCCCGCGCCCCCCGCCAGGAGCAGCTTTCACATGGTTAAAATAACATGCTTGCTTGTTGGATTTGGGGCTCCGCTTCCCCAGATCCTCTCCTTAATCCCCACCAGCAGTCGGAACAGCTTAGGAAGGACCTTTGCCACCACGGTGGCCAAACTAGGGTTGAGCAAAACACCCAGGTGTAGAAATCAGGGCCCACTGGCCGTGAGGTTTCGCAGAGATGCCGGTAGGAACCTCGCTGGCTGCATTTTCACACGAGGACCACTGCGTTTGCTCCCATGTACCTTCCCTTGTGAAATGTTGTCAAACACTCAGCCGCTATTTCTTTGCGACAACACATACCAATTATTACTTAAATAGACCCCTGAAGCACAGCGCGGAGGGAGAATGTGTGGATTAGAGACATAATATTTACAACGAGCCAAGTCCTTAATGAGACCAGGAATAATGCAGATGGATTCGCTGTTGCTAAATATAACAGATATGTAATGGATGCTGACTATCATTTTATTACTATTCTTTTTTTTTAGCGACCTGTTAATTTTGGAAACAGAGTGGAACAGAGTGGCTTCTGTGCTGAGGAGATTGGCACAAGATTGTAAGATATTCCAAAACGTGCTTGGTTTTTGGTTGTTATTCTAATAACGGTAACGTGTGGCTCTGCAAGGTGTGAGTGACCCTGGCAGAAGGAGGAGATGGAAGTCCATTTGTTTCTGCGCAGCTGGTGGAGCCGATAGCATCCTCGTTAGGGCAGAAATTAAACACACCTGACAATTAATGACACGGCTGGTGCGTGCGCAGACAGTGGGTGTCGTGCTGTGGGGTGTGATGAGCTTTGCGGGGCCTCAGCCCGGCTTTAGGAATATTGTGGGGAGTATTTATGAATATTTAGGGGAAGCTGCCGGGACACGGTCCCTCCCTTCTCCATAAAACGTTCCCTTTTGTTCCTACCATTCTGAGCACAGGGCAGCGCTGTCATCGAGGGGTCCCCTGGCTTTTCTGCGTCGTCCCCATCCCAGCATCCCAAATGTCCATGTGTACATCCACATACATACCTGTTCGTACATCCACATATATACCAATGTGTACATCCACATACATACCTGGCCAAGGCTTCCCTAAGGTCTTCCTGTTCCGCTATGGGTGATTATTGGGATGTGAGGAGATCGTAGTTTATGTTCCAGATAAAGTTTTTAATTAAAACTTGGCCTTCTGGAGGCCCCTTTGAATAACTACATCTTGTCAGCTCTCGTCCTTGCTTTTATCAGCCTACCCGTTAGTTTTACGATGATCAATGTGTGTGTGGGGGGAATGTTCTTGATTTGTGTTAGCTGAAGGGAAAACCCTGTGAATTCCCCTTTAAAAACATGCTAGGCTGAATATCAGAGATGGCAATGGTACCTGCAGAGCTGTCAGAAAGCGTCGACTTCTTTGTTATTTTTATGTGGAAAATCTGGTTCTACATGAGGGGGGATGTTATAAGAAATAAGCAATTTGAGCAAAGTAATTAGGCTAAATACTAGACATTACACTTAAAAATTGAGAGGCTTGAGCTTTGCTGTGATTAGTGATGGATGAAATTAATTTAAATTCAATATATGGAAAAACCCCTTTTCATCAGCTTTCGTCATCTTGAAGTTATCCAAAATTCCGCAATCCTGCAGCACGAGCTTGTGCAAGTTCTGTATTTGCCACCTGTGTGAGGAACCCTTTTCTTACAAAAATGGTACAATGCGATGCTTGAGCCCAGAATTAGGGTAACCAGAAGTTCAGTACTGGAATACCTGTGCTAACTTCACCTTTTACCCTTTGGTAATAACAACACTTCTCAGATGAAATACCTATTTTCTGCTCCTAGAAGGAAACTAGATTCTTTAATACGCGGTAATATTTTTCCTCCATGGGAGCCAGGATGCCCATTGATCTGGTAGCCCCGTGGCTGCGAGTACAGCCATGCCAGGGCATCCAAAGTGGCAGCGCCTGTTGCTTTTCCATATGATTCTATATTATTCTGACATATTTTTCCCATCCGTAATGTTTGAAGAGCAGAAAGTGCATATTTGTATCTCTGTACCTGGACAACAAAAGTTGTGAGTATTAGAAAAAAGCAGCATATGCAGATTTGGGGAGACAAAGTGCAGTTTTAGTTTTCTCTAGCCAAAAGCTTGACGTGTTCCTTGAATTTATGCTTTCCTGGAGCCTTCACTAATACTGGTTCCAGCCCTGCTTGGAGTATGAAATCTCATTCTAGTTTAGCTCCAGGCAGTGGTGTTGTGGCCAGTGGTATTGTTTGTTTGTTTTGTGGTTGTTTCTGAAAGAAATTAAGTTGAATAATGTATCAGGAGGAAGAATCGGGCCAAGCTTGCCTGCTTCACCTTTGGCCATTGCCCTCCCAGCCTCTCCTTGGGGCTGTTGGAGGTGCTGGATGCTGAATTGGGGTGCACAGCCCTTAGGATACAGTAAAAGTTGCACATCCGAGTGCCCGAGAGATGCGGAGAGTGGAAATCAGAGCTTGAGGAAAGAAGCAAAGGGATGCAGGGGCAAGCTGTGGCTGGTGGTGATGAGCACAACCAATGGTTTCTATAAAATGTTAGAAATAAAACTAGGTTACCAAGCAAAGTTAATAGAAAAGACAAAAATATTACCCTTTTTGTTAGGGGGAAGGTAATGGTGTGTTTAGACGCCGTTACGATTGTGGTAGAAGTGGATGTTAAACAGCAACTGCTTTAGTCAGACTTCTGTACGTCGGTCCCAATGTCTCATTTGACGAGGAGACTGAGCCGTTAATGTGTATTTTTTACCAAGTCTTGAAATGTTGGTGAATTCTCCACGAGCTGCAGCAATACTGATGTTGTTTTATTAGAGAAAAGCAGTAAACGGGCCAGGCTGAGTAACATGGACTGGCAGCTTAATACGAGAGTCCTGGCAAACGGTCCGAGGGGTCGGGACATGTTCAGTAGGGAGGGCAGGATGGCGATGCCTCCGTCTCCATCAGCACGAATTTGGGGCAGAACATTCTCTACAACAAACTTTTCTGTTTCCCTTTAAAGAGCTCATTGATGGGATTGATATAGGTAACTGCAGGGTTTTTTTATTCACTTAAAATGCAGCAAGAAATGCAGCTTGGTGCAGCACCGCTGTTTTGGCTGGGAACGTGCAAAAAGAGTGGCTGAGACCCAGCAGAGTGTCAGCTCTCAAAATACAGTTGTAAAATCAGAAATAATTTCCAAACATATATTTCTAGCAGCCTCTCTAAGCGCTTTTTTTGGTTTTTTGGTGTCCTTCTGCTGCTAAATGTTTGTGAGCACCCTGTGATGAGGCAGAGTCACCGCTGCTAAAGCTTGAAATGTCACTTAAAGACTGGGAGAGTGGTAAATAATAAAAGGGAGTGACCGCTGCAAAAGCGATTTGTGTTGCTTGAAAACAAGCAGGTAATATTTCTCAGATGGCCAACTGTAAATTTCTCTATCTCAGAGCAAACAAGGCAGGCGGTACCTCCGGGATGCTGTCTGGAGAAATCACGTCTTTGCGGAGGAGTCACGAGCCAGCGCCGCTGATGTGATACTATGGCCAAAGGTCTCGTGTGCTCCTCAGCTGCTGTGCTGGCAGGTGGCTGCCGGGCTGGAGATGGGACGTGGCACCCGCCGTGTCCCCAGCGCCCGGCCAGGGGCTGCGGGGACACCGGGGGAATCGGGAAGGGGTGTAGGGGAAGGGCCTGGGAGCTCCAGCCGCTTGGCTTATCCAGGAGGGTGTTGGAAGGTAAGTTGATTAAGGCAATTAGCGTTGTCATGGGGAAAATAAATTGAATAATAAAGAGCTCTCTGGTCTAGCAGGCAGAGTTTTAACCAGAGCCCATAGCTGGGGGGTGAAGGCAGGGAGAGGCTGGAGCTCATGTCCATGGGTTTGGCACCATCAGTGGTGGAAGAGGAGGTGAAAGGAATGGTGAGTGGTGAAAGGAGGTTGGAGCATGGAGGGGGTTGGTCTCTCCTCCCAAGGAACAAGTGACAGGACAAGAGGAAATAACCTCAAGTTGTGCCAGGGGAGGTTTCATTGGATATTAGGGAAAAATTCTTCCCAGAAGGGGTTTTCAGGCATTGGAACAGGCTGCCCAGGGCAGTGGTGGAGTCGCCATCCCTGGAGGGGTTTGAAAGGCATTTAGACGGGGTTCTTAGGGACGTGGTTTAGTGCTAGGGTTAGGTTACATTATGGTTGGACTCGATGATCCTGAGGGTCTCTTCCAGCTGAAACAATTCTAAGAGGCAGCTGAAGGTGTTGGTGATTTCTTCACCTTTGGAAATGCTCAATTCAGGGATGTTTGTTCAAGCAGGGATTAATTTAGGGCAGTTAGTGTGCAGTGTGTCAGGCTGGAAAATCACAGTGGTCTCTTCTGACCTCAGGAAAGATTGCAGGTTCTTCATTTCCCTAAAAAATCCCTCGTGTCCATCACAGAGGTGAATTATCTCCAGCGTCAACACCAGGTGCTCAGGTAAGAGTTTAGCAGGGGCCGTGTCAGCCTGTTTTATGGCTGACGCCTGGCCCAGATGTGAATTAATTTAGGTGCAGGAAGGAAATGAGAGAAGATTACTTCTTTTGGTAGTCATGAGCTTTATCTAATTGTGCAGAATTTATTGAAACCCTGAGTCATCTCGTGGGACATCAGAAATAACTTCTGAGCAGAAGAACACAAACAGGAGTGCAAACTGATCCAAACAGGTCAAACCCAGATTTAAAGATTAATTGTACAGTGCTTGTGGTTGGCACAAAAACAATGCGTTTGTGTGCAACTTTATTTTTATTTTGAAGCGAGAGCATACAACTGAGTATTTGCAAACTTGCTCCTCTTCTAGGTGAGTTTTCAGATCGGTCCGTCCATCTCATCCATCATTTGTGGATGAGGTTTGTGGGATCATCGGGCTCTGGTCCGTGTTGTGCTCAAGTATGCAGGAGCTGTCATGGCAGGAATGTAGTTTCAGTTCCCCTTTGTGTGTGTATATATATTTTAAAACTATATATATATATATATATATCTACAGGTATATATATCTGCTGGGTACGCGCTGGCTTTGCACGTCTAGAGGTCAAATATGTTCAAAGCCTCATTGCAAAGAAAACAGGGAGCGCATGAACACATCAGGCAGTGCCTGGGGATGTTTAATGGTTTCTTTGGCCACTCGAGGTCTCCGTGTGCTGGCCAAACTGGAGCAAAATGGGAGTTTGCTGGTGCAGTGAAAAGCGGGATAGTAAGGCGGGCTCACATGGTAACACAGCCGGGGCTAATGCTGTGAATTAAGGACGTTTAGATGTTTGGCTTTGTATGATTTAGGTTAGACAAACAAACAAACCGCATTAATCTCATTACTCAAGCAAATGAAATAAACCTTTAAGGCACTTAAAACACGCCGATATTAGTGAGGCGTCAGACCAGCGAGGCCCGTTTCCAGACAACTCCTCGACTCCTACGCGTAAGGTTACTCGCGTGTGTAAATGCTCGCGGGATGGGGCGTTACTCGGGGGTGGCAGTGGGGCTGGCGTGGCTGGAAAGGATTTAGTGGATGCAATGGGAATTGCATCAGTGGTTACTGGGCATCCACGTCTCTGCATCACTCCTTTATCCTTCCACTTTCAATGATGCGAATGCAGAGGTCCTTGTGGGGAATGCAATAAAAACTCCTCAAATTGTCATTAAAAGCGATGTATTCCTACGTGCCGTGTCCTGACATCTCTCTGGTAGAGTAATGGGTGTTGCAAACCTAAGCCCAGAGAGGTTGGTGGTTTTGTTTTGGTGTCCTCCTCATTGCAGTTTATTTAGAGAGAACATTATTAACTTTGATGTGTTAGGCTATCCCAAGAATTTTCTGTTGTCTTCTAATCGCGTTTGTTTGGGCATTGGTTAGGCGGAGAAATGGCTGAATGATGTGTCGTGTTTATAAAATCAAGAGTACCTAGCTATTTTCATACAGATCTCTTAATAGAGATTAAACACAAAATAAAGCAGAATGCATCAACAGTGATATTCCCATAAGCAATATTGTAACTTGTATGCAGTGTAATTATATTTTGTACACTTGCCAATTAAGCAGTTACGCTTTAGAGAAAAATTACTTTCAAGAGATGGATGAAAAGCACCGCAGTAAATCAAATAAAATATACATGTGTTAGAGGGTTTTGCGTATGCAGCTGAAATGTTAACGTTTTCTGCCGCGCTCAGGTTGCAGTACGTGTAAGGGTGCTCTGCGTCCTGTAGCTGTTTTGGGGAGCAGAAAATAGCAGATAGGAGGGAGAAGAAGGCATAATAAAGATGTTGTTCCCTGGAATGGCTGCGTGCCATGTGAAGCCGAGATGCTCGGGCAGCCCCGCTCTCCGTCCTGGCTCCTGCTGAGCTCCTGCCCCTCCGAGGACACGGGGTGGGGACCAGCCAGGTGGACACCCCCAGGATGGGCTGGGCACCCCCGGATCCCGTCCGGGCACCCCCAAACCGCGGGGCGGCCGCCCCAGAGCTCACAGCCGCTGCGGCAGCCCCGGCTTACCCGCTATGTCTGGTCTTTCCCTCTTTTTTGTTATGTTTTCAAACAGTTTTGCTTTTGTTCTTGGGACAGTTGTGTTTTCACCCCACAAAACCTGCAGCAGCCCCACTGCACGGTGGCCATGGGACCATGCAGAGCCTTATTTGTGATTAGAACCCCCCAATGAACCCTCTCCTAACAATTCATGACTTGATTTTCTTCACCTGCATTGACAGCGATGTCACCTGCAGCGTGGGGTGTGGAAGTATCTGCGTTCTGTTAACAAATTGATGTTTGCCTGTAACTTCAGTGGCCATCCATGGGCATTGTGCATACCTTCAGCAGTTGAGTTGATACCTGCACTGCTTTGAGGAGTTGTGCAAACAATATTCAAGCAGCGATTTGACAACACCCTCAGACACACAGTGTGAATTTTGGGGTTGTCCGATTCAGGGACAGAAGTTGGGCTCGATGATCCTTGTGGGTCCATTCCAACTCAGGACATTCTATGATTTTTACACCTAAGGGAAAGCAGGTTTATTTTCCCCAAGCCGGGGGTGTTTGTACCTGCAGCGGTGGGATGGGCACCCCGTTCTGGCGTTGTGTTGGGTGCATGGTGCCAAGTTCATGTGCTGCAAGTCAAGACCTTAGCGCTGAAAATAACCTGCGTGGAAGTGCAAGCAGAAACACCGGCTTTCCAGTGCGTGGCCAGCTGGAAATTACAGGGAATTCTGTAAATCCATGAGAAGTTACCCGAGGACTGTTACTTGCTGAACAGGCACAGTGTCGGTTCAATATCTGGTTAATTCTCTTTCCTAATGTAAACTCCCTGTTAGTTGAAGTTGCTGAGAGAAGTGACATTACATTTTTTTACTGTACCAGGAGGTTTTTATATGAGGATTGCAAAACATTTTGTGGGGAATAGGTGGGTTAAATGAGCTGCCCAAGAGTGTGTTGCATGTGCGAAATACCCAAATGGGGAGAGAGGAGTTTTCAGTACAATCTGCTTTTCTTTTAAGGGTGTAACCAGCCCAGCGCGTAGTCTCCTGTGATGTGCATCTTTCTCCAAACCAGCTAATTTCTTTTTTTAAAAGCATTCTGGTAGTCCTGATGTCCTTTCCTGAACTTGCCAATATAAAACCAGTCCCCTAAGTCAGATGAAGGAGGAATCCAGGCAAACCAGGTGTTTGCTCTCGAGGTGTGGCCGTGTTTGTGAGACACGGGGCTGGCAGGGACGGTGCTGCCGGAGCCATGTGGGCTCCATTCAGCACACGGGCTTATGCACCTGCAGCCTCTGAAATGAGATGTTTGTCATCTAAAGTGCTCATGTTTTAAATGTTAGTGTCTGAGTGTGCCTGGCATGGTTTATCGTTTCAGTGTTACGAACCTGCGCGCTTTCAAAGACTTACAGAAGGTGTTTGCGTGTAAAAGCTTGTGATGAGAGTCTAGTTTGAAGATGGCAAAATAAAGCGGTAAAATAAAAAAAAAAAACCTTAAAATGAGTGTGATGTAGAATAGAGTTACCAGCTGCCCTCTGTCTCTATTTTCATGGAGCTTGGCTCGTGGCATCACCTGCCTGTGTGGGTTGTGCCAGTGCCTGCCTTTCCCAGCCGCCTTCTGGGAAGGATGAGGATGAGGATGAAGATGCTCTTGGGGAGGATGAGGATGCTCTTGGGGAGGATGAGGATGAAGATGCTCTTGGGGAGGATGAGGATGAAGTGCTCTTGGGGAGGATGAGGATGCTCTTGGGGAGGATGAGGATGAAGATGCTCTTGAGGAGGATGAGGATGAAGATGCTCTTGGGGAGGATGAGGATGAGGATGCTCTTGGGTAGGATGAGGATGAGGATGCTCTTTGGGAGGGGGAGGATGAGGATGCTCTTGGGGAGGATGAGGATGAAGATGCTCTTGGGGAGGATGAGGATGAGGATGCTCTTGGGGAGGATGAGGATGAGGATGCTCTTGGGGAGGATGAGGATGCTCTTTGGGAGGGGGAGGATGAGGATGCTCTTGGGGAGGATGAGGATGCCCTTGGTGCTGCTCGCCTGCTGCAGTTCCATACCGTCTCTAGTGCCGGTGTTGAGTCTCTTACATTTTTGCTCCTGACACCATCCCTTTGCTGTGCTGCACATTTTGAAGTGCCGAATGCAAATCGATGACTGCAGGGTTGTGGTGTTGTGTTTTGGGGTTTTTTTTTTCCTTTCAAGTCCTGTGCATTTGGTTCTTCAGGAGCCTGGCAGCCGAGGCAAGTTTATTTCTGTCAGTTTATTTTAATCGTGATGCTTCTGGCCCCGCTGCTGCTGCTGGCCGCTGCTCTGCAAGGCGGTGGTGTGGGGCGGTGTGGCACGGCCAGTCCCTCTCTCTGTGTGTGTTCCTCTCTCCAACACATTTTCTTGCTCATCCCCGACGTGCCCATGTCGATGGGTGTCCCCGAACTCCGTCCCTGTGCGCAGCGAGCAGGTGGAGTTCGGGAGTGATGAGGGATAATGATGGGACACGTGCAGCAAATCTCAGGGTAAAATAAAAGTTCGCCCCATATATCTTGGACGGGTGCGTTTTGTGAAGTGTTTCTTGACTTTGTCACAGATTAATTCCTGGCTTTATTCGCAGCTACGTTGCTTCCAGCGAGTCTGGGGAAATTGCCGTGGTATTACAGTCATCTTCTTTAGAGCTCGTGCACTTCATTACCTTGAAAACCGTACCGTGAATCTCACTAATATAAAGTGAGTCTAAATTGGATTTGGAGTTATTTTTTCCCACCAAGCTAGTGCTAGCATGATTTCTGCTCAAGATGCAGGACTTTGGTCGAGTTGAAGAGTTCCTTTGTCATACCTTGAGTTTATCAATGCCTCATATATAACCTTTCCTCTTCTCCCTCCCGCCGACCCGAGCCTCTCTGCTAATTTTGATTTGGGAAGAAATAAGCCAAGGTATGCTCTGAGTATAAGGAGATGATTATCACAATGGAATAATTACATTTTGGTACTTCATTTGATTTGTTAGCTGGAAGATTAGTCTGAAAGCACAGAAGAAAATGAATGCATTGTTGACTGCAGGAAGTTATTTATGAGTTTTTACTTGTGTTTAAAGGAATTCCCCCTGTGACTTAAGTAGCAGTGCGATTTATGGCCTTTCACGTTGGATAGCTGAATAAATAAATAGAATAAACACAGGAAGAATAAAAAGAACTGGTACCAGGTTTTGTGGGTGTACAGTTTCTGTTGTGGAATGCAGGAAGCGATGGCTTTCAAAACCCAGCCAGACGGATCAACGAAAATAATGCACGCGTTACATTGGAAAAAAAACAACATGATTCCAATGTTTTGCATTAATTATGTTATGGCAGGAGAAATGCTTACGTGCTCATATGCTCTGTGTGGGGTTTGTGTTGTGTTTCTGTAATTTCTCCATTACTATCTTCATGTAATATTCCTTCTATGGCTGCTTCTCTTATTCCTGCTTCCACAAATCAAACCAACAGTATGATCTGGGAGGGAGAAGGGGTGCTGGTGCTGGTTTGGGTGGTGGCCCCGTCACCAATGGAGATGGGTCTGCTGGGCACAGGCTGGGAAGCACTTGAGAAGCAAAGGAGTGACGTGGAGGTGGGGATGGGATTGGACAGGACTGAGTCTTCCCGAGGGGACTTTGCAGCCCTCATTGGAAAGCTCATGTGTGGAAACTTAACTGAGAAGTCAATCTGAGTAGAATTAGTGTTCTGCTGCCATCATGGAGGACAGGAGGTTGGCAAGGCCCTCTTGAGATGTGTCCCTCTGCCTGGGTTGCACACAATGGAGCAGTCGCTCAATACCCGTCTTCCCAAAGCAGGCTCTTAGCGCCGAGCGTGCCTTATCGCTTGACGATTAAATCTTGTCACTCCACACTCGGCGTTGTCGTGTCGTGTCCTGGGTCAGCAGAGTGCAGGAAAGTGGAAATAAAGGCAAACCTCCTGCTCGGGCTCTGGAAGACGTCGGTGACGAGTGCGCTGATTCTGTCAGAGGCGATCAGGGACGCTCCCGCGCCTCGGAGCGGCGACGGGGACCGGGCTCCGCTCGCTGCCGCTGCGGGGATGCTGATTTACATCGGCTGGTGACGTGGCCCAGAATCGGGTTTTACAGCAGCTCGGACGTGGATCAGACTCGCTGTGCTTTCGGGAAGCCCGTCGGGCAGATTTCGTACATATTCAAGTGGGATGTCCTAATTTTGGCAGTGGCTGGGAAAAGGATGCCGGCCAGAGTGCAGCCCACGGGCATCTCCCAAGGCTTCTTTGCTGAATACAACCTTCAGCGTTTGAAGGGGTTCTCCTCAGGGGAGAGGCCGGCTTGCAAATACCACATGTCAAATGTTTGGTGGTTGGTGCCTTCACTCTTTTTTTGGAAAGGCAGAAAGGGGAAGGAGCCCTGCCTGAAGTCCAGGCCATTCCTTCTGTGGGCAAAACCTGTGAAAGGACCTTACAGAGGCTTGGAGAGTAACAGGGACTGACTGAAGTTGTTTTAAACATTAAGAAAGCTTAACTCTTGCGCTCCCCAGTGCTGCAGACCAAAGGAATTGGTGGGACTGTACTCCACAAATCAGTGGGGGGCTGAGTGCCCTCACCTTGGAAGATGATGCTTGCCGTGTTGGTCAAGAGGTTGTATGAAGAAATGAGCTTCCATGTGAGGTGTTGAGTTTATGCCAGTGGGGGGATGTCTGGCAGGACCTCCTCCGGTGGCCCAGCTGGCCTGAGTTGTACAGATTATGTGGTTTGGGGGAGACGTAGGAGGAGCTCGGGGGGGTGGAAAGGTGACTTCTTTTGTGTACTTGAGAAACCCTTCAAAAGTGATGCGTCTGTGTTAAATTTTCACTGGTTTTACAGAGACGACATTCATGAAACCCAAACCCATCGTCATTGTTGTATCAGCAGAAGGTGTTGGTAGATGCATAAAACGTAGAGTAGCTGTTCACAGAGGGATTATTTATCGATATTTATTATTCCAAAGGGGGACTTTGGGAAAATCCAGAAGTCTTGGACGCCCTTGGAAGGGTTGGGGCCTGGGGCAGTCCCGTGGTTGTCCCTCACAAGCTGAACCCACCGGCGTGTATTTTCCATGATGGGTGGGAGTGAACATGATCACCTTGGAGAGACCATCACTTGTCATGAGCTTGGGTGTTGAAGCCCAGTGCAAAGTTCCTCTCCGTCCTTGACTACATTAAATTCATTTATGGTGTGATGACGGATGTTGGGCACGAATCCTCCAAGAAAATGCTGATTGTGGTCCTGGCTATTTTGGGACGAACTGGCTTCTATGGTGTGATCAGCCCAGAGTGCTGCAGGTGGCTGCCTTGTGTCCCTGGTGCCTGGCACCGATGTGCTTTCTGCAGTATTAACAGTCCCTTTAGTAATCTTCTAATTTTTAAATACTGAGCGTAAGCTTTAAGTAAGCCAGGCTTGGTGGTGATTGTGATTTATGTTACGATGGCCGTGCCGTAATTTGCTGTGTTATGCACCAGAAAGTTGAGCGCATTAGGATGAAGTCTTTCAATAACGTGCAACAAATTCTCATCATCAAGGAGTAACCGTTGTATGCGTTGTGTTGAGTAATTACAGAGTACAAGGAAGATTTGATGGAGGAACTGTAGCTTAATCTCCTGCACTTCATTACATTTTCCCTGTGGTGGTAGCGAGAAATGGGAGGTATATTTTATTTTCCAATTTGAGTGTGCTTGCTCGGGATGGCCTTGTTCTTAATGTTGCTTCGCAGGGGAGAATTTACAGTGAGGATTTCCATTAATGCTAATGAGAGTTATGCCCATGCACCTGACTGGCCTGGTGACAGAGGAGGAGAAATAATAATTAAATCCTTTGTCTTCTAAAAAGAATAAAATGACCTTAAAATGTCCAGTTATGTCAGTGGGAAGTGAATGGGAATGGGAGCTGCTGTTGTTGCTCCACTTGACCATTCACCAGTGGCTGAGAAGGTTTTAAAAGAAAAGGATAAAAAGAATTGAGAGCATTAAAGAAGAAATCGAGGAATGCATTCTCGTTGGGGAGAATAATGAATAATCTAAGGATAGATATTGTGATTATAAAACAAAACATACAGACTGCGAACATAAAGTTGTCTGAAATGAATTGCAGTTGGTTTTCTTTATGCTTGTGATTAATACACTCTTCCATTTAAAGCCATTAGGGATAGTGCTGCACTTGATTTAAAGTAAGTGCAGTTAATATTTTTGGTTATAAATTTCAGGCGTGCCGGTAAAAAAGCATCAAAAAGCACAATTCTTCGTGTAAAGCAACCACAAATTCCTATTATTCCCCATACAAAACAAGAGGCAGGTTCTTCTGCAGCTGAATTTTGCGTGTTGGGGAATTACAGCGAATACGGCATTAATAGGAGCTGTTGTGACACATCTTCTGCAGGGGAGTCTATCGAAAGGGAGCGAGGAAAGGGCTATACTTAATCAGTATAAATGTCAGTAGCATGTTTTAATAAATTCTTGATTTTGCTTGGACTGTTTGCAATTGCATATTTAAAAGGGATCTGCCATCCCCTTTCGAAGGTATGTGACATTTAAAAGATCTGTAAAGAAGATTGGTTTGACAGCTTCAAATTACATTTGAAAGAGATTTTTTCCTTTCAAAATAGAAAATGAATACTTCCTATTCTAAATGTCACTGCAAAGACGTAAACATGTTTAATCAAATTATATATTTAATTTATGTAAAATGTAATTTTTTATTCATGCAAGAGACTCACTTGTTACATTTTTACAGTCTCCAAAGCTTCACAAAGTTGGCAAATTGCTGAATCTCTTGAATAAATCACGGCTCAACCATTTTTCAGATTCTTCCATAATAGCTGTTGCCTGATTGTTGGATCTCCCCACTTCCAGGTATTTGTGTTTCGTAGAATCATAGGTTCATTTTGGTTGGAAGAGACCCTCAAGATCATAGAGTCCAACCATTAACCCACCCCTGGCACTACCTGTGTCCCTAAGAACCTCATCTCCGTGTGTCCAACCCTCCAGGGACAGTGACTCCAGCACTGCCCTGGGCAGCCTGTTCCAATGCCCCACAGCCCTTTGGGGAAGAAATTGTTCCCAGATCCAACCTCAACCTCCCCTGGCGCAACTTGAGGCCGTTTCCTCTGCTCCTGGCGCTTGTTCCTGGGGAGCAGAGCCCGACCCCCCTGGCTCCAAGCTCCTTTCAGGCAGTTCAGAGATCAGAAGGTCTCCCCTCAGCTCCTGTTCTCCAGCTGAACCCCCAGGTCCCTCAGCCCCATCACACTTGTGCTCCAGCCCCTCACCAGCTCCGTTCCCTCCTTTGCACTCTCTCTAGTACCTCATTGTCCTTCTTATGAGGAGGGGCCCAAAACTGAACGGAGGATTCAAGGTGCGGGCTCAACAGCGTCCAGCACCGGCCGCCCTCGAGGACGGGCTGCTTTTCGAGAAAGGAGATGGAGCAGTAATCCTGGGCGAGTCCCGAGAGCCCAAAGCTGCTTTAGTCAGACGTGTGTCATCAGGTGGTGTCACCCGGCTCAAGATAGATGGGTGTCTGGGGGCTCGGGTCTGCTTGCTAAGAGGGGAAGCAATGGAAGAGGAATCAACGGCAAAAAAGCAAAACCATGCAATTTAGCTGTTTTGCCTCGTTTCTGTTTTGATGTCTGCAGACTTCTTGTATTTGCTAAACACATGCTCATCCCAAAGTCAGAACTGTTAGGTCGTACCTGCCCAGGGAGGAATATCGCAGGGCACAACAGACCTTTGAGCACGCCCTGTGTCTTGCGTCCGTGTTTGAGGGTGGCCAGGCAGGCTGTGGGTTATCTCTGGCACACAGGAGGGTTTTGTGCAGGATCTAAAAGCCAAGAAGCAGCAGAGAGTGTAGTCGTGTCACTGGAAGCCTCCTTTGAAGGAGGGAAGAGCAGGACCTGGGCAGACAGTGGAGCATCAGTAGCACTGGCCTTGGGGAAACGTCTTGGTTTTGAAAACTCTAGTGATACCTTCATTTCCATTTTTTAATCTCATCGATTAGTAATTCTGGTTTAAGTGCTCGCTGATCAGGAGGACATTATGGCACCAGGAGTTAATCGCAATTAACCACCACTGCCAGACAGATCCTGGTTGAGGGCAGACCCACACTACTAGGGATATAAAGGCTTTGGATACACCAGAAGACATAGTTTGATCATTTATTTGGTCGATAGAGGTACCGTCGGGCTTTCAGAGAAGGCAGGTGTGCACAGAAAGGACAGCATGAATGCTGGAGAGCACAACTCAGAACCTGATGGTCTTCAGGTAAATCCATCCTCTAGCAGGAAGGAGTGTCAGAAGCCTCTCCCCTAAGATAGGTCACATTCTCATGGTCTTCTCAAACTTCTCTGTCCTCCTCGTGTTCCCAGCGGGTATATTTGTGTATATTTACTCATGTAGGAGATGGCCAAGCCAAAGCAACCTAAGTGAGGATCTTGCGTGCAAAGACCCCATCTTGGAGCGGTCCTGGACGCTGCTCCGTGTGGATGTGGTGGCGGTGGCAGCTCCACCATCAGGCCTCCTCGAAGACTTTCTTGGGTAAACCCACCATCTGGGAGAGTGTGGGTCTTTCAGTCCTTTTGTGCTAACAGCAGAGGGGGCTTGAGGGAATGAAATAATATTGACAAAGCTGTAATTTAGGTAATTAGCCAGCTGTCGTGTCTGTTGAGAAGGACAGGGATATGTCTTCACTGGTTTGCAGTTCTCTTAGAAAGGAAAATGTGTCTGACTCTCAGTTTGCAGGTAGCTAAAAACGTTGCATTTGGCAGATGGGGGGAGACATGCATTTTAGAGACCCCAGAGAGCTCCTGGATGTTCTCTGAGCCCCCCCGCAGTGTTGGCCTGATGTTAAAATAATACAGGAGATAACAGAGGGGTTTTGTTTTGCAGCTGCTGATGTAAAACTCCCTGCTCCTCCTCTGGGATTTGAAGGCACTTTTCTTCAGGCTGAGGGACAGCGAGTTCCCATGCGGTGGGATCAAACTGTGTTCCAAAGGGTTTGTTCTCCATGTCCACCCTTATGTCGGGCTGGAACTGAAGCTCAGGCTGGGCAGAACATTCTGGGTCCATGGTATATTTTATATTTATCTTATTTCTTAAGAAAAATTGAAAATATTCCCAGCAATATTTATAATTCAAGCACAGTAGACTGGTGCGGAGATTTTGGAAGACAGAGTAGTAAACAGTGGAGATTTTCAGTATATTCCTCCTCTATGTTTTAGGGGAAATGCGCAGTCTATAGTTTTTATTACCCATTTCAGTATGAAATATGTTGCAACATTAAGTTGTATATTTCAATTGAAATATATGGCAGGAATAAAATTGCAGATAAAAGGTAACTATTTGACATTCCGCATAGTTGTTGTCATGCTGTTAAAATAACACATTGGCTGCTAACTTGATATGAGACGAAGATGAAGAGGAAGCCGTGTCAGCGGGATTTGCTGAGGAACCCTGTAACGCCGACATCGCGGCGCTGCCTTCGCTCGCCGTCCCTTCCCTCCGAACTGCGAATGCAGAGGTTGCCCTGAAATATCAACATCCTGAGAACTTCATTTTCTAAGTAAAATAATCTGCCCTGCCTCTTCCAAGAGAAAATATACTTGCAGTGCATTTCAGCAAAGCATAATGTTTGAGAATTTGTTTTCGCCCTGCATGTGCTCTGCTGTAGAGAGTTTAAATCTAAAATTAGAAGGAAGGGGAGGCAAACTGCGGTTAGTTAGCTGAGCTAACGAGATTTCAGGAGGTTGCAGTTCTGCACCGCACACTGGCCAAAGCCTTAATGTTGTAGGGTGTAGGATCGTCTCAGCTGAGTCAGCCAGAATGGTTTTAAATGTGGCATTATATATTTTATCCATCAAACCTAATTGCTGTCTTTTAAGCTGTTGCTGACGTTCTACCTACCATGGTCTTTGTGCCCTGTCAGAAATACATCCTACCATTGCCATACTCAGTGCAAAACAACCACGCATGTGCAGAAATAGATGTTTTTGCTAATGAGGAGTATTGTACACGTCTGGCTGCGTGGTTTAACGACACAGCTGAAGTCCAGTATGAACAGTAAGTCCAGCTACCGACATGCAGGAATCTTGCAGGAAATCTCTGGAGGCAAAGGTGTCTAAAACCAGAGCAAAGCCCATGCAGGTTTTGTTGGGGGTTTGACATGTTATAGTTCTTGACGGTTCCTCCAAGCTCCGTGTCTGAACATCCCCATCCATCTCCCAATGGAGGTGGAGGTTGTTCCCCAGAGACGCGACTCTGGACCATGGACAACTTTGCTGTGGAAGCTGCATGGAGGTGGTGGAGGTGCAGGAATGAGCCGTGGACATCTCCTGGAACCAGCAGACCAGGAGAAGTGGTGAGGGCCCAGTTGTGTGTAAAGATGTGTTTAACGCCAGACAGCGATGGAAATGTGTGGTAGAGCAGAGTCGTGCAGGATGGGGAGCGTGGACGTGGTGACCTAATGCATCCCTCTTTCCTCACCTTCTCCCCCAGCCAGGCTTATCTTGTCTCATTGCCTGGACTATAGAGGCTGGTGAGATGTGGGAAAGAGAGAGATCTCAGTTTCCAGAGGTTTTGTGCTCGAAATGCAGCAGTGGCTGGAGCTGTGCTTGTGGTTTCTCTAGTTAGCATGTGTGAACAGGTTGGAGCTCTAAGGATGATGTAAGGATGCTGAGCATTTTGCTGTAGATGATGGTCTTGTCTTGACCACGTTGTTGTGGTTGCAGATGTTCCTCCTCAGCTGGAGACCAACGTGGCCACGGCTGACATATGGAGTTTGTGAGTGCTCCTCATCCATTCCAGTGCAAAGTCTGTTGTTACCTGGGGCAAGCCTGGCTGATCTTGCAGTGAGACAGGTCAGGAAGCACCCACCAAACCCTTGCTTCTCACCCTACCATGGGAACAGCGAGTTTGTAGGTCACTGCTGCTATTTCCAAGATAACTATACATTTAAAGAACTAGTACTTGAGGAGTAACTGGGTAGGTACGTTGCCCCAGCAGGAATACTGTCTGCCTTTCTGCTGTCTTTGTGATGCTTCAGACTTTCATGACCCTTAGCTGCACCAGCATTAATTGCTTTGAGAACTTTTAATCAATCATCATAGAATGGAAGAGACCACAAGGATCATCTGGTCTAACCTTTCTTGGCATAACCCTGGTCTAGACAAGCTGGCCCAGCACCTTGTCCAGCTGAGTCTTCAAAGGGTCCAGTGTTGGGGAACCCACCACTTCCCTGGGGTGGTTATTCCAATGGCTGATTGTTCTCATTGTGAAAAAATTTCCTCTTGTGTCCAGTTGGAATCTCCCCAGGAGTAACTTGGACCCATTGCCCCTCGTCTTTTCCGTGGGACTCCTTGTAAAGGGAGTCTCCATGTTCTTTGTAGCCACTCTTTAAATACTGGCGTGTAGTGCTGAGGTCTCTTCTTTCCCTCCCGCGGTCCGTGACTTGTGTTCTCCCATCTTACTGCCCATTTCTGCCAGTTTTAGGAGCTGATGGGTCAAGTCCAGCATTGCTGCTCACAGCGTCATGCTGTTCCGGGCACATCTCTGCGTTTTTGGAGTGGAGACTGAGGCTGTGGTGGTTGTAGCAGGAGAGCCAAGGGAGCCGTGATTCTACCTGTGCACCCAGGTGCTGCACGCCCTTGTTTTGGCAGCTGGAAATTCTGAGGTTATATTTGCAGTTCTTAGGTTATATTTGAATTCCTGCTTGCGTGTCAGGGTGTCGTCCCGAAGCGGCGAGCAGTGACCCGTCTCTGCTCCTGGGGAAGTCACCGGGAGGCTAAACCCAGCCTGCTCAAAACAGTCCTGTCCGGAGAGCCCCACCGAGGGCTGTAAATACGAGCTGTTATTAAAAGATCCTGGAGATAACAGTCGTAGCAGTCTGACAGCAAAATGGAATAGCTTGATAGCAAAATAGCAAAAACAGTCAAATAGAAAAAAGAATGATCATTTTTCCATTGTAACTGACAAACTTGGGTTTTTGCACAATGCATTATTTCCTCACTTTCCATACATGCATTTTCCTTGCTGTTTACGTGTGCAACTTGAAACCAGCCAGTCTGCGATGTTCTAATCTCAGATTTTCCATAAACATTCCTGCCTGTACCGAGACCCCTGTGCACCGAGTTTATGAAAACAATCCCCTCTAGGCAAAAGTTCTTCTAATTCCCTGAATAAAAGGGGAGCAGTTTATAATGAAGTGCTTATAGGACCTTTAGTGTGATGCTATGTGTGTCACTATCTGCAAACATGGTAAGAATTAGCTCTTCAGCATTTTGCTAAATAAAGGGGTTTACATTCGTATTAGTGTTTCTGTAGCTTTCATGCAATACATGCAATGTTTAGTTGAGACTAAGAGGAACTAAAACATCGTATGGCCATTGGTCCTGGCTTGAGAATAAAACCAGTCTTGGGCTTTGTGCCATGGTGTCTGATGTTCCTTGGTGGACCCTCCTGCATCAAGACCTACAGTGCCAGGGGAGGGAAGACACCAGCCACAGCATCTGGCCTTGCAGATGACTGAGGAATAACATCATGTCCTTGGGTACAACCCTTGCAGAAGCACTATTTTCCAGGCTGCCGGTCAGTTAAAGTAATGTGAACTGTGTCCTGAGTTGTCCTTATGAATCAGCTGTGGATTTATACTGAAGTCCTTGGTGGCTTCTAGATATTTTATTGTTCTGAAGTTTCCTCTTTCTCATGGCATTTTTTTTCCCCCAGCAGTATGTTAACAAGATTTACTGGCCCTTTGAAGTGTTTAATGTAATGTGGGCAGCGAGCAGCATGTCTGGTCACCGCACTCTCCGGAGGCTGCTGGCATTCTCATCAGTGCGATGTGTGGTTGGGTACGGGAGGGAGCAGCAGGGTCTGGAAATACTCTGAGTGCCCCGAACAGTTACGGGCTCATGTATCAGGGCCATATGTGTTCATTGGGAAAGCCTGAGCATCCTGGCAAACCAGCGGGCGATGAGAGCTGGGCTGCAGCCTGCGTGGTGCTCGTGGCCGTGGTGCTCTTGGTTGAGACAGTGTTGGTCTTGTTCCTTCTCTTAACGGGAGCCCTTGTGGCACTGGTGTTTCAGGGACATGACCTTCCTTGGGAGTCTCCGTGGACAGAAATCTTAAATTCACCTGAACGCAATCTTTATACTGTCCCCACCCTGCTAGACTTAACTTCAGGAGCCTTTGGCTGGTTCTTGCTGGAACAGGACCATGACTTGGTTGTCTCAGCATAGAATTATTTGGATCGTAGAATCATTTGGGTTGGAAGAGACTCTTAAGATCATCAAGTCCAACCATAACCTAAAACTGGCACTAACCCATGTCCTTAAGAACCTTATCTATATGTCTTTTAAACCCCTCCAGGGATGGTGACTCCACCACTGCCCTGCACAGCCTGTTCCAGTGTCCAACAGCCCTTTCTGGGAAGATTATTCCTAATATCCAATCTGAACCTTCCCTGGCACAACTTGAGGCCATTTCCTCTTGTCCTATCACTTGCTGCTCATGAGAAGAGACATCTCCCCAGTCTGCTTTCAACAACCCTTGAAAAATGTTAATTGCAAACAGCATCCGTGTGCATCTTATCCCAGGCTCAGCCTCTGCGCCGCCCGGGATGCTCCAGATTGCTGTTCCCGTCTCTTGGGGCTTCTGGTTGTACGGGGCTGCTGGAGGGGGATGTGTTTGGAGAACCTGTCTGGTAATACAGCTCCGTAATCAGGGGCAAAGATTGAACCGGGACCTCAGGATCAGGTGCGAGTGCTAAAGTGCTAAAAATGCTCTGTTTCCATTGCTTCCAGGACTATTTTTTAGATGTCATATTCAGGGTTACCTGGTACTCCAGGAAAGGTAGTCTGATGCTTTTGGGTCCAAAACACCTAACCCTTGGCAAAGAGTGCCTCAAAATTACCTACCTGCTCAGATAATAGCTCATTTGCCTAAGATTAATTTGAAAACAGCTTTTAAAAGGTATTTCTCTCATGAGAAATGTGGGGTTTTGTGAGTGTTCCGCAGTGATGCTGCCTCCTCGATTTTCTTCTCCAGCTGCCGGGCTGGAGGTGCTGCCCTAAACCTGATACTTGGTTGGCAAAATCCTCGCTTCAAGTATTTGAAGTATCCATGGTAAAGGACCCCCTGGAAAGAAAGGTTTGCGGCAGAAGCTGGGCGAGATCCGCGGCGATGGTGTTGCAGCCGCTGGGACGTTGTGTGAGTTGCTGTACCCTCGCATTATGTTTTAGGGGAAGAAAAGGTGTTGTTGCACATTGACACTTTCCCCTTCGGTTTGGCTGGTTCCCTCCGAATGTGCTGATGGACCATGAGTGGTGCTGCAAAGGAAATGATAATAATAATAATGATGATGATGATGATAATAATACTAATAATAACTATTACTACTATTATAACTATTGCTACTATTATTAATTATTATTACTATTACTATTGTTACTATTATTGTTTGTTACTATTATTTATTATTAATTACTATTGCTATTATTACTATTGGTACTACTTCTTTCTTCTTTCTTCTTCTTTCTTCTTCTTTCTTCTTCTTCTTTCTTCTTCTTCTTTCTTCTTCTTTCTTCTTCTTCTTCTTTCTTCTTCTTCTTTCTTCTTCTTCTTCTTTCTTCTTCTTCTTCTTTCTTCTTCTTCTTCTTTCTTCTTCTTCTTCTTTCTTCTTCTTCTTCTTTCTTCTTCTTTCTTCTTCTTCTTTCTTCTTCTTCTTTCTTCTTCTTCTTTCTTCTTCTTCTTTCTTCTTCTTCTTCTTTCTTCTTCTTCTTCTTTCTTCTTCTTCTTCTTCTTTCTTCTTCTTCTTTCTTCTTCTTCTTTCTTCTTCTTCTTTCTTCTTCTTCTTTCTTCTTCTTCTTTCTTCTTCTTTCTTCTTCTATTATTATTATTATTATTATTATTATAGATGGAAAAGGGCCAAAAGCGCAGGTTGGTATTTTGGGGGAAGAGGAATAGTTGGAAAGATTATCATGGATCCATCTGTCTAAAAAAAGACCCCTTGGTCCCGGTGCCCATCCCGGGGGGACCGTCCCTCCCAGTGTTCCCAGTTTGAGATGCTGGTCCAGCCCTTGCCCAGCTGGGTTTTCCCAGCCCGTCTGGACTCGTAGGGTGTTTTCCCATCTCTCAGAAGTTCCGGAGGGCTGTGGGGAGGATGGAGGTGGATGCGGAGAGGGTGGAGTTGGATGCCAGCCGGGAACTGGCACGGTGAATTCTCCTCTCCTCCTGATGCATGGGAGCGCTGCGAGATGCATCACCTCATCTCATATTGCATCTGCAGAGAAAGCGCGATTTTTATTGAGCATTAGGATTGAATTCTTAACTGACTAATCAATTTTAGTAGTAAGTTAAAGTGCCTAGTATTAATGGACAACGGCAACCATTAATCAGGGTTGCAGGAGATTAGCAGTTGTCAGCATTTATGCTAATAGTACTGAAATACCGGGGGCTTACGCATCGCGCCCGCCACCTCCGTGTTCTTCTAAACGTGTGTGACATTCCGGCTTTGCACCTGTGGATTATTTTCTCCCTTCTTGGGCTCTTCTCTGGAAACACAGGCCAAACCTACATCACTATTCGGCTTTTTTGCACACTTGGTTTCGTGTCAAAAGAGATGGAAAAGGTTCATTTGTTCGACTGTTTGACTGTTTAATTTGATCGGGTGTGCGACTAAACCAAGACAAATAGTGTCTTTAACGGAACTATTTAACAATCTCTGACAGCTCCAGAAATCATAAGGCATTAGAAAAATACAATTCAAGGAGTTTGGGTGGGTGTAAATAAGAAATGTACTTCAGGATTCACTTACCAAATTCATTTGGCTTTCAGTGTTTTATCATAGTAAGTGGTTTTTTAAGCCAGTGAAGCCAAATTTTTGTTCAAAACCGACCAAAATAGAAGCAGGCCTTAAACCTTCATGGCTTTTGTGAACATTTTTCCTTCATCTGTTTTATTGGGATACATTTCAGTTTGAAGCTGGGATTTCCTAAAATCTTTTTTAGTCCGCAGTCTTCAATTAGCTGATTACTATAGATTATATGCATACTCTGGATACCTCATCACGCTGTCTTATAGCTGGATCATATTGATTGTCCTTCAATTAATCACGTCCCCTATTTTCATTCATCAAAACCAAAATACGTGTAATTAACTCTGAAGTGATATAGCTCACCGTAAAGTGATTTTGCTACTGCTGTGGAGATAGGTTGGTGGATTATACTAATAGGAAATGCAAGTTGAAATTGAATTAATGGTATCGTGTCCATCACGGAAGAATAATTAAAAGACTAAAAGTAGTGAGGAATCCTTTGTGATGGCAGATACGGATGTTTGTGTCTGTTTTCCTGTTTGTACCTTGGGGACTTGCCATCCTTGAGCTTTGCAACAATTGCCATCAAGTTTCCCATGGAAGATGCAAGAAATGCCCCAAATTTCTGGCCAGGTGGGGACCCAGAAGGTGCAGGTGGGTAATTTCAGATTATGTTTTTTATTCCATCAGTGGGCCAATTTATTAAAAAAAACCCATACCAGATGACGTTGTTTTGCTTTAAAAGATACTTTATTAATTTGGATGTAGTCTCTCCTTCCCCCAGTGCTCCTGTTGAAATTGGCTCAATGTGCTTAATTCCATGAGAGACTGAATTGTAATAAATACTATATAGTATCCCTGAACCAGCTTGCTTCAATTGGCATGATATTTGTGAACAGCGAGTTTCCGAATTGCTCATCACGGCTGAGACATTAAGCTGCAATTTTATTCATAAACACAACTGTGTGTAAACTTGGGGAGAGCGGAGTATTTGTGTATATCATCATTTACACTTCCACCCAAAATGGACTTACTTGTAAGCGCAGGCTTTCTGTAATGCGTTGGCAGTAATTATCGAAGGACTCATGTTATTTCAAAATAACTTTTTAACATTTTATTTTTGTCCATTAAACCTTATGGGTTGGAATATGTTTGTGGAGCGGAGAAGTTACCCAGGTTATTCTAGGACTTGTCACTAATCCTTCGATATCCCTCAGGACCTTACGCTGAAAAGTGCCGGAGTTATCTTGGTTGTTTTGGGATTTGTTTGTTCTGTGGTTGGTTTTATATTGTTCTGGTTTGATAGCCAGAATAAAAAGAAATAGGTTTTTTAAAAGTTGGCTCGAATTTCCAATGTGCTTCATTGAAATAACGTCTATGATGATGCAAATTCAAAAATACTGTTTTCTTTGGGCTGGTTTGGTGAATCCTTGGCTTAGTCAGGAGGCTGCTTCACCACCTCTGCAGCTCTCCCGCCTCAGGCACTTTGTTATCAGGCATTAATATCTGCAACAGGAGCCAATTATCTTGTAATTTTAACAAAGGCGTCAGAAAAGAGAAAGTGCTTGTTGGTTCCGTGGTCGTAAATACATAGATCACAAGCAAAGAGCCTGTACTTTTATTATGCAAAATAATGACTGTGTAGCTGTTAATGGAATTTACTTTCCACTATGACAATTTATACTTCTGCGTGTGTGTGGAGGAGCTTTCCCACCAGGCTGTTTTGACAGCTCTCTGTAATAACACGGGAGAGTGATGCGGCTGACGAAGTCTCCGAGAAAAACACAATATCTGGTTTGCATTTCAGAACTTGTCATTCAATGCGTGAGTGGATAAAGAGAAAAAGGAGTGTAGAATACAGAACTCGAGCTTCTCAGACTTATAATATAGTCAAAGGCCAAACGGGAGCTAATTTTGTGGCACTCGGGCAAACCACTTTATCTTAGCTTTATTATTGCGTGAAGTCCATCGCTATCTGAAAGAAATGATGCAGTATATGACTAGTGTGAGCGCTTGAAAACTTTGGTTTTGGTGCAAAGATGTCTTTGTGTGGAAAACTAAGTCAATATGCTCTGTTACAATTTTTAGATAAAATGCTGTTATTTATTTATTACAATTCTATTATTTCTAGCCAATAAAGTTTAGGCCATGGAACCACCTTTAGGTACAAAAGTGTCTCGTGATATGACCGTGTCCATCTTAAGAACATGATAACAAAGTAACTGTATGAATTTAAATGTATGGAAATACTTGGATTTTTCAGTAGAGTAACATCTCAAAATGAATAATTCATTTTTATATGTAAATTGTCATTATATAGGTGTGTACAGCTCTTATACATAAGGTGTACCTAACAGGAACTGGTTTGTGTCTTAAAATATAGAGCTTTGTTACACCGCATTATTATTTCTTTATAGTAGCAGGGATATTAATGGAAGGTCACATTGGAGCTATTTTGTGGTTGGTGGTAGAATCTGCTCTGATAAAAGAAGCGATCCACAGATGTGTATGAAATGAGGGGTGTTGGAAACAACTGTCGATAAAGCGTATGTGTCAAAACAGTGAATGCAGTGTAATTGGGGTTCGGTGGAAGGGGGAGCGGCCAGAGGAGGGGTGAGAGGCGGGCGCTTCTCCACCACCTTTGCAGAACCGCAGAGATCTGCTTGCCGAGGTTGGGACCAGAGGGAGAGCGATTCTCAGCCCTCCCACCGTCGCAGGGGCTGCAGCAGGACGGCCCTTGGTCCCTCTCAGTGATGCGGTCGTGGCCAAGTGCCCGAGGAATCGTCCTCCCCTGGGGTTTTGGGCTGCGTGAAATCGCAGCATGGTTTGGGTTGGAAGAAACCTTCAGAGCTCATCCAGTTCCCCCCCTGCCATGAGCAGGGACATCTTCACCAGCTCAGGTTGCTCACAGCCCCGTCCAGCCTGGCCTGGGATGTCTCCAGGGATGGTTCATCCACCACCTCTCTGGTCAGCCTGGGACAGGCTCTCACCACCCTCAGCAGCAACAATTTCTTCCTCATGTCCTGCCCGAGTCTCCCTTCTTTCAGTTTAAAACCACTACTCCTTGTCCTATCACAACAGGCCCTGTTAAACAGCCTGTCCCCATCTTTCTCAGGTTGCTCAGATCCCCACAACCTTCTGGAGATGGTGGAGGAGGATGTGCAACCTCCACCCCAGCAATCCTCGGGGCTTTTCCCGGCTGTGAAAGGGCTTTCGGGGGGCGCAGGGACCTCGTTACACGTTAATTAGTTTCATTAACTCCCCTCTGCATCAGCAAGAACGTGTTTACTGGGAGAGGAGGTGGTTCCCGCAGCGCCAGGATCTCCAGGGAGCTGCGTTTGGCCAGGGCTGCGCCCGAGTTTAGTGTTAAGTCGGGCTTTGTGGTTGTTTGTCTCTTCCTCAGCAAGCTTTTCTTCCCTGCTAATCCTCAGAAGCAGCCCAAGAAATGACATTTATGCATATTTCATAATGTGATTTCTGTAGGCATACGGAGCAAACAAATCAATTTCTCAGCAGCACGCTGTTTAAAAGAAACAGCAACAACCTGTGGGATAAGTTGCAGAAGCTGTTAAAATTAATTATAAATGGCAGAAGATATAACATTTTGGGGGAAAAGTGCTAATGTGTGAAGAATAATAAACATTCAGTAGATGAAAAGGAACTCTCTGTCATCTGATTATTTAAACTTCGTATATTTATAAATATCATAACACATTAAAACACTGTAGTGCTCGCTACCAACAGCACATTACCATTTTATTCTGGAACTGCAACAGCCTCATCTGCTGTCTCAAATATTAACTTTCACCTTCCTGGTCTCGGAGTTTTACTGCAGGTTTGTGGCTTCGTGACTATAAACGCACTATAACATTTTTCCAAAAAAACCCAGGAATCTATTGGTGGTGAATGTTGATGGGGTTTTACTGCTCTATGGGCTTAAGCTACTCCACAGTAGATATGGTCTTGCTGAAATACCTTATTTTTATTGGGAAGCTAATGTAAATTTACCCAGCTAACGTGTTGGTTTTTAGTGCTACAGGCTTCAGCAAGAGCAGGGTCAGTCCTGCCCGTGCATCTGTATCCTCTGGAAGGTGCCACTGGACCACAGCGCTGTGATTTCTGTGCTATTACCACTCAGGTTTCTTAAAACCAGCCATCCCACCAGATCTGTGGAGTTTATGTCACTGCAATTTTTACTTCTATTGACAAGTGCGATATCATGTATGGGATCTTACCCGGTAACCGGGAGCAATGGCACTGAGGTTAACCAGGGTGCTGTTTCGGTATGGCGACCGTACACTGGCACGGTGATGAGCCCAAGGTGTTCACTTTTCTCCGGCTGCCTGTACGGTGAAGAAGTTAGGTCACTGCTCAGCAAAATATGCTCTGATTAGAAAAAAAGGTGTTATTTTCATCCTGCTTTTACAGCTCTGGAGCCCTCAGTGTGGGAAGGACATGGACCTGTTGGAGAAGGGTCAGAGGCGCCACCAAGGTGCTCAGAGGGCTGAAACAGCTCTGCTGGGACAGGCTGAGAGAGTTGGGGTGTTCAGCTGGAGAAGAGAAGCTCCATGGAGACCTTATTGTAGCCTTTCTGTAATTAAAAGGGGCCAATAAAGATGAGGACAGGCTTTTTAGCAGGGCCTGTTGTGATAGGACAATGGGTGATGGTTTTAAACTAAAAGAGGGGAGATTCAGGCTGGACATGAGGAGGAAATTGTTGCCCCTGAGGGTGGTGAGAGCCTGTCCCAGGTTGGCCAGAGAGGTGGTGGATGAACCATCCCTGGAGACATCCCAGGCCAGGCTGGACGGGGCTCTGAGCAACCCGAGCTGGTGAAGATGTCCCTGTGCGGGGCAGGGGTGGCACTGGGGGAGCTGGGAAGAGCCCTTCAACCCAAACCATCCTGTGATTCTGTGGGATTAATAGAAAATAATCAGAAACGAACGTGTTCCTGCTTGGGGTGTCTCATGGTCCTGGGCTCGGGCGCGTTTAAGTGAGAGGCAGCAAAAGGACTGTGCCGGCAGTGAAGGATGAAGAGCATCTCTATGCTGCAAAAGGCGCTCGGGGAGGGGGACGGGTTACAGAAACCCCTGTCAGAGTGATATACTGAGCATCATTAAGCCAGAGGGCTTTGCTTAATTGTGTCTGGATTTTGCCCCTGGTGAGCTTGTCAGGGTTTTGCTGTTGGCTCGTGCAGCGCAGGGTTGGGTCTCCACCATGCCCATGGACCTTCCCGTGTTTTTAGCAACCTCCCATCGCAGCTATTTCAAAACCAACCATTCCATTTCTTGCCCTTTTCCCGAAAGTGCTGACCCGATAACGCAGCGTCGAAACCGCTGGGTCCGCGTCACCCCACGGCCCGTCCGATGCGATGTGACACTTTGTCCCTAACACGTGTCAGTCCGCGCTGGCGCCTCCTCGCTCCTGGCTGCTCACGGGAGACCCCATCGCTTTGTGGGGAGCCACCTCGGAGCCCTGTTCACACCTCGGGGCGTCCCCGGTCCCCCGCACACAGGGATGCTGCTCCGGGAGCTTGGGGGGAGCGTTTTTGGGAGCCCGGGCTTTGCGGCCGTGACCGGGTCGGTGTCTTTGTCCCGGCGCGGGGAGGGAGCCGGGGTCGGGGAGCGAGGCCGTTTCGGCTGAAAGGCTGTTAGATTCAGGTCACTGAGTTCGGGCTGCTGCGTTTTCTGACAAAAGTCTAAAAAATGCAGATTTGTAGCAACCCTATGTTAATGAATTCAGACTGCTTGAATTTCGCACTGAATAATGGCAGGAATTACCAGAGATAGTGACTTATGAGATGTGATTGAATATCATCCTTTTCTTGAGATTAAGTTGATAAAGTGATGTAATATCACATTATTTTTATTAGCATGCTTTTATACAAAAATCTCCGTGGAGCTGAGGATTCGGTTATAATAAAACAAAGGTACTAGAATGACAAAAATATTCAATAAATTTTTAAAATGTAGTATCACATTTTAAATGCAATTTTGTGCATATGGTGAGTGAATGCAATACCTCTTTACCCTCAGGCTGCCCACTTTCATACATTAAAAATATTCTATTTAAATGCAGATTTTGATTTGCTATCTGACGTGGCGTTCGAGGAGGAGAGACAGGAGAAAAGGAAGAATGCGTGCGTCTCTTAATTTGATTACATGTTCCTTTTGGTGTGCAGAGGTGAAAGCAGTTGTTAAGTGTGATGCGTGCATTAAAAAAAAAGCACAAGGTTAATTTTCAAAAATCTAGAAAAGAAAAGGTAATCTCACCCTCAAAAGAGAGTGCAGTGAGGTCTATATGGGTGCAGATATATGTGTATACGCGTGCGTGGCCACGTGCGTGTTGCAGACCCTGTATCCCTCGTGCTGGACGCCCGGTTCCCACCTGAGTTTTTGGAATGAAAACCATATATCTTTATTTTTTTATAACAACCTTAGAAGTGCTGGAGATTGACTGCAAGGGGCAACAGTCATAGCAGCAAAACGCTTTGAACACCACAGAAGTGATTTTGTTATTGGATCGTGTGAAAACCAAGGAGGTTGCGCTTGGTGTTGGTACTCTTTGTCTTCATTCATATGTCGTAGGGAGTGAAACCCTATTTTCAGAACTCAAGAATATTTGAATTTCAGTGCCCTGGAGCGAATAGGTTGAGCGGTATCAGAGATTATCAGATTTAATTCATTTATTTTAAATGTAAATTGATTTGAAGCCACTGGGAGCCGTTCAAGTTTGCGGTCGCTGGCCTCCACGCTTGCTGTGTGTTATTTCTCCTGCCATCCACCTCTAGCCATCCCTTCTCCCCGTCTGTTATCAGACAGGTTTGTTCATCCCATCTCAGAGAGACCCGGGTTTTGGGGCTCTGCATATCTCGGCATCATCTGTAGTGTGGTGCCTTTTCTCCTGACAAGCACTTGAACTTTGTGACCTGAATTTTTCTTCGTCCACCCATGTTTCTTTCCTTGGGTGTTTAATGGATTAAGGGAATGGTTTAATTGGGGTAGGTAATGGTGATTATTCCTGTGGTGCTGCGACAGGACTCAGTTTAAAAGCTGCTGGGCTCCCAGCTCTGCTGCCTCTCTGGGCTTCTCTGCTCCTACAAATTTAGGGTAAAACACATGTTTTCAGGGGCTGCGTGATTCACCACGAGCAGCTTATAGTTTCCTGTAAATATAAATTCAGGGCTGTGCCAAATAACGCCAAATGTGTATTTTTAAGTTTATGTATAAAATTATTTGATCTCTGAGAGCATTGCATTTGCCAATTTTTCTCTCAGGCGCACAGATATTAAAATCATATTATGCACAAGATGTGCTAGTAAAATTGAAGTCGCAATGGAAAGCAAAATTGTATTTTTTTCTTTTAATTTTAGTATCAAAGAATCTGTCCTTCTGAAGAAAAGGTTATTTGTCTAATATGCTGGAGAACAGTTCGCCAAATGAGGTGGCAGTTATCCCCATAGAATGAGCTGCAGAGAGAAAGCCATGGAGGCACTTGGGACTCTAAACCCGTCTCAGTTTCCAGCACAAGTGCAAACTCTTAATTTCTCCATGGGTGTGAGTATGAGGGTGGTGGGTGGGATTTGCTGCAAGGCGGTTTGGGTGTGCAGGGGCGCAGAGGATGCTCTGGTGGACAGCAGGGTGACCATGAGCCAGCACTGGGCCCTTGTGGCCAGGAAGGCCAATGGTACCTGGGGTGGGTTAGAAGGGGGTGGTCAGTAGGTCAGAGAGGTTCTCCTGCCCCTCTGCTCTGCCCTGGGGAGACCACACCTGGAATATTGTGTCCAGTTGTGGCCCCTCAGTTCCAGCAGGACAGGGAACTGCTGGAGAGAGTCCAGCGCAGCCACCAAGATGCTGGAGGGAGTGGAGCATCTCCCGTGTGAGGAAAGGCTGAGGGAGCTGGGGCTCTGGAGCTGGACAAGAGGAGACTGAGGGGGGACTCATTCATGGGGATCAATATGGAAAGGGGGAGTGTCAGGAGGATGGAGCCAGGCTCTTCTCGGTGACAACCAATGGTAAGACAAGGGGCAATGGGTTCAATCTCGAATGCAAGAGGTTCCACTTAAATATGAGAAGAAACTTGTTCCTGGTGAGGGTGGCAAAGCCTGGCCCAGGCTGCCCAGGGGGGTTGTGGAGTCTCCTTCTGTGCAGACATTCCAACCCGCCTGGACACCTTCCTGTGTAACCTCATCTAGGTGTTCCTGCTCCATGGGGGGATTGCACTGCATGAGCTTTCCAGGTCCCTTTCAACCCCTGACGCTCTGGGATTCTGTGACCTCCTCATCGGCGCCTCAAACCAGCGGGGCTGGACATATTTAAAATACACCTTCCCTTTTCAGGAGAAGCGAATCCCAACATGTTGCTCCCCTTCTTTGGCATTAAAAAACAAAAGCTTTTCGAAGTGGTTGTAGCCTTAAATGTTAAGTGAGTAATAAAACAGCTGAGTTAAAACATCGAGGATATTACCTGTCTTGTGAGCGCTTAACTCTGCACTTCTCACCTTCAGACTGATAAGTGTTGTTGGTTTTGGGGGTATTTTTTATTCCAGACGTGGCAGGGGGGGAGAAGAAGATCAGTGGAATTGGTTTACATATTGCCTTAACTACTCTCACAATAGTGAAAAGCTCTCATCAAGTATGTATCAGATTATTTTATTATGCCAACATTAATATTGGAAGCACACACGTAATCTGGAGTCAGCAGGTTCATACACTACTATCTCATTAAATTTTCAGGCAAAAGCTGCAAAAATTAATTGGAGGCGTGTAATAGTTTAGAATGTGAGCTGGCTTATGGTAATATAAATTACATGAGGAGAAGACAGTTTTATATACTGAGAGAGGGAAAACTGGTTTACTTTAATGAGAAGAGATAGAAATGTGGAGCTATTTTTTCATTACAGATGCACTCTAAACTGTTTGGACTTACTTGATGAATAGAGTTAATTCTCTGCTACAGTTCCAATAATTCATGTTGCACAGTTTAATGACTTCTAGATAAAAACAGGATTGAAATGTTAATTTCGATGAAGAAATTGGAGCACTCTCATACATCAAGCTATTTTTCTATTAAACTACTAGTTAATTTCACTAAACAAGTCTCTTGGAGATATTTCATGCTGCACGGATTTTTGTATTTCTCACCTGCTTTATTTTATTCCATTGGCCGTGAGCATTGGCCACCACGTAGCACCGCTGAGATGCAGAAAGAAAATCAGTTGTTCTCAACCTGCCATTATAATAATTAACAGATGATTTTGTTGGAGCTGCTGGGTGGTTGGTAACGTCTGGCTGCTGCGCCCGCACCTCCTCCTTGATCCATTTTGACTGCTGGTCTTCTGCCCGCTGCATGGAGGTTGGGTACCGCTGAGTGATGCTATGTGGAGATGACAAAATTGGCTTTTCTATTCTTTGTTTTAGGAGTTTGGCTGCTAACTTGCATTTGTTTCCATTGTTTCGACCCTGTTTTCACCGTCACAGATGTGTAGTCCTCGCAGCAGCCTTGCCTTGCCCTTGGGGTTGGTGAGGTACGACTTGCTGTTACCGGGTATCGCACGTGCGCGCGTCTGCTCACCTTCCATCAGTTTGGTATTTGCAGTTCTATACCTGTGTTTTTGTGATGTTCTGCAGCATGGGCACCTCATCATACAACCTCAGTTAGTAGAAAACAGCTTGATCTTGCTTTTTACGTGGGATTGCAGGACTTGTCCTCCTGCTGGAGGTGCCTCTTGCCCATGACAGACCTGCCGGTCCGTGTCCGGGCTGGGCTGCCGTCCCCTCTGCCCACGGCAGCTCCCACCGATGCTCAAGGGTTCCCGCATTCTTATTTTGGGGTTTCCTGCACTGATGTTTCTTGCTGTGGGCAGGTCCCACCCGCAGCGCTCAGCGGGGGCTCTGCACGTCGCTGTGGCTCTGTTGGGTTGTGTTCGTTCCATCGCTCGCTGCAGGTTTGCTGGGAGCCAAAGCCCAGATGTGCCAAACCACAGACCTGGTCTGAAGCAGACGTGGAGATGAGGTTCTTAGGGACATGGGGCAGTGCCAAGGTTGGGTTAATGATCGGACTCGAGGACCTTGAGGGTCTCTTCCAACCAAAATGATTCTATGATTCTGTGAAATCAAACATTTACTGTCCGTACGGTGAGGTGATGGTCAGATGCTCATTTTTACTTTCTATTCATTTGTGTGTAAACTGTTCTGCTTTTCTTTGTGTACATTTGGTGGATGTTGAAGGACTTTCCCCCTTAGGTTGGTAAGATGAGGGTGCGGGAGATGCCGTGTCTGTTACAAGAGTCCCGGGCTCTGCTGGACTTGTTGCTTCAGGTGCTGTAGCAGCCTTCTTGGTAGACTCCATAGGTGCACGTGTGTTACAGCAGATGACATCTTTTTGATGTTCCATCTGGGCTCTTCTTTGCTGAACTGGCCCCTGGCTTCACTGGCACCCCAGGTACTATCAGGAGGACTCACGCCTGTGATGGAGACCTGGCCTGAGTGTGGCTGCCTTCAGGGACTCGTGTTCCCAGCAGGACTGAGTGGGCCATTGCCACCAGTGGTCCTGTCCCCATGTCCCCTGCTCCGTAGCTGCCGTTCCTATATAGCACGGTAAGCATGAAGGGAGATGGAGAGATGGCATTGCCGACCCGAGGAGCTCAGGCCGCACACCTTGACCACGCAGGGAGAGATGCAGACTGCCCAGCTTGGGTGGTGCTCGCTTTGGTTGGCAGCACATGCTTCCTGAGAACAGGTTTTCACCTTTTATAACCAAACAAAGCTGATTTTTGTGCACAGACGAGGAACTTTTAACCTGTCACTCTGTATGGACAGTGTTACGGGGGTTTTGTCTGCACAGAGGTGAAGAAAATGAGAGGACAAGAGGAAACAGCCTCAAATTGTGCCAGGGGATGTTTAGATTGGGGATTAGGAAAAGGAAAGGGCTGTCGGGCATTGGAACGGGCTGCCCAGGGCAGTGGTGGAGTCACCATCCCTGGAGGGGTTTAAAAGGCATTTACACAAGGTTTTTAGGGACATGGGTTAGAGGTGGATTTGACAGTGCTGGGTTGATGGTTGGCTTCAATGACCTTCAAGGTCTTTTCCAGCCAAAACGGTTCTGTGATCCAGACACAGGCTCTTGGAAGAGGTGAGTTATCGGGTTCAGCTCAGATTGCGAGTTGGTGGTGGTGGGGATGTGACCATGGAGCTGCAGGTGAGCTGTCCCCTGGGGCTGGACACTCTTGTGCCGACTCTTCTCCTGCACCATCTCCAAACCTCGGTGGGAAGTGGCTGGTGCCAACATTTTAACCAAAGGAGGAGGACTTTTGGGACCTGGTGACATCAGCCAAGCGCCCGTGCAGGTGGGAAGGAGCCGTGTCCCTCAGCTGGTTTCCCCCGCACCGTGCCCTGGGCTGCTTGTCCTCAAAGAGACTTTAATACACGGACCTTGTACCGTATTGTGCGGCCCCAGTGTCTGACACCGGATTGAACAAAGTGTCGCGCGTGCGAGGTGTACGGTGCAATTATTTTAGCCCATTTCGCTTCCTAGTGTGGAAAATCTGCTGAAAATAGTGCTTGCTAAAGTCATTGTGCCATATACAAAGGGGTTATTAAAATGCACTCACTCTGGAAATAGAAAATAGGATTAGAAGAGACACTTTGGCTTTGAGGCCTTCTCCAGCCCAAAGAAGGCCTCATGGCCAAAATGTCTCCTTTAATCTCATTTTCTGTTTTCTGGTAGGCATTTTATTAACTCTTCTCACCCCCCCGTCTCTCTCTGCCCACATACTGGTGTGGCACCGCTCAGCTTCCCACAACTGGGGGCTCGTGAAGCAAAAGGATGTTTTTCTCTTGTCATAATGGCCAGACCTTTTATTTGTAGCCCAAAAAACTCCACGTAAAACCCCACGATCTGTTTCTATCAACCGACTTTTGATTATTAGCAGTCCAGCTCCCATCTATCAGGATTCTTTGCCCTTCGCTCCTTGTGAAGGCTGATTGTGCTTCTGTGTCCTTGCTGCAAAAAACACCTGCAAATCCTAATTATTTAATGTGAGATGCTGCATTTTCTGTCTCTGAAGGTAATTCAATAGTAGACATCTGTGCTGTGGGTACCTATATATCTATATACCTATACATATATATTAATTGGCAGTGCCAAAACTGCATGATATACTAACACCTTCGTGTTTTAAACATGTCCTGTAATTTAAATTTGACCTTTCCTGGATAATACCGAATTGTTATCTAGTTGCTTCACAGCTTTCTAACATTTCGGTTCCTAAATGGGGCTTTTAATTTAACATGTAAAAATTCATGTCCCGTATTAGGGAAAAAACCACCAAATCTTGCTGTAACTCTTAATTACAGTTAATTACTTTATTTCTTAATTAGATTCTTAATTTCCAACTGTTAAACTTCAGTGAAAGAAACTGAAAAGAAGCAGTCCACAGAGAACCCATCTAAAAAAGGCACTCGTGCTGTTTTCTTGCTTTAGTGTTTCGAGGGAATCTCGAACACATTGAATTTTACTTCTGTAACTGGAAAACGCAGCAAACTTTGGCCATAATTGCAGCAGGAAAATTCTGGGGCGAAAAATACTGTGTTTGAAAGGATTTGCATCCAGTTTGCAGATGGGACGAAGGAGAGAGGTGCCCAGAACCAAAAAGGTGGAAATGTTTGCATTTGGTGAACCTGCAGCATCTCCAGTAGGTTACTCACCCGTTGGAGTAATAAATATTTGGCTGGTGACTGGATTTTTAAATGCAAAAACCTTTTGGATGTTAACCGTTGGAGGCTCAGGATTTTTCTCAGCTGGTAACATCAGCCCGTACCCATTTGGGTGCCAGCGGGTGTTTGGGTTTCCAGCTTCGGAAGTGTCACCTGCCCAGCGTCCCCATGTCACAGCATCCCTGCTCCCCCCAGCGCCCTGACTCTCATCATTTGCTCTGTTGCCTCCAAAACCAAAATAAAACATTAAAAAAAATTACCAGGATGTTTGCTTGAAATGCAAAACCAAACGCGAGCGCATTCTGCTCCAGAAAGGCTGATTCTCCCTCGGAGAAGGACACAAATGATCAGCTTTAAACCTTCTAACAAAAGGTTAATTTTTCTTCCTTGACGTCTTGCTGACTAAGTCAAACCCCGAACACGAGGTCGTTCGCCGTTTCATACATTTCCAAAGGCGGCTTTATACCCCCGTGGTATCAGTTTTGTGTCTCTTGGCAACAGATCGGTTCTGGCACCCGAGGACGGGGCGCCTGGGCATTCTCGAACTGCCGGGAGACGCAGAGCACATACTGGGGCTGTTTGATGCCTTGATGAAAATACATTAAAATATGTTCGGTGCGATAATAACGTGCTTTGAAAAACGAGCTTTTTTTGTATTTTTTCCTGAGCCAATCCTCCCCGTTCCCCATTCAGCAGGATAATTTTAATGCCTTGGCTCCCGCCGCCCTTTGTGGATGGACGCGTCCTGTCTGGCACCCCGCTCGCCCTCGCCCAGGGGTGATGCCTCCATTGCAGGGCTGTTCGCTTCCCCTTTTCCCTCTGCACAGAAGGAGAAAACTGCTAGAACCACAAGATGAAAACATTGATGTTATTTTTTCTCTTCAGGGAAACAATCCGCCGGCAGTCCAGAATTCCATTGAGATGTTTTCTGAAGAAAAGAAAATACATGTATAAAATGAGATTATTCTTTGTATTATATAGCTGATTAGGATGTGTCTCTTGGATGATCTTGGCAAAGTGTTAAGTAGCCAGGACAAGTGCTGAAACCACGTAGAATAATATATAATGCACGGCACAGCCGAAAACCTGCTGTCATTCAATCAGCGAATTAAATAAGCATCAGCCTAGCTAGCTTTGAAATCACCCTGTTTTGGTACCGCAAATTCCGTGTACAGCGGTGAGGAACGATGACAGCCGGGCAGGTTCTGCACAGGGGGTGGGCGGGATGAAGATGCTCCTGGGGATTTAGGAGATTCTCTTGCCCGATAGCAGCCCTGGGCAGAGGAGTCGTGACAACCGGCCAGCAGGTTCCCACTTGTTTTTGGACCACGGGTGCTGCGCCCTTGGCGTCAGCAGCACCAGGTGATGTTCTGTGGAAGGGCAAAACGTGAAATTTCGAGGTTTTGAGCACAGTGTGGATGCGCTTGAGGAAACTGGGGGGAAGAGCCGGTGACCAAGGCAGAGGTTTTGGGGTTTGCAGTCGTGGCCGCTCTGCAGAGCTTTTTGGGACACTCTGATGATCACCCGAGGGCTTCATAACCACCTCTGTGCTTTATTCACAAAGATTGTCATTTCTGCCACACTTGTGCCCCTAAAGACCTTTTCACCTGTTGTCCAGGAGGTGCCCATCAGGGTGTGCAAATACCAGCCAGAGATATCTGCCAAGTTCTGCATTGGTCTTCAGCTAAATTCTGATTCCTTACAGACCCAAACCGAGCGATCTTTGCCTTGCTTCCTTGCATGTTAAATTACACCATGTTACGTTCACAAATCTTGAGACTTGATTGTCGTCTTCCCATTTTATATAGGGCACGTGGGAAGATCTAAAAAAGCAACTTACTCCGTGTCTAGTGGGGACTCGATACACTTGCCAGCACGTACTCTTGTAGTGATTCCTCTCCCATTAAATTATATGCTCGAGACCGTTTTTAAATGTGTACGTATCTGGTATTCATTTCAAGGAGCCAGATTTTTAAAAATACATATACTTAAATGGTGATGGAACCATAAAAAAAATCTATTTAAAATCAATTGTGTACGAGGAGAAGTCAACAAACAAAAGGGCAGAGACAAGCATATCAGCTTTAATTTAGTGCTGGATTCCCTTTGACAGGAGCCATTTAGATAGAGGGCAAAAAATTATCTCACTGAAAAAGGCAGTGATTGATCACATGTTGGTAAGTGAATCAAGTCTGCAAAAAACAGAGGCGATTAAGGGACAAAGAGGAATTATCATATTACAATGTTGCTGCCTGTCAAGCCTTCCTTGTGTTGTGCATTCATGTGTCACGTTGTGACATTCGATCAGCGCTTAACTCCCCGGGACAAAGGGATGGTCGTTAAAAATCTTTAAATGCTGCGAGGAATTGCGCCGGGAGTGTAAATCCGTGTTTTGACTGCTGACAGAGATCTTTATGCCCACAAGAATAGATATGCGGGACCTGGCTGACAACTTATTAAGTAGATCTTAGCACCAGGGTGTTTGCAGCTCTCGCTCGACTTTGTTGTTGCTTCGCTGGTCAGGACGGGACGGGTTGGGAGGTGCCGGGGAAAGTGGGATGGGGGAGGTAAAATCAGCTGAAAATTGGTTAATTTTGTCTCCAGAAAAATGGAAAATGACCCAGATGAAGGCAGGGGGTGGGTTGGTAAAACCTGCTGTGAAAGCCAGGGTGGGGGCTGCGGATCGGGTGGAAGAGAGTTTGTGGGAAGATGTGGGGAAAGGAGAGCAAAGCCGTGGGGACAGGCGGTCTGCTCGGGGGGTCCTGGGGGTTAATGGAGCCGTTAACGAGGCTGGAGACAGAGGAGACGTAATTTCTGCGTCAGCATTTTCCGCGGGCTGGGCCCTGTTGGTATCCAGACCAGCTCAGCTCTTCGAGGCGGTGGGGCTGGAGCTGAGCTTGTGGGACACGGGCGGTGGGCGCACACCGATCAGGGGTGACGGGTACAGGCACCAGAGGCTGGAGGGGGCAACCATGGCCAACAGGACCCATGTCCCTTTGGGTTTATGCCTCCGGGCTTCACAACATCTCCCACGGCTCAGCATGAGGTGCTGCTGTCCTGTTCCTGGGGGGCCGAAGCTCATGGAGACCGTGGCGTGGTCATAAACCTTCTCTAGAAACCCAACAAAAAAGACGCCGTATCATTAAAATATTGTAGTATACTGAAGAAGTGTAACAGATCTTTAGCTTTTGCATTTTGTAGCTGCGGGAGGTGGTCCCAGGGTAGTCACTGTCCTTTCCCACCCAGGTGGCCTCTCTGGACACAGCGGGACACTTGGGTGTCCCTTGGGTGGGCAGGGCAGGAGCTCCAGCAGAGAAACTCTGTGGCTTTTCAGAGTCATGCTCACATCTTTGCTTGTTTTTTCTGGCTCCAGCATATGTGACTAACCAGGGTCTTGCCCGCCCGGCTCTGCACAGCGTGTGTGGCTCCACGTGCTTTACCCGCTTGGGTGTTTTTACAGGAAAAAAGCGCGGGGAATGATCAGTTGCCTCATCTGAGTACAAACTCTTCGACAAAAAGACAGTTAAAGATATCTACGTGACAAGATTGTGATAAGACAAAAGCAGAAAAATCACAAATCTGTATTTTTTTGGAATAGCGTGTCAACAGTAGAGCTCAGAGGACCAGCAGACGCAGCTTGTGACTCTGAAAGAGCCTCTGTTCAAGCAAGTGTTGTGGGGTGAAAAAGCTCGCTCGGGATTAGGAACAGAAAACAAGTAAAGCGTCAGCTTTTTTTCATGGAAAATGTTGATGCTGGACTGCTCTGAGTATCCGCATCGTGACTGCGTGTCTGAATATTTTCGTTAATAACCTGGAAAAGAAGCAGGGAGTGAGTTGGCGGCGGGGAGGCAGCGGGAGGCAGCCCCGGGAGGGAGGAGGCGCAGCCAAAGTTAAGCAAAGGGGCAGATGAAAGTCATCCCTGCCGAACGCGGGGTTAGACACCCGCGGAGGAGCAGTTCGAGCTCCTCATACACGTTGCTGCGCTTTAAATGAGCTGGAGCTGCTGGGGAAAAAGACCCGCGGGTCGCTGCGGACAGCACGATGAAGACATCTGCTCAGCGGGCAGCCGCGGTCACGAGCGATCAAACACGATGTTCGGCCATAGGAAGAATGGGTGGGGAAATAGAGAAAAATATGATAATGCTGTTCTACGGGTGTCTGTAGTGTCCTGATGTGGGGGTCGCATGGGGGTCGGCCCCTTGGCTCTGTACACACGGGAACCCACGGATTTTGAGGTGGTCAGAGCTAATAGTGTCGCTTCTGCGTGGTTGAGAAGATCGAGACTGTTTAGAAAAATCATGTGAGTAAGAGGATTCGTCAGAGGGGTTTTGTAAGCTAATGCTTCACGTATTTAACCTTTCTCAAAATGTGAGAGCAATCAAAAATCCAGTAAAACCAGGGGAGTGCTGTGGGTGCGCTGTGGGCACTCTGCAAGGGGGCATCTCTGCCCCGGTGCTCGCTGAGTTGCTGGACCCTCCTCCCTGCTCCTGCCACCGCGAGCATCCTCTGCTTATCTATCCACAAGCATATTTTAGCCCGTTTGACAATTTTTGGCAGCGTGTACTGCAACCGCTTTTCATAGCGGGTTAGAAATACGGGCCTTCACAGCGTGTTCTCCTCTGCTACCAAATCCTCGCTGAGAATTTGAAATATTTTGAAGTCACATTCAATTAACGTGGCTTCTTCTGGAGCGCAGGGCTTCACTCGGAACTGTTTTCACCAGCTTTATGGTTTCCCTTTGTCGTGCAGAAATGCTTCTTGCAGTCCAGTGTTGATGCAAGTGATGGGGAAGCCTCCTGGTGCATCCCTGGTTGGGACTGGGGTACGTGGTAAGAGCATCTAAGGCCGTATGGGATGGTCAGGCTGCAGCTTTTTTGGCTGTGAGTGTATTGCACACACATTGCTGTTCCTCACACTTGTTTTCTTTGAACCCAAAAAGAGCTCTCGAACTGGGAGGGATGATTAATGCACAGATACTGGAAAGCATAGCTGGCTTTTTAAAATTTTAGTTACTTGGAAATATGGGCTGGCAGCCATGGAAGAGAGTGCTGCAGGAGTTTATCTGAATACATAATAGTGGAAAGTCAAATTTTACAGTCATTTAATTTGTCCAGCGTTTTCAAATAAAGATACTAAATAGATATATTTAAAACAGTGGAAAAATATTTGAAAAGGTCACTGTGAGTTCACCGTTACAATACTGAGACAGCACAATACTGTTTAAAGTGAAGATGGAAAGAAACACCTGCTCGGTTTAAAGCCTGGTGATGCTGCCCCAAATCTGCTCTGAACGCCGGCAGCGAGCAGTCCTGCGTACCCGTGGCTGCGTTTCGAATAAGTGCTTTAGAAATTTGTCTGCTTTTTTGTTTGTTTTAGGTAGTTGCAAAGATGTAAGAAGTGTAGCAGCGTGCCCCATAATGGAGCGGCTGGGACTCGCTTTCTGGTGTCACTCCAGTATGTCAGTGGTGTGAATGGGAGATGTGGTCTGGGAGGCATCAGAGGAGAGGTGTTGATAATACTGGCTATATAATTACATTTGGGCCTTAATCAGTAAAAGATTAATCAAAGTCATCTAATCCATATAAAACCGGTAGAAGCAGAGCTCTCTGGTGCTTTAGAAGGTGTCATTTGGGACACTGGTGATGGAGCAAAGGTGCGAGTTATCCCAAGTAGGTCACAACTCATGGCCATGTGTCACCTCTTTGCTCATGTGAGTGCACATCCGGCCAGAAGACACAAAGAAGGGCACCCATGCTGTTGGGTGCTAATTGCGGGTTAATTAACCATCACCACAAAGCAGGATGCTGCTCTGGGCTTTGCGCGTGGTGGGTGAGATGGTGAAGGGCTCTTGGGGGACGAAGCCATTGCAGTGATTCAGAAATGTTTCAAAAACCCCGACTTCTCCCGAGCGTCAGGAGCAGCTCCAGCCAAACCAGTTGCCCGGTGCCAGGAAACAGCTCGGTGGTGGAGTCTCCTGCCGGCATTGCCGCTCTGCCAACAGCTGATCCCCTGCAAGAACACGGGAACAGAGCTGTGCCGCTCGCGCAGCTCCTCCTCGAGCGCAGCCTAATTAATATTAACCCCGTATCGCTGCAGAATTCACACTATATTTTTCCGAGCTTACACACTAAGCGCACCGCTCTGCCAAGGATCGCACACCAGGAGCACGGAGCGCAGAAGTACGAGGCTTGGCCCGCGCTGCCGGCTTTGCTGGGAGGCAAACAAAACCCTGGCACCTCTGCAGATGACAGCCTGCTTTGTGTTCTGCTGCTTCGAAAGCTCGGCTTCTCCTTGGGAGCGGGCTGGCCGGCCTGCGGAGGCGTGGGGACCCGCACCGTGGCTCGCGGTACGTGCGTAGAGCCAAGCTGCAGAGCCCCAGCCTTCGTTTGGTTGCCAAACCCGATGCTTTTGTGCCTGGGAGTTGGATGCGTGGCTTGCTTAGTAAAGCAGGTTAAAGCTTTGCTGGACTCTGGCACACCAGCCGCTCGGTCAGTTCAAAACAAACAGAATTCCAGTTTGCGTTGAGCGGGCCCAAAATGAAATGCCTCGTTTTGTTTTTCCTCCCGGAGTTTTGGGCCCATTTTCCCCACAGAAGTTTCGTAGTTGGCTGGATCTGCGTGTTAGTGATGTGAAAGAGCTCCAGAGGAGGAGTGATTAAACATTTTGATGTCAAGGCGTCTAGCGAGGAAAGGTTTGCATTTAGGCTGCCTTCAAATGAGGGGGTTTGTGAATGCTTCATCTCTGTCCAGGATTTTTTCGCATTTCCATCATGTAATCCGTGGACCAATACAGCCAATACAGGTTTATAGAGCTTTTGGAAAGGAATCCGTTCCAAAAATGGAAGTCGGGGGGCAGCTGAAGGCAGGTCGCTGCTGCCTGGGGCCGTGAATTTGGCTCACGTTTCCAGTGTTGAGGCTCACTCAGTTCTCAGAGGAAGGATTTGAAAAGGAGCAGGAAAAAAAGCACAAGAGAGGAATGGCTGCGGGTGATTCAGAGGGGCAGGCTGCTGTTCCATCGCTTCTGTCGCTCCCCTCTCACGCCGCATCCTCGCCCGTGGGCACAGCTCCTCCGTTTGCTCTTCTCATCATCAGTAAAGACACTACAACGTGTTTCTCCTGGAGTGGGAAGGCATGAAGTCATCCGTCGTGCTGCCTGCCGTTGCGTTGCGATTCCTCAGAGGTCCCTGTTTTCCCATGCTCGGTTGCGTGTACATTTGTGGGGTGCTTTTGGCTGATAATATGTTGTCTGTGTTTACCTTTTGCTGTAGTTATTTAAAAGATGCTTTCTAAGTGTCACTGCCTTTAGTTATAAAAAGCAGATGTTGAAATGAAGGCTACAGCAAGTTGGTGACCGGACAAACTTAGCCAGCGCTTGGAGCTGTTGTGAGGTCTGTAAGGGTGATGGCGTTGGAGGTGATGATCTTTGAAAACATGCAGAATAAAACAACCACAGACATGTTTACACTGAAGAAAAACCCACAACGTAGGCTTCCCGTGGGCTAAGGAGGCTTTAAAATGTCCCAGTTCTGGATGAGCTGTGGTGAGCATTTGTGTGGTCCACAAGACATATGGAAAACTGTGTTTGATGAGCTCCAGTGCTTAAAGCAGTGGTTGGTGTTGATCGTAGCTCCCGTTGTTCATCTGGTTTTGTCCCTTGGGTACCTGTTGCTGTAGCGGGTGTTACTCGTAGGTGATGTGTAGATGGACCGCCTGCTCCTAGGAGTAGGTTGCTGTGCATGACGTGTGTCCCAGACCCCACAGCCTGTTTGCTGCTCCGCGATGAGAAAGCTCCCACTAGCATTGCTCTGTCAAATGCTTTTTATTTAAGTCCCCCGAGTTTTCTAACCGCTTTGCCCCTTTGTTCTCGAGTCAGTAGCTTTTATTATGAAATCCCTGGTGCATTGATAACTATTGGGGAAATTCCCCGAGGCTGCTGAGCAGGAATCTGCCTTGATGACAGAGATGCTTCCAATTTTTAAGCAAAACAGCCTGTAAACCGTGCCATCAACTAACAAGTACGGGATCCCTGCTGTGTAATGTGTGGGATCCTGTAGTATTTTTATTTCCAGGGTGATACCCTCATGGTAGCATGTGGAGCTACAGCTGGGCCACCAAGGAGCATCCTGCTTTGGGAAGATGAACGGAGAATATGTTCCTAAGGATTACCATGCCTAATTAGCCTCAAGTTCTGGTATTAGGAGATGTTAATGAGCTGGAGCATATAAACTAACCACAGGAAAGAAAACCACACCACCTTTTAATGGCTATGCCAGCAGTAGGAAGGTTTGTGCTGCTGCGGGGGGAGAGACTCGCAGCTCAGGACCGGTGGCACGGGACAGGGAGGGTGGTGGCCACCTCGGCCACGGGGACCTTGTAGCACTGGCTGGCATGGCCTGAGCGGTAAACCAGGGGTGAGAGATGTGCTCATTTTTTATAGAACAGCCTAATTAACACAAGGGCGGTCTCTCTTTTTGGATTTTGTTTTGTTTTGGGTACACGGCCTTGGTGGTGACCGGTATACCCAGTGCTGCAGGCCGCTTCGGCTAGCACTGCCTGCTTCTGTTTGTGTGTTGTGCTCCATTTACCTTTGGTTTTTTTTTCCCATCGTGAAGATAAAGGTTTAAAAACAAGAGATTTAATTCATTTGTAATTCTGTTTCAAAATACAGAGAGGTCAGGGAAGTTCATTGTTTCTACCTCGTTTTGGCTCGTTTCACACCATTCTTCAGAGGCATGTGAGGAAGTTGTACTTCCATTCTCTCTTCTTTCCATGTACCTCCATCGTGTTTACCGTAACAGCTATTGTATTCATTATTGCAAAAAAGCGCCCTGTTTATAGGCAGGCAGAGTTAAGGCAAGTTAAGATTTTATTCTTGATACTGAAAAGTCTCTTTTTCTTGTTGTTGCTTTGAAACTATGGGAAAAAAATACTAAACCACGTTGCCAGACTCTAAGTGAATTGCATCAAAGAGCTGGAGAGGAGCCAGCACAGAACCCCGGATCGGGGAAGAAGGGATAACATGGCCATGGCGAGGATGTGAGGCTGGAGAACAGCTCTGAGAGGAAGAAACAATTGAGGTGTGGCGGCAGATGAGGGATGTTTGATAAAAGGACGTCGTTTAGCTACCAGCGCAGGGCAAGCCTTGAAGAAAAGATGCAGGCGTCAGGCGGGGAATCGGCGGAGCTGGGACACCTCAGCTGGGACGCTGTTCTGCTGGCCACCACCCCGATAAATTCAGGCTGAACTTAAAATAAATCTTATATTCAACTGAAGAGTGAAGTTTCTCAGACTTCACGGCCCAAGGGGTCAGTGGGTGAGTTCCCTTCCAGCCTTGGATTCTGGGTTTTTGCCTTGGGGGAGTGACACCTTCGCAATATTTTGGCTGTAAACGCGGTGTCTTTATGCTGGAGCTGTGGATTATCCGTTTGGACTCGGTGGGGCACATCTGTGTGTACCGCAGCCGCTCTCCCGTCGTCGTGCAGCAAGTAGCCAGGGATGGATTGTCCCTGTCATCGTCTGCCAGCGAGGGCGGCAGCTCCCGGCGCTCGCTTTTCTGCACATGGCCACTCCAGATAGGCTCGCGATCAAAGTTCCTGCCAAAGCCTGAGAGAATCACGCGTTTTTCCAGGATGGAGGACGAGCATCTGGGTACTTGGTTCTGACAGCAACAGAATTCCAGCCAGAGTGTTTTCTTGGCTCTCGTACGGGCAACGCAATGAGATTCAGGTTGGAAGGTGCCTTTCCAAGCCTGAGTTGCGCTCTGGTTCCACTGGAGATGGCAGGGAGGAGGCCACGTGCGGGTGGTATCTTGCCATAAATGCCTCTTCTGGAGACCGAGGTGTTGGTGGGACTCGTCTGCGTGTCCCCCGCGGGAGGAAAAGGTGGTGGGAAGCGTGGGGTGTTTTGTGTTATAGCAGCTGCCGTTTGAAGGAGCAACTCCCGAGCTGGCAGCCAGCGCGGAATAGAAGTAAATCAAGAAAAACCATCCCCATTGCCAGTTGTGGTATTTTGACTTAGTTAAGATATTTATCTAAGAAATCTAATGAGGAAATATAAAAATGTTAAGGTTTCGAATGTTCCGAAGAATAGAGAGAAAAGACAAAAGGCCTGGGAGGAAACACCATAGTATTCTCATTCTTTTAATGATATCTGGTGGGTTTTTTTAAGTGCTTGGGGATGAAGGACTTATTGTATCAGTCTGATTACAAAGTACTCACAGAGCCCAAGTGTAACCGTTACACACAGTGCTCATTTTCTGACATCCCATATTCTTGAGCACTGGAAGCATAATACCAGCTATTCCCCATCCTATTTATTGCATCCAGCTTTTTAAGTAATGGGCCAAATAATGATTGCAGATGCTATAATTAACATTTTTTTGTTAATGATTTAGAGCTCTATTTGCAAAATAATTAGTTCTGCAGAACTCGGTGGTACAATGCAAGAGGAACGCTCGGCTGGCTTTTTTATAGCCACAAGTTAATTGGAACGGCAGAGCCCGAGGGTGCGGGGTGGCCCGAGGGCGAGTCCGGGGCCTCAGCCCCAGGGTTATTGTGGCCTGATGGGTGCGAAAGGAGCTGGAACACCAGCTGTGGCCCCACGGTGTGACACGTGTGGGTGCTCAGGACAACCCGCATGGTTCCCAGCGGCAGCACAAGTGGGTTGGAGCTGCCGCCTGGTCACGTTGGGCTGTGCCCTTAGGTTGTATTTCTTCCAGTTCTCTATAGGTTCCTTGCAGCTTTTCTGTACGTTCACAGGAGACCTGTTCCTGCGGTAATAACTGAGCTCACGGGCGTGGGGATCACAGGGAAACCATCCTGGTTTCTTACAGCGGCAAATGCGGAGGTGGTGGCTCACAAACCCAAACACCCGACCCATCTTTACTGGAGGGCCGATGTATCCCGAGAGCTTTTAAAAACCACTTGAAAGAATTGGCTTATGCTATACAAAAAAAAATATAGATGTTCCCTGGGCCTTTTCCCACACGACCAGGACACTGGTTGGGTGCAAAGCGGATGGGTTTTGTTGCGGCCGCAGGTCCTGGCCACACCAGGTGGGACTGGTGAGATCCCTCGCTCTGTTTTCCTTTTTATCTGTTTGGATTTTCAGCTCCTGAGCAGAAAGGTCTTGATTCACGCTTGGCACAACACGGCTCTGATCTCAGCGGCAGATGCCAGATGCTGCCGGAATACAAAGAAATAACGAAAGTAACCCGAAATGTGTGAGTCAGCAGTAGGTGTGATGGGGGTGCCTCCTCTGCTTTGTCTGTCTTTCTCCGGCTTTTCGTACCCCATCCACTCAGCTTCAGTCTTCGCTTCTTATTTCTCTTCCTATTTCCTTCCTCTGGCTGCTTTCCCTTTTGTCTTTTCTGCCTGTTGCCATCTTCTTGCTGCCCACCCGTGTGACGTGACCACGTCGCGGGGGAGCGATGTCCCCTGCCAGCGCTCAGGAGAACTTGACTTTTCTGGTAACTAGACATTTATTTCCATTCCGCTTTGATTCCCTGGCACCCCTGGTACCATTAGTGCCGTCTCATCAGCAGACATTTCATTTATGGAGATTTGGCGTGTTCCTTCCTTCCCTCTCTAAACACAACGCCGTGTGCCGGTGTCGTTGCGCAAGTGCTGAGTGCAGTCAGTACCTCTTTGAAAAACGCTGAATCGCTTTGGTTCTTCATTGCGAATTGCTAATTTTATTTTCTCCTAACACTGCATACAGTTTCTGTAGTACAGGAGGTCACTGGAGCTTTGTAAGTGCAGCCAAAAGTGTTTTAAATAGTCATTGTGCAGCGTAGTGATGCCATCAATCTCCCGTGCTGTTATTATATCTAGAAAGTTGGATTTGATATCCATTTTCATATTTAGAGCAGAATTACTGGCAAGCCGCCACATCCTGTAAGGCGCAGAGAGTGGTAACTCGTTCATAAAGGTTTATATGAGTGTAATGGTATCACCTATTGGTTTGGGATATTTTTCAACAAATCAAGAGCTGCTGGCAGCTAAATGGTTTCTGAAGAGGGTCTTTTCTCCTTAACTCGTCTTATTTTATTCTCTCATTTCCCAGCCTGTCTGTAGTCTGGCTCTAATAATGATTAGATCTTTTTAATTGGAGTCTCGTAAGCTTCAGTTAGGACTAGCTTTGCCAGAAATACTTTGCTTTTTGGCTTATAGTTATATATATATATATATATGTATGAAAAAAAGGACAAAAAACACAGAAAATAATAGTGGAATGTAAGTCTGCGGCATATTGAATTAATTTCCTGTTCCACTTCTGCATCAGCTAACCAGACAAATAACCAATTTGTTAAAGGCTCTGCTACTTCCTTCAATCACTTGCTCACAATACACTTTTTACGTTTTCTTTCCTATCTGTTGTTTTGTTGTTTATTGGGTTCTTTTGGAGGCTGGTACAGCACCGGGTGACCGAGTGTGATGTGGCTTTTTGCTCCATTCGGTGTATTTTGTGGGTTTATATTTGTATTTAGGAAATGGATTCTGGACACTCCGTCTTTCCAGAGAAATCGAGGCAAAAACAAGCCACCACTCTGCATTTCTGGGTAAACTGCCTTAGGTGCCAAAGGGTTCCTTGCAGATGCACAACCCTATAGGAAAATCCGTAAGAAAAATGAAGCTGTGTAATTTGAGACTTGTGGAGTAGAAGTTAAAGAGGGCTTTCAGTGTACCCTGACGGATAGGGGAGGAAGCACATCAATTCAACTGCAGTATTGTGTAGAGCATAATAAATATTTTATTACCACAGACTATCATTTAGTTACTAAACAGCGCGGGGCAGATTCTGCTCTTGGATGATATCCGTGAGTTCATTTCTGTGGTCCAGGACAGTATTTGGGTCAGATACTGCAAAATGTACGCACAAAATATTCAAGCCCCACGTACGGAAACTCTTCAGGCTGGCACCGTAGCCATGGGTGTTAGGGCAGCACTTCTTATGAATCTAATGCTATTTCTGATTTCACCATAAAAATACTTTGGCCTAAGGCTGGAATTTGATAAATAAGGGGAATTAGACTATGTCATTGCTGATGAAACAGGAATATATGTATTTTGAAATACAGTGCAGCCTTGGCTATCCCAAGGAGAGAGGTGATGGCGAATGCTGTTCTGTAGGGTGAGCTGAATAGGCGCTGCTGGTTAAAGAATCTTTGGTCTTTTAAAAGATGCTTCAAGGATCGTAGGTATTTCTAGGTTTGGGGAGTCTGGGCGGGTGTTTGCTGTGCAACATGCGTACATTGCTGTGGGAAACAAAACTCAAATTCTAAACCAAAGGTCGCTGAGGACGGATGGTTGGGAGCCGGCAACAGTGTGGATGGTGCAGCATTTGGCTGAAGTGGTTTAACAGCGGATTTAGTGGGGGGAAAATAATAACTTGGGCAACATTACCACTTAATTGGTTTCTTTTTTGCGTTCTCTGCGAAGCCAGGAAGCCAGTGGGAAACTGGGGAGGGAACGTGAGTGAAAACCAGCAGCAGCAATCTCATAATTTCCTGGTAATCGTGTGTGAACTTTCAGAGCAGATAGCACAATAACTTTTACTTTCTGCTTTTCCTGCTGTCATCCAGTAATGGCTTTAAATTTGTCATGCTGGAGGGAGATGCCAGTGTCAAACTGAGAATTAAGTAAATGGTTTTGATTGGAATTGAAAAGAAAAGTGTTCCCCGCTTTAAGCTAAGTTTTAATTTAACCTAATTACGCAATAATGTAATCGGCGTTTAGTTAATCCTGATAGGTAAAAATTCATAAGTAAGGCAAGAGGCATGTCCTCACCAGACACATGTTAAGTGCTTTGCAGGTTGGCAAAGAGATGTGAAATTCCTTGCTCGGCAGGTTTAGGTTTGAGTGACTCTTCCTGTCCCTTCATGTGCTTTTCCCTCTGGGACTTTTTGGGGGCCGCGCTTAATACAGAACCACCAGGACACCCGTGAGTTATGGGATAATAATTCCGTGTCAGACACTGTGAGAATGAAGCTTATTTTACAAGAATTCCCTTTGATGGAAGTAGGGCCCCTAATTCAAACTCGAGCGCATTTTAAGAGACATATACACGCACACAATAAAATCCAGGGAGAACAATTTGCATGGAAAAGGCAGGAAACAGCTGGGCTTATAGACAGCTGAGATTTTAGGGGTTGTTTTCTGGGGGAATAGGGGTATAGAGTCAAGCAAAAGAACTGTAAATCCAGGCTGCTTCTGAGAATTTTGCTTAATATTGTATATGTTGGAATAATTCTTAAAAACACAGCTGTGCACTGGCTCCTGAGACCAGGTAATTTTACCTAATGTTAATATGGAGGTTGTTGTTCTTTGTTATTATCAGCTAACAGTGATGGTAAGAGACACTTATTTGTCTGGGTCATACATGTATGTATTTGCTCTTGCTTTAAATTCTTTCCCATAGATACAATTCAGCACAATCAATGCCAACAAAATTATTTTGAAAGCAGATTAGATTAAAAATCTCATCCCTTACTGAGCTTCCCATTGGCACAGGGGACGATCCTTAGAGAATTAAGATTTGTGTCAGTGACAGAAGTGCTCGCATGAGATTGCTCAGCCGTTGCTGGCCATTTTCTCCTTAAATATTTGACAGAAGGGTCTAGCCAGGCTAAATTCTGTAGTGTACTTCTGGAGGCTGATGACTAACACTAGAGAAGGAAACAAGTCTCTGAGAAGCATTTTTCTCTGCAGGCGTGTTTGTAAGTGTTTTTATTCCAGATCGTGTTGCTGGTGACTTAGGCCTTTCCTAGGAGGTCAGGACTGTTGGTGTCAGATCCGAGCGTGGGCTCATTTCCAAACCCCGTCTGGCTGGGCTCTGCGTTGGGAGTATCTCAGGTTTGGTTTTGTTGGTTTTACGTAGAGATGTGATGCCATTCGGTGCTGAGTTCTCTATGGAGCCGGTTCTGGCCACGCACAGCAGGTGTCTGCGGGACTTGGACCTCAGAGTCTTCAAGGCAGGATCCTGCCTGCTCATTTTTATGCTGCATGGAAGCGGGTTGGTGCAGATTTGCGACTAATAAATGCGGAGTCGAGGCCTCCCCTGCTCTGCCTGTGACCAGTCTGTTTCTTTATAGTCAAGGGTAAGTCCCAAAACTAGAACACCGTTCGGCTGCCAGAACACCGTGGTTCCAGATGGTGTAGGATGGTAATGTTTTGAAGGTGCGTTAGGGTCGTTTGGTATCCTTGCCACTTTGTGTATCTATTGTAGCTAATAATTTAATGGAAAAATAAGCAACGCTGTTTGGAAATAGAGTTTGGGAGCCTCCCATTGTTACTGCTTTTGTGGCTTTAATTTAAAGCAGGAGTCACTCTTTTTATAGATTTATTGCCCGGGCCTATCTAAAAGGGAAGAGGGATGGGACAATCAACAAGTGATTGATTTATTTAATGCATTTTAAATCAGTAGACCCCCAAGAACAAAGCAGTGGTGCAAAATTACGTTGCACCCATCACAAAACTTGGTCTGGTCCTGCTGCCAGCTGTTGATTTAACACCTGGTGGGTGTAAGTGAATGCAGTACTAGGGTTGGAAGCTGTGACTTACTCCTATGGCTCCCACATCCATACGCTGCCTCTCCTCTGTCCTTATCCCATCCATTCTGTACCCACCGTGTGGTCCCTTTGGAGGAAAAGCCACATGGAGAGGCACGGAACTCCTTTCCAGATTGCAATCTCCTAAATTAAAGCAAGCAAAGTCGATTTGAATATTACATTTCCCTACAAGGACCTCCTGCTAATTTCTGTGTTTTTTACGATTGCGTTCTCCTGGTTTTGTTTAGGATTTTTTTCATCTTTATCACTTCCCCGCTGCTGACTAAAGGAGCTACACAACAGGGGAAAGTGTGACTAACTCGCTGCCTGCACGGGGGAAAGAGCGAGGCCGCTTCTGCACATGCTGCTGATCAATGCACAGAGTGAACACAATGGAAAAGAGGAGAAAACCACCTTTTTTTCCTATGATCTCTTTTATTTAATCGCAATGTTAGTCATTTCTGCCAGCAAGCATAGGTTAAAACAACTTCCATCATGAGAGTTCTCACAGAAGCAGCAGTATCAGCTTAAAATTTGTACTTCCCTCTGAAATTGTTTTTACCATCTCTTGTTGTAAGAAAGACTGAAAAATGTTTTTCCTCTTTTTTTCCGTGTCTCCTTTGGTCTGAGAGCAAGTTGCATAGATGCAGTTTTTCTCTTTGATGTCCTGTGTCAACCTGGCAGGTATTTCCCGTATCAGTTGGGATGGAAAACTTTTAATCAGCGGGAAAAGGGCAAGGGGATTCACCCAGGTTTAGTAGGTCCTGAAACTGGTTTTAACTTTTCTGGAAATGGAGCAAATTCCCTTTAATGACAGCGTCCCTTTAATGAAGCAATACAATGCCACGGGTGTCAAGCCTCTGAAATCAGTGGAAAGATGCTGTGGACCACAGAGGCCTCTGGAGCTGGTCCCGTCTCTTTTTGTGGTACAGAGATGATGCTTCAACAGCTTCAGAGCCTGGGCGGCTGAATCAGAAGCACAACGAGTGACCTGCTCGTGTATTAGGGCAGCGGCAGGGAAGAAATACAGGTTTGAGCTCAGCCCTGGCTGACTCGGGTGCTAATGAACAGCCGCGTTTTCCCTTCACGAAGCCTTGTGGCACAGCGGCTTTCGTATTTTTCCTCCCAGTATCCCAGCGTGGCTTTGGAGAGGGAAGGAAAATCTATTTTGCATGTAAACGTGATATTGAGATGTTTATTTAATGTCTTTGTTTACTTTGAAAGTTAGTTCCAAGCTAATGAATTTATAAAACCTGCATTATCCATAAAACTATCACTGGTGCAAAATTCCGTAATAACTCAGGTAGTGTATTTAAACCACTAGTGAGTTTGCTCTGTCCTTGGGTTGATAAATTGTATAGCTTCATTTGGTAGGAATCAGCAATTTTATGTGGCAATTAATTTTAACAGCGATAGGGAGCCAAAGGACTAAATTTTTACCCTTGGTTCTCTGCACATGTATGGGAATATCTTGGCGTTTGACGTTCGTGTTGTGGACCTGGGAAGCAGCGTGTGTGCGCAGGGAACGTCTCTTTGCAGGCTCACAATCCAACCTCGCGGGTTTCCCATCTTTTAAAATGTATGTCAGAATAACAGCAGATGGCAAAACCCTCCATCCCCAGGGTCCGGCTCACTTTACCCCCTCTCTTTTGCACGGTCTTGATGGTTGTTTTTTCTATTGTGTAAGTCACCACCATCAGTGATGATGCCAAAATCATGAACGTGGGGCCAGAGACAACGAGATAAGGTTTTCTAAAGTGATTCTGGTTGGTTGTTCTCCCCTTTCTGGGCTCTGACACCCAGCCTAGAAAGGTCCCGTTTTTACAGCCTATAATTGTGGGGGATCTGATCTGGGAACCAAAAATGTCTTAATTCTAATCTTAGCTCCTGATAGCAGATTTACATAGTGGTAGCAGGTCACATCACTTCGTAATTTATGTCAGTAACACTGACCGCGTCCTCAGCAGTAGCGTAGTTCCCCTGAAGCTAAAATTTGTCTAGTAGCAATTAAAAATGCCGAGGGCGGTAATTTGAAGGGGATTTATTTATGGTGCTGTGAAGTAACATCCACATTTTGATTATTGCCATTCGTGAAACCGGCTGAAGGGAACTGGGTTTGGGTGCCGAGCAGAACCCCACGGACATTGTTGGACCCAGGACCACGAAGGATTAGCGGGGAGGATGCATGGAGCTCCTGAGCGTTGTATTTTGCGTGTTGGTCTCCCATCGATGACCTTGGAGTCATTGGTGGCTCCGTGAGCGCCGCCGGCTCATGTCTGTAGGTGGGTCTGTGTTTCCAACGTCATTTGTGTTATGACCGTGTCAGTTGCCAAAGTGGGCAGATGACCCCAAAATGAAGTTCATGGAAGTTATGAACAAAGTCGTGAACCCAACAGAAATTTCATTTTGTCCGATATTTATTCTGCTGTTTGGGGTTGCACGGAGTTACTGGTCTGTAAAATGAGGTCGCAGCTGGGAAGGAAAGTTTGGGAGCTGCTGCTTCAGAGCTTGGGTTGAAATTAATTATTTGTATACCTTGGAGGGTTGCGTTGGTTTTTAAACAAGACAGCTGGGTTAGGAAAACAGTCCAAATTCATTGTGAAACACATTGTGTGATGGCCAGCTTTTGAACCTTGCACTCCCTTGGTGCGCTACCAACCAGAAATTTCAAATTGGCTGCCTAAAATTGGCCGTGTATTCACCCAGATATTTCTTCGTGTTATTTCAAAAATCCCAGTGGTTCCAGATGCTCCAGGGTTGTGGAGGAGCCGCGGTTGGAAAAGCTGGTCTGGTGTAGCTGTGTAGTTTGTGTTATGCCCCAGATATTTAGGCAGCAGAAATGGGGATACGGAAAGGAAGGCTGGCCTGGCTAAAACCAGCTTGAGAAGATAAAGCGAGCCAGTGTAGAATTAGATGTGAAAAATGTAATATCAGAGGTGTCAGCTTTGTGGCTTCGAAGGAAAATAGTCTCTTAATTTTTCTAAGATTAAAACACCTATAAAGTAATACCTTTAAAAAGCAAGAGTACTCCTCAAACACCAATTCAAAATGCCAACAATTCTCAATTTGCAAAAAAAGAAAATTCTGCAGCAAAATTAGTGTTTTCATGCACAAAACCTGTGGGCTGACTGGAAAACAAAACACTGATAAAACAGCAGAGCCAGGTGCTTGTGTGTGCTTTTCAAGGGGAATTCTCTATAGGGCCTTCTTTCCTGAAGCCACCACCTCCTCACCACCCATTGCCTCTTCTTTCTACCAGTAACCTCTCTGATCTCCCATCTTCTTTGCTCTTCTGATTCAGTGTTGCACAGAGGATTATTTTTGAGGCGAATGTTTGAATGTAGGCTGCATTCATAAGAATGAGTCATTATGTACTCTTTTTGAGTCGCAAGGTGCTGATTCTGAACATCTATTTGTTTTTCTACTTGTTGCTTCCTTCTTAAAAAAGTCCTGAAAAAGTATTTAAAGGTGTTCTGCTTAGGCTTGAATTGCTAATTGATTTCCAAATCGCTGTGCTTTGAGGATATGTGGTGGGAGGAGCGGCCCAAGGGATGCTGTGCGGGTAGCTGCCGGTGACCAGTGCTCCTCCAGTTCCAAACTCAGCGCTCCGTGGAGAAATTTATCTTCGCCTTTTTGTTATGGGTTGACTTGTGACTTTACTGTTGCATGTTCTGAGTTGCAAGGATGGGGAGAAAAAAAGCAGGAAAGGAAAGCGGGGTTTCGGTACGCTTCCTGCGCCACGGGGAGCCGTGCTCTGTGTTAGCTGCTGATAAGGAGGTCTTTAAACCCACAGGTTTTTAAACCCAGAAAATGGTTGAGGACCAGGGAAAAGAGATGCCTTCTCCATCTCCACAGCAGCCATTCCCTGGCAAAGTCTGTGGCATTTTGGAGCAGTCCGTGTCAATACTGTTTGGCGCCAAGGAAGGAATACCCTCCAGCTCAGGGGGATTTAGAGCAGCTCCTGGACCACCGGACCCTACCCTGCGCAGACAAGAGGTGTGGAGAAGTGCTGAGGGCTCACAAGCAGCAGATGCTGCTCTCCAGCATTGCTGTTGGCTCCACGTTCCTGCAGCCGTCACCCCAAAGGGCAGGACGCTGCTGTGCTGGTACGTGTTAGATGGCTAAAATAAAAAGCAGGCTGCATCAGAAAATTTGGATGGGCTCTTTCAGCTGTTTTCCTCTGCTCACCTTGCTGGGCATGGTGGAGCAGTGCAAGTTGTTCATCCTATTAGATGTAGTGGACGTGTGGATTTCCAGACAAGTCCCAGGTAGCTGCAGAGATATGGTTTTGCTTGTCCTGTTAGGCCATATATCTGTGTGTGTGAGTGCCATGCTGCTGGCCAAACTTCGGTTAAAACCACTTAATCCCTTGCTCTCTTCGGTCTACGAAGCAAGACACGATGGCCCACGTGGTGGCCATCTCTGTACTTGTTAGTTCTCTGTGCTTTGAAACGTCGAATCTCCTTTATTGCTCCCTCCTCCTCTCCTTCCCTCTCCTCATCATTCCCCAGTTTCACAGCCTACTCCTGCGAGCTCTGCATTTTTAGGGATTCGAAGAAATCGCCCGTCTCCCAGATTCTTTGGGTGGCACCGTGAGAAGACCGTGGGTGCAGGTGTTTGATGTTCAGAAGTCACAGGGCTCCTGCCTGTTTGCAGGAGGTCCATATTCATGACAATATCTTATAAACCCCAGCCCGTGAGACCATTCTTCCCTGCTAGCACTTAAGATGGTGTCTGCGAGCGTTGGCAGACACGGCACCGGCTCAGCCGCAGCCTGCCCCAAAGCGGCGATTGTATTTGCCTGCTCCCTAGCAACTTTGTGTGCTGCTTCAATTACAAAGGGCTCGGAAAAACGCGCTCCATCTGGTTTTCCAACCCCAGATGCGACCACCCCAAAGAGTGATCTAATTCTTCTGTATTTAGACTTGAAAACTTCTCACCAGTTGGTGGTGCAGGAAATCAAATAAGAGTCCTTAGGAGCAATAAGATCCACATGCCGGCCTAATTGCACATGGAGTTAGACTGCTGCTCCTGCACTAGTGTATTTGCAAAGCCGCTGTCAAAGGCGTATTGTTAAGCTAGGGGAAAACCCACAAATCTTAATTTGAGTAATATTTTAATGTGGTCCAATAATTAGCTATTCACGATAGGGGCCCCTTCACATCTGGTGTGGTGTGTTGTGTGAGGAGAAGGCAGGACTCGCAGGCAGCCTTGCTCTGTGGACCAAGGTTCGTGGAAAGGGATAATATCTCGACCTGCTCTTCAATATGGTTGCTTTAGCCTACATTAGATCATCTGAGAGTGGTGTTCTTGTTTTAACGTGGAGGATTCTTTTGTTTGGTTGGTTTTTTAATCAGGAGGTCAGGATGCACTGTGGGGAAGGAGAGGCCAAAATGGGGAGTTACTGAGCGATGGGAAAATGTCACACAACTTTGGCGGAAATCCTCCCTCCCCTGTTCTGCAGAAGGCACCCTCTTGTAATTTCTTGTTTGTGAAATTTTTGTCAACGTAGAGCTTAGGATCCAAGCTTTTATCATTTTAAGCTTGTCATTAGGCATCAGTGGCTCGTTCTGCCTCATCAGCGCCGCCCTTTCCTACACGTACAGAGCCAGCTGGGGAGCCAGCGAGAGAAGGTTCAAAACCAGTTTCCTCCGCGCTTAAAAACTTCAGAGCGAGTTTTAACAAGGGGGTACCAGCCTTAAATATTCCCCCCCGTTTATTCGAGCGAGCCCTGGTTCGCAGAGGTGGTTGTTTTCTGTCAGGGTTTCCTGCGGGAGGAAGCGGGGCCGGGCCGGGCGCCATGGCGGAGCGCGGCGGGGAGCAGTGCCAGCCCGCTGCCCGGGGCAGCCCTGGGGGTGAGCCCGCCTGTCCGCACACACATTACAAAAAATATATTAAAAAGCACGACCCCTTGGGACCTATGTTTTGCCAACAAATCAAGCAGGCGCTATTTTAAGCTGCTATGTACCTAACGCTTCCTGTTTTTCAGAAGAAACTTCTTGTTTTTTTCACTTTTATGTTGACGGATTTATTTTAACGGCTTGTTCCTGAGGCGATGTGAAGGATTTTTCTCCCCCCCGCGTGTGGGATGGCGGCCCGTGAGGAGGGAGGGAGCGGCGGGCAGCTCCCGGGGGCTGCCAGCCATGGCCCCTGAGGGGAAGGGACCCTCACCCCCCTCCCAAAAATCACTGGGTGGTTCCTGAGTGCCCCCAGGGGTCTCAATGGTGGGCAGCCGGCAGGACAGCCACCGTGGGGCTTTCGTTGTCTGGTGAGCGCTGCTAAGCTAAGCCATGTGTGGTTCTCTTTCGAGGAGCGGTGGCCTAAGCAATAAGGACAAAGTAAATAGCATTCATTTCCTGCTGACCTTTTAACACGAGCAGATGTTTTCTCTTACAAGTACCGTAGGCCACTTCAGTCCCTGACCTCATCAAGTGGGCTGCTGCTGGTTTCATACTCGCCAGTCTATAAAACTGCTTTTTTAACCTGTTCTGCTGAAACCCGCCTGCAGAAGCGGGTCTCCTGCCTTGGTCGGGACCCATGTGCCTTTAATGTTTCTGACTTTCTTTTCTCTGGATGGACCAACCGCTTCCTCTTCATTTTTGTCCTCCATGGAGGATGGCAGATGTTTCCTCTGATGGGCTCTATCAGGCAGCCCAGGGGAAATGAGTTTCCCTTTGTAATATTTTCCCTAGCAGTCCTCGCACAGGTTGGACTTGCCACAACGTGGCTGGAGCAGTAAGTCCATTGCCCCAGTCCCTGCTTGTGGAGGTTGAGCAGAATGAAAGGGATCTTGGAGTCACCTCCAAGCTCGAGCAGTAAAAGGTTGGCAGTGCCAGAGCTGAGGAAACCATCAGTGTGGTTTCCCTGTGTTGCTGGAGCCACCCTGAGTTGCCCCTCCTCAATGGAGTCAAAGTGATCTCAGCTGTCCCAGGCTACTCTGCTTGGTTATCTCCTCATTTTGTGCCGCGTGGTCTTTCCTACCGCATCACTAGATCTGTTGCTGCACATGATGCCGGGTGGGATCTGTGAAGGCGTTGAAGCAGTTTGGGAAGGAAATGTGGTGGGAATAAGCCGTAAAGCTTCCTCATTCCTGCTGCCTTTTAATTTGGTTTGTGCCAAGGGACATGCAATTCTGAGCATGACTTGTGTGTCTGAGAATATCAGAGATGCCTGGTTCATCCAGCTGAAGGAAGTTTCTCTGCCGGCCGTTCTGGCCAGAGCTGCTTTCTTCTGCTGGTCCTGCATGGAGACCACGGGAATAAACTCTGGAGTGAGGTGATGGAGAAGAGAAACATGGAGGCAGGCTGGTGTGCATGCCGTGGGCTCCTTGGAGGCCTTGGCACGTTTGTGAAGAGCTTTTTGCCAAGTTGGCGTTGCAGTAGTGTCTCCTGTGGTGGCACCAACAGGGCACAGCGTCCCCATGGCAGGGATGACGAAAGCGCAGCCGTGGCGCTCGAGGGCTCGTTGAGTTGTCGTGCTGCTGATTTGAAGCACAGCTCGTGTTCCTAGTCTAGCGGCCTTCTGTTCGGAGAGAGAATCCTTCACTCTTCTTTTGGTCTCAGGTGGGGGATGTTGGAAGTACAAATAAATAGCAGTATGATTTCAGTTATCGACTTATGTCATCTGGAAAGGAATATTTGTTAATATAAAATTAATGGAATTACCTTCATACTCTTAATACCATGCTGAATGCTGGTTGATAGAGATTCCCAGCTTGTCACTTGTTGGATTTTCAGCCTTTCGCTAAAGATTTTTTCTTTTGTATTTGTTCTTTCTTTCTACTCTCCATGTGTATTTAGTGGAGTATGTTCACAAGTTTTACTCCGTGAGTTGTGACTTCTAACCAGAGCAATAGGTCTGCGAAGGACAAATAAGGGGAAAAAAGTGCTCTTTGGATGGGTCAGGTTACCCTCCTTTTCCGGCTCAATTAAAAAGAGAAGTATGCAAAATCTTAAAAATTCCTGAGTATTACCCAATCATTACCATTTTTATAGTTTCAAGTTTAGAGAAAATGACTCACAGACATTTTTAATAAAGGATTGCTCAAAATAGAGCTGAGCGTGATTCACGTTAACAAATAAAGACACAAGAGAGGCACAAAGAAGCCTTTAACCTGATACTCCCTCTTCCCCATGAGGATATTGCAAAGAGGGAGGCTGAGATTTCTCGTGGCTGGTGGGGGGGGAGCAGCGTGCAGGGCAGGAGCAGCGATGGATGTTGCTGGGTGGTCACAGCTCTGCTTTGGGGACAGCTGAGACACGGTGGGAGCGGCGGACGGTCCGACCTACCCCAGGTCCTGTGCCAGCCCCGTTCAGGACATCTCAGAAGTTCCCTGCTGACATCTTCCTGGGCAGGTTAGTTGGACAAATTATTACATCCTGAACATCTCTGTGAGTGGTAGGAATCCTGCCCATCTTGTATATTGATTTTTATTGGTCAGTGTAATTAGGCAATGCCTAATTCTTGCAGGCAACTGTCATGATCAACCTGAAGTGGAAGAAAGCCGGTAGTTTGGTGCCTTTTGCAAACATGCATTGCTTTTGCTCATTGGCACTCAGACCTGAGTGTGTGTCCAGAACCATTCTGAGCTATTCTGAATTTTGAGGTCAATATGGCACGAGAGATGTCGCATCTACAGCAGTGTGCTGCTTGTAGGGACTTTGAGTGAGGAGCCAGCTTCTTTGGCTCTACCTGAAAGCAAGGAGCGTTCACAAAGCAGGCTTGTAACACAACCCTTGTGAGAAGAGTTGTTTAACAAATAGCCAGATAATTTAGTTTGCCTTTTCCGCGGTGTTTTAGTCTGCCTTGTGCTGGCAGTCAGCCGTTCCCAGGTTTAACCTTGCACAGAAGATTTTATCTTGCGAGTCTGCAGAGGCGGCTGCTGGTTGTGGAAAACATCACTGACTTACCAAGTGGATTACTGGACAAAATCGATTTTACTTGGTGCATTCATATGCTGAAAAGCAACATAATAGTATCTGCTTTGCTTCCGCAGCAGTGAGGGGGAGGTGCCCCAACATGTGTCAGAGACCCTACATGAGTCTGAGAGGCGACTGAGTGTTTTGGACCAAATTCATCACTGGCGTAATTTCGATGGCATCGTTTTGGCTGACTGAACAGGTCCTGCAGAAATGCCTTAGGTATACGTGCTGATGTATGTTTTGTAGCTGTCTTACTTAGGTATTAAACATTCCCCGCGAGCAATGAGAGCAGAGACCTTCCCCACTCTCCTTGCCGCTTCTTCGGTTGATCTATGGTGTTTTCCCTCGTTTTTGTCAAAGTGCCCTCTGTTCCCGAGATAATGCAATTGCTATGCAGTGCCGTGCAAATACTCTTCTGTATTTGTATCTCTTTTCTATTTAATTACACTGTATAAATGTCCTCAGTAAATTTGATAAGTTGGGTGAAGGATATTGATTTTCGAGTCTCTCTTGTGCAGGGCGCCTTGTAGTAGCGACAGCCGTTCCCCAGCCCTATTTCCCGAGGAGGTTTTGAAGGTTCAGCATATAAGTAGCTACAGGATAACAAAGGAATTTCTTTCTCTACACTCACAGGTTTAAGGCCACAGAGAAAATATTAGTGTTGGGTGCTATTTTCTAAAGCCTTAGACTCATCCGCAAAAGCAGCTGGGAAAGGAAATAAAGACACAGAATAGACCCGTTGGCTTAATTTCTGCAGATACAGCTTGTGACCAGCTTTGGGAAGAAATGAGAGAGGGGTGCTCCCTGGGTCGGATGAGGTCCTGGGGGGGCAATGGGGACCCCCCCGGGGTCATGGCCAGGCTCCCCCATCACCCCCATCACGGCTCATGGTGGGGCCGGAGGAGTGGGAGTGAGACCAGTGGGAGGTGGAAAGGAGGAGAGGGAATTGGCGGGGTTAAAACGGGAGGACCGACCGTCTATTTTTAACTGCAGTTTTGAATGTGAAGTGTCACCCGTGTTAAAAAAAGCTCCTGGTAAATGGTGGGGAAGATGCACGCGATAGTGGAAAGCCAGCTGCAGCTTTTTGAACTGTTCGCTGGTGTTTGCGGGGAGGCTGCGAACACTTGGTTGGTGTTAATGTTTTGATTTTCCTTTTCTCAGCCTGAGGTCTCCCTACACAAGGGACTCTCTTTAAACCGTGCTTAGCTCTCAGCCTCTTAAGATTATTTTTGTTCTTCAAGAGGAAAAGAAGGGAGAAATGTAGATATTTGTGCACTTTCCTATTGCGCTCACTTTCTTTGCATTCTCTAGGAACGTAAAATGTTTTCCTTTCCTTTTTTTAATGCTGAAAATTTGGCACTGATTTTTTTTTTTCTGGCTAATTTCCATGTGTTTCTCATACAGGATTTTAGCCTTGATCTACAATGCAGGCCCGTGGCTGTTCTTGCTGAAAGTTTGGTCCCTCCAGAGCTTTCCTTATAAATCCTTATTTTCAGTAGCAGATTGCTTTCTGCACGTGTCACCTCTCGGAGCCGGCGGGTTTGGGTGGGTAGGGGGGGCGCATCCCCGCACCTCAGTAACCATCCACCCACAGCTCCCCGTGATTTGGGAACCCAGCAATCCCACTGTTTTCCTGCTCATCGCATTAAGACAGGAGGCTGGAGCCATTGTGGGCTGTCGTGTCAGTGATCCGTGGGATAATGCATCCCCGAGTAGTGGCCGTTTCTGTCTATTGTGTCACCGATCTGCGCATTAAAGGGACCCGGAGTAGGTGTTGCTACAATAAACCATAACAGCTCTATAGGAGCCGTCACAGTTCATTGCATCAATAATCTGTGTATTAAGGCATCCCGAGCAGGCCTCGGCACACAATGGACCGTTATGGCTCCAGATGAGCCTGTATAAATTTAGGTCAATAACCTGAGTGTTGTTAAATCCCAAAATAGCCTCGCCACAGCGAGCTGGCAAGGCTTAGGAGAAAGATGTGTAGATTATGCAAACCCGCGGTGGTTGCAGAGGGTACTCTGACTTACTGCGAAAGGTTGGTGGCGGGGGAATTATTTCATCTTATTTATTACTATGTGAACCTCTCTCCGCTCACTTGGCTCCTTCCTTCCCTCTCCTTTGACTTCTCTGGAAATTAAACCATGTGAGCAATGCTGCAAGACACGGAGGGAAGGAGAGGGACGGAGGAGTCGGGAGGAGGCAGCGTTTAGCAAGTGAGCTGTCCCAGAGCCACCCCACATCCCTCCGAGCCTTTTCCTATGGGATTTCATGGGAACATTCACACATTTCCATCCTGACTGCACTTACACCTGACCCCGTGGGGCTTAGTGTTGTCTGAGTATTGCGTGAGGGGAACCCCAAGGGCATGAGGGTCCCCTGGGGCTCCCCAGACCCTTGCTTACCCCAAAAGCCACCCTGCATCCTCATCCCTGACCCGTTTCTCGATCCAAACCCTCCTTGTTCCGCGATCCCCCAACACCTGGCCGGGCTCTCCTCCTCCCTGCCCTTCTCAGCATCCAGCTCCTTCCTTCCTTTCTCATTTCCCTCAGACAAGGCCCTTTTGTAGGTAGGTGGTGTGGAGAGGAATTCCTCCAGCCCGGGACGGAGAGGCCGGTCTGCATTGTGGCTGCACGCCTGAATGGAGACGTAGCCTTGAACTCTTGAACTCCTTTTCTTTTTTTATTTTGTAGAGTAAAGCTGCTATGTGCTGAAAACAAACAGGGCTCACTCTGATGGAAAGAGATTGTGTAGTGGGAACAGATCTCGGACCACAAGAAACAGCGTTTTCCACATTTCCATCCTGAGACTTTCCATTGGAGATTTCGTCAGCAGTCAGGCAGCAAAAAATGAATTAGTCGAGCTGTTAAAGGTATTACATGTGTTTCCCCCTTCGGAGACTTGTTACAACATATTTTCTTTGGTGATAGTAATAAGTGTTACAAACAAAACAGAGTTTTCCCCTTTGGATATTCCTTTACACAGAGCATCAGCCACATTTTTTAAAGAAGTACGTTAACATAAATAGCTTCAGGCAATTTTATCTCATGTTGCTAAATAAGTCAATGCAGATGAGGACTTTTTATGTAAGAGTCGCTTGTAAATATAAGCACTAAGATAAGGGCAAATTGTGACTCTGAAGAGTTCAGTGGTACATCTTGTCAGTCTGTAGGTGGGCTGTGCTGGCAGTGATGAGGATGCCGACGTGTTCTTGTCCTGAGTCAACCCGCAAGCGTTTGCTTGTAAGGGTGCACTCATCTAGTTGCTTCTTTTATTATTTCCTTATATTTAGTAGCGATACAGAGCCAAGGACTTGCAAGAGTCGCAAAGACAGGTGGTCTTGGGTTTAGTGGTGGTCAGTGGGTTTCTTTTGGGCACTCAAAGGAAAGCGTTGATATCCAGGGTCTTTGTGGTGGTCTTGCTGTTGCTGTGCTTGCTGTTTTGAACTTTGCTGTTCAGGAGGAACATCAGGAGTAACTTGTGAGTATCGTGGCAGTATATACCACGTACCGATGGTCAATCAGCCACCGCTTCTGCCAGCCCCAGGGACTCATGAGAGGAGTGGACTTGGCGGGTCGGTGGCACAGAGCCCGTGGGGACGGGAGAAACATGAAGCTTTACAGGGGGGGCTGGGGTGCGTGTGTGGGCAGGAGGGGGGTACGGAGGTTGGGAGGATGTGGCTCCCAGCCACATGAAGATTTTGGTAGGCAGCTCGTACTCAGGAAGTTTGGCCACCCTGATTACAAACATACGTATATTTGGAGATGTATAGCAAGATATCTGTCTCTTTCCTAATTTGATTTGTATTTAGATGGAGAGAGGAAAACCACCAAAGTGGGGAAGTGGGTGGCTTTGTGTGGCTTCCTAGCCAGCAGAAGCTGAAAACAGTTTAAAGTTCACATGTAGCAGTATAGTAGTAACGAGAAGGAGACATCTGAAGGTACGTGCCCATGTCCTACCTCTTGGCAGCGAGGAAGCTGGATCTGCCTTTGTTCGGATTCAGAGCCGGATGAGCTCTCCTATCCAGCTCTGGAGACAGGTAGTGGTGCCATGGCACAATTTACAGTTTTTCTTAACTTGAAACATAAGCTGCTGTTTGTGAGAGTGAAAAGGATGAAGTTTGCTGCGTCGGAATTAGGGAGAGGGAAGAAGTGAAGCGAACAAAACCAAACCTTGGAAGCAATAATAGCTGCGCACCAAAATGTTTATTTAACGGGGACTTTTTTCATAGCTATTTCATCTTATTTTCCTCTTGTCCTTGCTCTCTCTTGCTCATCTATATACAGCATATGGAAAGGTTGAAAAGTAGCAATTACCAAATGAGAGTAGACAGAAACTGTTGTGCAGCAGCTCCAGATGGGGTTAGTGATGCTGTTCACAAGCCGTGTGCCAGCACTTTGCAGTATAAAATGCCCTCTAATGGCCAAGTAACTGCATAACTCATCCAACAAACCAGCAAATAGTCATTTTTCTTGGGGTTTCTAATTTGGCTGTGCTGATTGTGGTACAGGAGCAAATAACAGCTGGAGTAGAGGAGAATTTTTGGTTACCCAGATGTGCAAACAGCGAAGGTTGACCTCGCTCCAGCATTAGTATTTGCAATTAGTGAAAATAAATAACAAGTAATTTAAAGAACTACGGTAAAATGTAAATGGGATTTTATTTTTCAGTGTGATAGGGATCTTTGGAGGCTGCAAGATGATTTATGTATCATTTCCTCTTGTTTTATTTGAAAAGTTAAGGGTAGTTTCCCAGCCAGTTATGTGCTGTAGAAATATCAGTGTGTGTGTTATCAGCATCAGATACTTAGAAAAACAGGGTAAGAGAGACTGAAGGAGGCCCATGATTAATTAGCAGATGGATTAGGTGCTCTAAGTAGGTAATTTGGGTGCAGCTCCTGGTTATTGTTTTTCTTACTGTCTGTTTGGGTTGCTTGTTTGTATTTTAGCTTTAGGAATGAAAGGAACGCCCGTTATGATATTTCCTAGTTTTACTCGAAAACTCACCAAGGATCTCCAGTGTTGTTACCACCTGAGCAGGGAGCACATCTGGAGCTTCTTTTCTCACAGCCAGGAACTGGTCACTCATGTTGGAAAATAAAATTGGGGGAAAAAAAGCTGGCAGATGAAATAGATATCTCACTCCCCTCTCTTCTGTACCACACTTGTTGTGGCAGCCTGAATATTGTCATTTCAGTACGTCTTCATAACATCTTTCGGGCTACCGAGAACCCAATCTGGAGCACAGTTTGTAACCTGAAACACTGTTCTTAAAAGAACCTTTTTTAAAAAACAAAGATCCAAACAAAAAACTTTCTCATGCTTTATGCATCATTAAGATGGAGAGGAAGGAAAATGCTGCAAACCCATCTGTCTTTTTTTCCTTTGAAGGGTATGTGTATATATATAGATATATAATTGTGATTCTTCTTTTACTAAGTCAACAAGTAGCTTTGATGGAGCAGAATTGATGAGGGATATTCGCCGTGACTTCCAAGGGCTGAAGGAACGCAGGATCAGGCCCTCCGTGTCTTCTTTGAAGCCTTATTATTTTAGCACAGTCTGTATCTCGTTGCATAATGCTTTAAGATGTGGTCTGCATCGTTATGTAGCGTGTTTAATTTAGCAACAGATGTGCAGGCTCATATGCCATTATGGTACATTTTGTTCACTCATATAATAGCAAGTTCCTCAAAATTGTTACCAGTTCTTCAGCACAAGACTCCTACAGCATGTTATTCTCCTTTTCTGTGCCGCAAAGAGCAGAAGAGCTTTTTCTTTGCCATCAGCAGGTGCTAACGTGGGAGTGCTGGCTCTCCGAGGAGCACATTTAACCTGCTGCGTTACTGCTTTCCCTGCGGCACCCGCTGACGGTGCTTTTCCCCTCCAGTTTTTGGGGGAAGGCACCAGGTAGGCAGCGAAGGGGAAAGACCCCGGTCATTAAGTTTCTGGGTGAAAAATAAGTGAGTCACCCAGAGAAAAACACTTCTTGCCACCCGCGGCGTCATCCAGTCATTCCCACGGAGAGGCCTTAATGCAAAACATCGCTGAACGCTCTGCGGCAGCGAAATCATACTAATAACTGGTAAAAGCATTAAGCCTAATTAACAATGGGTTTGTAGCATGAGTCCTGCCCTCAGTGTTTTGCGAGTGCTGAGGGTCCGTGGGGGGGGTGTGCAGGCTGTTGGGAGCCTGGCACTGAGGTTTGATTTACAGCCAAGGTAGTTCTTCCAGAAATAGGGAAAAAAAATAGGGAAAAAGCTTTTTTCTTTTGTTTTTTTGTCTTTTCTTTCCCAGCATCCTATTTCCCATGCAATGGCCAAGGGCGTTTAATGGAGCAGGAGAAATCTGAGCCCTGGACACACAGAAACTGTGTGATTCCTCTTTCCAAGTGTGAGCATTTACATCCTTCAGGCATTAAAACAAAAATTACCCGATTTTTCAGTTTGGCTAATGAAAATCTATGTTTGTTCTCACTACCCCTATAAATGTTTAATCCATTTTTGTTTCCCGCTGGGCTATCGGCCTTAACGATGTCTTGACACTGCAAGTTCCCCGTGTTGTTTTGTTGTTGTTTAAAAGAAAACATCCAAAAAAGGATCTCAGGAAGGATCGTGTTGTCTGTCCCTTCTCTTCCGTGTGTTCCCTCCTCCTCCTGGGGCTTTAGAGAGAGGGGAAGGTGCTGGGGGCTGAGCAGGGACATCCCACTTAAGGATGTGCCACCGGCATAGAGAGGAAGGATGACGCCAAGTGTCCCTCCTGCATTGTACCGTCTCCTTTGTGCGCTGCCCTCCCCTGTCATTATCTCTGTGTGCCTCCTGCTTTCTTTTCTCCACGTTTCTTGTGCCGAATTCCGCTTCCCAGCCCCTCCTGCCCTCCCCGTGGCAGCTGCCGACGTCTGAAATGATCAGCCGTGGAAACGGGCGGCTGGTTGGGAGCGATTAACACCCTGCGACGCCAGCGCAGGGCTTGAACGGTTCACAGCTCCGAGGGGCTGTTCCGGCATTGAAATCGCAATTCAAGTGCGATCAAGCTTTGGAAAACTGGACCTTAATGCAAAGGAGGCTGCACGGAGAGCTGCCCTTGGCATTGGCGGATATTAATGTCACAATTAGGGACCGCTTGGGCACCCTGGGCTGAGGGGACGGGTGTCCTGCAGTGATCGGGGTGCAAAGACTTCTCTGGGAACCCCTCTGGAAATGTTTGATGGTGTCATCAAGACATGGGTACTGGATTTTCCCCTGTTGAAGGAGTTGTACGTGTGGAAACACAGTTTAGCTGTGAGGAGGGATGGAAATTCTCCTTTGCTGTTTGGAAACGAGAACTTTAGCAGTTTGTGGAGCTCAGAGTTAGTTTTCTGTAGTAGGGATTCTCTCCTTTTTTGATGCCACATTTTGTAGAGGATGGAAAACGCAGTCAGAAAGCGTAAGCAACAGGCTTCTGACTCCATTAAGGGTCAGTAGTGTGCACATGCTCTCTTTTTTTTAATTGTTTAGGAAGATGCTTGTATTTGAAGTTAAAGAGGAGCCCCACTTAACCTAGGACCGTGTATTCCCTGGCAAAGCACTGCATTTGCGCCAGGTGCTCGCTCACCCCTCGGAAGGCAGAAATTGCGGGTGTATCGCATCCTCTCCGACGAGCCGCAGGTTGGGCCGGGCTCACCGCTGCGGTTTCATGACGTTATTTCATTTTGGAAAAATCACCTTGTCTTCTCCATCCAAAGCAGGAAACCCAAGCCCTTACACAGCTTTCTCCGCTCTCGTTTTCTGGCTCATGGATTGTGGTATTTAACGAGCAGTTTTAAGAAGCTTTTACATCACGATTGTTTTTTCCCGTAAACATTGTTTTTAAGTACATTCCTTCTTTAAATAAATAAATAACTACTGGGCTATCATCGTGTCCGAGGGTTTTCAAGAACATTTACATTTTGAAAGACACTGTTGGAGGCTAACGCGGCCATGCAATTACTGTATGTAAATCACTTCACTTGTTTCCTAATCTTGCTGAAGATGAAGACGAATTTTTGTGTGTGCGCGCCTCTCTCTCAGATTTCCTCATACAATGAGTTTTGCTTGTGTTTTAATTGCCAACCATGATTTTTGTTCTGCCTAGCCTGATTGTATTTATTTTATTGCGGGGGACATTTGGCCTCGCGATTGTTTTGAGATTGGGTTGGATGGAGAAATCATTGAGGATAGATTGAAGTTGGGCGCGCAACTAATTACGTCCTCCATCCCACAAATGGAAGAACTGCTTTCTTAATTACAGCTTCATAGGAAGGCTGGGGAATATCCGCCTGTTTCTGTGCCCTGCACATCTGCTTTTCTCCATTTTATCCGTCCTTGCCAAATCCTGCTCGGCAGCTCCTGCCATATTTTTAATAAGTGTTTCGAGTTGAGCTTCTATTGCTGGTTGATATCATCACGGACACCTGTCAAACAAAGACTGAATAGTTAACATCATTAGGAAGGAGTTCATTCATGGGCTTCACATTAAGCTGTGTGGGATTCTGATAATATGAGTGGTAATTTACCTGATTGTTATTAGTTTCTTTCGTGGAAAGTTTTCCTCCAGGGAGTAATGCGGGGCATTGAGATGGCAGGAGAAAAGAACTTTAATGGAGGCGTTTGTCCATCAGAAAATGCACTCTGTCAAAATTAAATACACTTTGCATATTGATTTTGTTGGGGAAGAAGTTGCAGCCCCAACATAATGAACAGTTTGAGCATTTTCAGACGCTAACTTGTTTTCTCCTGATGTGACTTTGTTCTAACCTGGTGTTTCTGCCTGGGACTGGAGTGGGATGGAATAGAGGTGCAAATTCATGTATATACTTTGAGATGCCGATAATGGAAATGCCGTTAGTGATTCTGCCTTTAGCTACACTAACAGCTTAATTTCTGTTGTAAGAAATATTTTGACTGTAGCAAGCTTCTGCTTCTGGAATTGAAGTTTTCAGCTTCTTTTAGAATGTTGCATTAATTATTAATGTGAGTGGGAACTGTGCTCTTTAGCATCCCTATGTTTAAAAAAAAATCAATTAATTATTGCTATAAATCTCAGAGATTATGCTGCAGTCGCGCTGCTGGGAAATTGGCCATTAACTACCAGGAAATCGCCGATCTTCCCTTAGTCAGAATTCAGTTGTACCAACACAAGCCTTTTCCTTTTATAAATTAACTATCGACGTGATGCATAATTGATAACCATTTATAATAATAACAATAATCTCCATGAAATTGTCATCTCGGTATGCAGCGGCTTTGTTAGAGCCTTCACCCCTCGCCTATTGCGTTTGTTAACTGTGTTTTCTGGGCATTTATTGCTTCACTGGTGTGGTTTTAGGAGAGCCGTAAGCTCTTGGCGAGGAGTAAAATGCAAGGTAGAAACGCCTGAGCGGACTATGTGAAAATGAAGAACCTGGAGTGTTTCAAGAGGATGGGTTAAGTGTTGCTGTCGCAGCTCTACAGAAGGGGAAGCAGAAGTTGAGGTCACAGACGTTGCCCAAGGTCAACTTTTGGACATCAGCCTGCATTTTCCTGGTTCGCGGCCTCTTATTCTCCTGCGTCCTATATTCCGTGAACCTGGTGTGGTTTTAGTTCGTCGTGACATTTTTGTTAGCAAATAATGCAGTGTGAAAATTCACCTGATGCCGAGGAGCTGTTTGGGGGCCGGTTTGAACGAGTGATACCAAGTTTGTGGTTACTGCTGGTTTTTCAGAATTTAGTTATCTTTATAACCCTTTCTTGTACTTTTTAGGCAGAGTGGTTGAGACTTTGCAATGCAATACAGGTGGCCACTCAGGAGAGGATTTCTTGCTGTGCTTGAGCCCATGCCCGGCTCCCTCTTCCCTTTCTCTCCTTGCAACATGGTGGCGTTTTCCTTTGTTTCTGGAAATCACAGCTTTCCACTAATTCTGCTCTTTTGGCACCTTTAAATAGCCTTAAAACTGGGGGGGGCAGGAGCCTCTTGGGCAGAATGTGTCCCTGGAGGGTTTGTAGCTCCTATCAGGGTCGTCTGTTTTCACCTTAAAATATAAAAGAGCGTATTGAGTCACTGCTAATATAGTGTAGCGTGGTAAAAAATAGTGTAGGGTTGAATTGTTTTAATTCAGTTGTCAGCGTGAGGTCTTGTCTTGTTTGTCTTGATTCATAAATACGGTTGTGGAACCTGCTTTGGCAAACTCATACCTGGATTTTGCAATGGAGCTGTTGGGTAAAAGTGTGCGATGGCACGTTTGGGGTCTGCAGCCTGAGCTCAGGTCGGAGCGTTCAGGGATTAAACAAACCTTTGGGTCTCTATAGGAACAAAAGCATCAGAAGTGAGAGGATCCATTTAGGGTCTGAGCGGACTGAGCGGTCTGAGCGGACTCTGTGTCACCAAAATACAGAAAATCCTGCAGCTGCTGTCCCTTTGCAGAGAATTTCTTATAAATCAAACACACACACCACTTTATGGATTGCTTTATTTCATCAGCATTTAAAGGTGTGCATGACAGAAATGACAGCTCTGGCACCCAAAGTTTAATGTTAGCCGTTCACGTATGAAGGTAAGGAGAGGCTACAGTTACAGCTGGAATATGTATCAAGGTCTAGTTGCAAATTCAAGGTCCATTGATGACTTTTATGGTGCAAGGCTTAAATAAGACACAAAAGTGGTTTGTGTGTCTGTGCGCAAGGACTGGAAGAGCAAAAGCTACTTTCCCCTTTTTATATACTGTCTTATAATCTTTCAGTGCCTGTGAGCCTACAAAATAGCTTAATGGTTTTTATCTGCTAGGAATAGATTTTTAAGAGAGAAATAAAACTGGGAAGGCCACTCCGCGCTCCAGCAGTTCTTGTGTATGATGCTGGTTCTTCTGATCACAGGAAGGATAAAGGGGCTGTAAACTTGATTTGCAGTATAAGATAAGGGACCGGTGGGACGCTGGGCCTGGAAGCACCAAACTTAGAGGTGTCCTTCCAGAAGCTGCTGTGCAGTTGGGGACGGGCAGGTCTCACCCGGTGGGCTGGAAATGCTAACGAATCCTTCCCTGTCTCTGCAGGATCCACAGCGGCGGTATGCACGCCGATTCCTGTGAATTTTCCTAAGGTCCTGGGGGAGTGCTTTGCTTTTTGAATCAGAAAGTTGCAAAAATATCGTCAAGAATGGCACTTGTGGATAAACACAAAGTCAAGCGGCAGCGACTGGACAGAATTTGTGAAGGTAAGAGTGTGCTCCGGTATTTCTGTAGAAGCCGATGGACAGTTACGGTAGAATATCTATTTTTTCATTGTTTTTTACAGTGTTTAGACATCAAGAGCCCCAGATCCATCTCTGACTCTTTGGTGTACACTCTGATAATTTTCTCATGCAAAGCAACACTCATGGAAGTTTTACTGTTGACAGCAAAATCAGAACAAAGTGTTATTTTAGCATGAATGTCTTAAGTCATATCTCTTAAAAAATTCCAGCTCTTAAGGAGCTAGGTAGTGGTCTTCAGGGTCACAGTTTGCAGTATTATTTGAAAGGCAGCGAAGTGAAATAGGTTTTGCTGGTGGATGGAAGCGCAGAGCTCGCAGAGGAGCTGCACTGCGTCCAGCTGAGCAAAATGTGTGGGGCTTTGTGGAGCTTCTAGTGAGTGTGAAATGCTCTCAGCGGGACAGGGTGAGTTTTGCCTTGATTTTCATGTGCTATATATTGCTTTCTCTAGCAAGCCAAAGTAAAACTCCTTTACTGTTGCTTTAATTTGTCATGAGTTTCTTAGCTTTGTTAGTTTTGCTCTCTTAATTTTGGAGGGGAGAGGGAAAGTAGAGAAGATGAGAGTTTGGAAGGAGTATCCAGGGTACACTGCAGTGTGGGGCTGCATATTTCTCCTATCGAATGTCATAAACACTCAGGTGTGGTACGTTATCTCATCTTCAAATTTTACTTTGAACTTGACTTAAAAGAGTTGTATCAGCTGAGCCTGGATTTTCAAAAGCTGCCTTCCCGGTTTGATGTTTACTGTCAGATCTAGTTGCTGAGTGTACAAGAAATTCAAAAGGATCCTGCGACAAACCTGCTAACAGAGCTTTAGATATGATTGAAGTTTAGATTATTTTCCTCTGATATATGAGCTTTTTTCTTCTTTCTTGGTCAAAAGATTTTCTTTTCTAATCTGTAAATGTGCAGAAGACATAACTTTTTCAAGTATACTTTGTCATTTGCCGCTTGTTTTGTGATGTGATTGAACTGGTGGGATTCAGCATTGTAAGCACTGTTGTGTTGTGTTTATAAGCAACAGATTAGGACTGAGTATAAGCAGAATTATAAAAATTACCTCGAAAATGCAAAAAGCTTAGGATTTTCCAAAATAATAGACTTGTAGGACAGTGGTATACTATACTGGCATCTCCGATGGCTATTTTGTATTATTGGCTCCTAATCTTGGATTATAACATAGCAAAGCACTGATGAGGGGTCACTCCAGCTGCTGTGAAAACACACTTTGAAAAACACAAGCATTATGTTGTGTAAGTAATATGGAATAATCAGTGAAACGTGATGAGAAATTAGGGAACAACTTCAGGGGACTGAGGAGTCTTTGCTGACAGCGTGGTGCTCGGTGGGGAGAATCTCCACCGCTCCATCAAGCCAAGTGCAATGAGGTCCAAAGAAGTTGCTTTTGATGAGTTCCTGTTCTGTGGAAGCACTTGCGCAGCTTTTCGGGATGCAAAGCTATATCAACCTTATGAAAAGCTCAATGTTTTGTAGTAGGCAGGTGGGTTTCTGTGCTTTTTGTGAAGTTGCATGTACCGGACAATCCCTTTTCACAACACAAACCCTTGGGGAGTTTGCTGGGAAATGGCTTTATTCCACGCAGCAGGATGATGGCGGGTCTGGAGGTGAAATATCCTCAGGCTATGTGTATAATCACTATCCGTACTGCCGAACGATAATACTTAACAATTCAAGTCTTCATTGTACTGTACAAACTCCCACTGACAGATTCTTCACATGGGCTTACGAAAAACATAACTGGTCACATGTTGAGGGAAATGGCTTACAAACTGCCGTGGTATTAAAAGAGTATATTAAGAAGCTGCAGTGTTTATATTGCTCTGTTAAACATGCATCTGGCTTGGAAAAATAATCGAAGCCATACAAGGGGGTGGTATCTTTGAAAACGATGGTTCACAGCATTTATGAGCAGGTTTATGAGTCTTCCAGGAAGAGAAGCAGTTCAGTCTCGTTGCGTTACTCAGCTTGAACAGTTCATGGGGTGTTTTTAACATGCAGTTATGAAGTCTTTGTCTGACACTGTTACTTTTTCCTCCAAGCGGGCTGTTTTGAAGAGATGAGCTATTTGCACCAGGTAACGGGTTTTGCTCTGTAGGAAAATAAGGGTGGGATAAGGATGCAGGATTTAGGGGATAAAGAAACTTCTTTCTAAAGGCATTTGGAGCAGTCTGTTAAGAATTAAGCAAGTTTGTGATGCCCATCTGAATGAAGCTAAGTCAGAATGTGCCCGCAGTGATCTTGGCTTTAGCCGTTTCTTTCTTTTCTGGTTGTCCCAGAGTTTGGGTGCTGATTCTGTAATTGGATCCATGTGGGTGGAAAGATGTACCCAGTGAATGGCCGGAGCTATTGAAAATAATATATATGCAGTGGTTTACATAATTCCTGTTTGTGGAATTGTGTCTAATTACGTAGCGGGTCAAAATATGCTTTAGCGGTGGAGCTGCTAGTGCTGTGATTAGTTAGACTTGTCCAGCATCCCCTCGTTCAGATCCTGTTCCCATTAGTTTGTAATTTTGCCACATTTTAAATTCATTAGAGCTGAAATTTTCCGTTCCATGATGAGTTTTTACCTTGGGGTGAATTTAAAAAAAAATCCAGCAAAAATTGTGGAGCCGTGTCCGAGTGGGCGATGGAGAGGGATGTTGGTTTTGCTGTGTTTGAAACAGCGTGGAGCCACAATCCTGCAGCCGCGGTACCGCCTGCTCTGCTCCGGATGAAAAGGGTCTGAATTTTGCAGCAGAGTTGCTGTGGTGTCAGGAGTGTGCCTGTTATTGTTCCCAAATTTGGGGTCACGTCGTGTGCTCTGTAACGCTCCCCTGGGCACAGGGGTGGTGCGTGCGAGGCAGGGACCTCTTCTATCCTTCACAGCCACCTTAAGTTGTTCTGGCCATCTCAAATTATGTGATTCTACAGGTACGTGTGTTGTTTCTCCCCGTCCTGTAAGCCTGGCAGTTCCCTCCTGCTCTTTGGGGTCCGTCTTGGCTCTGCTCGGTGCTCTCACCAACCTCCTCCACCTCCCTCCGGGCAGCAGAAACCGAGTGAAGCTCTAGGTTGAGCAAAACCCCAGGGAATGGCAGGAAGATGTGCCAGAGGAGGTTTAGGTTGAACATTAGGACAAGGTTCTTCACCCAGAGGTGCTGGACACTCAACAGGCTCCCCAGGGAGGTGTCACGGCCCAACCTGACAGTGTTCAAGAAGAGACTGGACACTGTCCTCAGACACACAGTGTGACCTGTGGGGTGTCCTGTGCAGGGACAGGAGCTGGACTCCACGATCTTGCTCAGATGACAGAATGTAGGCAAGATGTGTGATATTGCTGGTTTTCTGTCTGTTTTTCTAAAGGGAAGGTTCAGCCGCAGAGTGTGGCCGCAGACGATCGTGTCCCAGGCTGCACAGTGCCCTGGTCACAGTGACGTCTTGCAGTGATTTCAAACCATCAGCAGCAATATCCTTCAGGGCAGCAGCTCACTTGCTTTTCACTTACGAAACAGCATGGGTGTAATTTTTCCTGTGCTACCTGGGGTAGAACCAGGTGTTCGGCAGTGCCTTTGAGAAACCACGCGCTCCAAAGGCGGCAGCGGTCCAGGTGCGTGGCATCCCTCATTCCCACGGGGCTCTGGTACTTAAATAGGGCAGTCCCATGCAAGGAAATCACTTGAAGCATCACTTCTGCCCAGCCGGCTGCTTGTTCAGCTGTTCTTTATCCTGTGTTTCTGTGAATATGGTTTACAAAATTATTAAGTAATACTGAGAATGAGGAGCCCTCCAGAGTTGTTGGCGGTGTTTTCAAGAGCAGCCTGGCTGGGAAGCCAGAGGAGAAGATGCTGTGACACTGTGCAAGGTCGCGTTGTCTTTTTGTCACGGTGTAGTGGGGACACAGCAGTAGTGGTGGCACATCCAGGATCCGGGATGGCAGCGTCTTGCCTGTGTGTGAAACACGGGTTTGCCAGCCCCACTGAATTCCTCTCCGATGACCCCATGTACTGCATCTGCTCCAAACCATTGCAACCGTGCTACCCTGCTGCCTTCAACACCACTGCCGTGAAATTTTAATGCCTGGCTTTATAGGTTAAAGTTTGCACTGACATTTATGAGTCAGTTAAGCTTTCAACACACGCCCCGAAAGTGGCAGCCCTGAGATGAACAAGAAGCAAAGAGAAAAAATAATTGCATGGCCAAGCGAGCCCAGACATTTTCTGATAAGAGTTTTTGCTTCAGGATTTGTCACTATCCAGTAGGAAATCGTGTCTTTACATGTCAGCTTGTGCCACCGAACCCATCTGTACTTTGCAAAATAGCAGAATTGTTTGCAGTGCCAAACAAGCCATTCATATTCTTTGTTTTCTTCCAGGTCCTTTGATATGTCTAATGGCCGATAAATGCCAGCACAGTCACATAATACTTTTCAGTGGTTAATGCATGAGCCTCTCGGCTTTTTGACTTATTGACTTATATTCTGAGTGGCACCCTAGTGTCCTCTTTGGATGAGGCTTCTCTGGCGCTACCCTTAATTCATATTTCCTTTCGGAATTCCTCGAGCATTTACATTCCAGTCACTGCATTATCTGTGTGTGGCCTTGACCCTCTGCATCTCCTCCTTTATCACAAGTGTGATGGAGCGGCTGAGGGACCTGGGGGTTCAGCTGGAGAACAGGAGCTGAGGGGAGACCTTCTGATCTCTGAACTGCCTGAAAGGAGCTTGGAGCATGGAGGGGGTTGGGCTCTGCTCCCAAGTAGCAAGTGATGAGAGGAAACCGCCTCAAGTTGCGCCAGGGGAGGTTTAGATTGGATATTAGGAAAAAATTCTTCCCAGGAAGGGTTGTCAGGCATTGGAACAGGCTGCTCAGGGCAGTGGTGGAGTCACCATCCCTGGAGGGGTTTGAAAGGCATTTAGATGAGGTTCTTAGGGACATGGGTTAGTGCCAGAGTTAGGTTATGGTTGGACTCAATGATCCTGAGGTTCTCTTCCAACTGAAGTTATTCTCTGATTCTCTTCTATGATCAGTGGATGTGGAGCACCTTGGTGAATATTGATGTCTCTAAGATAGGTCTGAGTCCTTTAATAATATAGTTAGTCTTGAAAGTCTTCAATCAACACCTTCTTGTGATACACCAGGTAGCCACGATGGTGGTTTTCTCTCCATTGTCATGTTTCCCCCTTGATTTTGTGCCCATGCAAAGGAAAAGGAACAGGAGTGCTTGAGTGATGTACTTGCATTTTCAGGCCGAAGCTGGAAGGTCAGGATGAACCTGGAAACGTCTTTGTTCATCCAGCAGCCAGTTGGGTTGGTTGCTCATTATCCAGTTGTGGCATCTGCTGTTTGCTGGGTTTAGACCAAGCTGCGTGAGGCTGGTTAAGTCGCTTCAAGGGTGGACAGAATTTCTGAATTCCACATTTCCACCTGTAATGGAGACCAATGCAAACCACATCCAGTAATATTCACATAACTATACTGTGTCATGCTAGGCATTCTGGTAAATACAAACCCGGATCTACAGCAGGGGTGCTTTGTACCTGCTGTTTATTTCAGTTTATCATCCACAAAAGTGGACTTAATATTCACACTGTCAATTACGGCTTGTGGTGCGCGTTCTCATTGTTAAAATCTTGTCATTAAAAAAAAGCAAAACAACTCGCAATAGAATTTCCCCTGAAGAATTGCATTGGTTCTGGCTTTCCAGCAGTGTTCGAACAGTGAGGTCTGTCCTTGAGGTCTGGGCTCACACACCGTTAACAGGAGAGTATGGAATAATCCTCATTCAACAACTACAGTCCATTTGCTTGAAAAAGCAGAGGAATCTTGTCCATAGAAGCAGAAGGGAAAATGTATTCAAAAGACACAAGACATTCAAAACGAGAAGTTGTACAAGCAACCTGAATTCTGGCGTTCCCTCATTTTCCAGACCTTAGTGTTCTGTTAACATGGTATCGTGTAGGAAATAATCAGTGATAAGACATTGTGGTACATGTCACGCCAGAAAATGAATGGTTTCAATGCTCAGCATCTCTGTTTGGGACCATTGGACGTCTGAGGGTCTCAGGAGTGACTGGACAGCTCTGGAAAGGAGCTGCCTCCAATTCTTGCTCCTTTGTATAATGTAACTGTGGCCAAAATGAGCACGTTTGACATCTGGGTGGAGGAGTTTTCTTCCATTCTTGCAAATGTGAATGCCAAGTAGCATCTGATAATACTTATTTTTACTGCTTAGAAATAGAATCCTATTATCTCAGGAAATTCTTATCACCACTAGTCATTTGATGAGAAACAATGAGTTAAAGATGATATCAAGTGTGGAAGAAACTGCATGTCCTGAGTAAAAGCCACTTATTTAGAATAAATATAGACCTTTTTTTTCTTTTCCTAGTGGTTTTGAGTTTCTTTGTTCTCTGCAGAGAAAACACAGTACAAGGATTTCCCCCCCAGAATAAAGCTTTTAATATATTTTTAAGTTTCCACCTCAAAGCACGTAAACTATGAGGCTTTTTAAGGAAGGGTTGCTCTCCACATTTTGCCTAGAGAAAAGCAGAGTTAGCTCGTCAGATCCTCGGCTGTTGCACCCTGTGCTGGTTTGTGCTGACCGAAGGTCTCTCTGCCTGCTCCTGGTGTTTTATTCTGCTGAGAGTCCATATGAAGTTCTTTAGGCTTTATGGAGCTTTCAAAAAATCCTTTCAAATTCACACAAAAGCTGGATTACACCTCATTTTACCAACATGGGCAGTGAAAAGTCCGCCATCCAGCAGTGCTCTTAATTACTCATTTGCTGATAGAGGCGTAGCAAGTTTGGGAATTGTCATGAACAGATTTTGTTAAAATGTTTAGATGTTTTTAAAAAATCAGACAGAATCCTATGAATGAAGAAAGTTCAAGCAACATCAGTGGGTTCACAGACATTATTCAAGCTTCTCGACCTTATTCCGTGATTTTCAAGCCTTTTGCTATGCTGAATTAAGAGCTCTTTATATTTGCAAGTGGACGCTTTCTGCGTTGGGATGGAGGAACGCGCAGCTCCTATCTATCTACAGCTGTGCTGTTGTCTTTAGAGCATGGAGGCAGCCCTTCCAGTTCTGGGTTGATGTTTTTTATATACACGTACTAATGTGCAGTCTGTCGTGGGGGGATACGCATGATGAGATGTAGGACTCGAGCCAGCTATGAAACCAGCCTGACAAAATCCCCCAAGCATCCAGGAAAGGGTAAGACACATTTAGATAAGGTTACAGACAAGAAATTCATTAATTTGGTATGCAACTCTTTTTTTGTAATAGATACATGACTCAAGCTATTGCAAGAAGGAGGAATTCCCTTTCCCCAAGACTTGGGTGCTATATGCACAGAAATAGGAAAAAACACTTCTTTTGTGTCTCCTTGCATTTAAGCCCACATTCATGGTAACTTAATACATGTATAGCTCTTAATTCTGCCTTGTATTTTTCCATTTTCCCCAGCCCTAAGACAAGGTTCCATGTAACACGCTTTATAACTTCTTGTCATTAATTAAGAAACAATTACAGCCGATGACTTCAATACCATCAACTTAATTTTCATCCCTACCACATTTCCCATTTAAATTAACTGGTTTATGGATTAACATGTTGTCATCGTATCTGGGTTTTTCCTCCTTACTCTAAATCCTCCCCCGCATTTAAAGATTACTCAGAAAAATGATAATAACCCCAGAATATGCAACGAGAAGCCGCATTAAGGGGTTGTCGGAGCAGCGGCCTCGGGCCAACCCTGTCACGTATTCCTGAGCTCCGGAGAAGAAGCAGAAGCCGCCTCCAGCATCCAGGGGGTGGAATTTGGCTGCTTTACCTCTTCCAAATATGTGATGTGATGGGAGATGATCAGTCCTTGGGGACAGATGAGAACAGGATGGATTTTCCTTCAAAATACCAGAGAAAAACTTGTATGTAACTCCAAAGTTAGAATCCTTCAAGGAGTGGTGGCGGTTGGATCTGGACCAGATTTTTAGGTTTGATTCTGACTCTACTGAATATTTACTAGCAAATATTTTGACAGGAGTTGGACATCTGGCTATACTAAGAGAAAAGTTGTGTAATTTGTTTCTCTGCTGCTATTTTTTTGTATCCATGAACAGATGTAAGGGATCCAAGTACCCAAACAGTGAAGGTTTTTGTTATGTCTTTTATATCTGAGAGCTTTCTTCAAAGAGCAAGTTTTCTACAGTTGGTTGTGCATTCGTGTTGCCTTAAAATTGAATGGCATTGATCCATTCTTGCGGACACTTTTATATAGTCCGTTAGCTTAACACTTCATTTGGTTTGTCTTGTTTTAGATTGTCTTCATAATACTACAAGAAAAGCAACACTCTCTGCTGCCATCTAGCACCTCAGAACTTACTGATCAGCAACTTCAGCTCACAAAATAGCCTTTAGTTCAAGATTGACACTTATTTTTGAGAGAAAATACCATTGCTGCCTGTTAATGGTAACAAGTATTTGACTGAATCAATAAAAGAAGCCAAAGAAGGGATGCGAGGCTGGTGGCTTTGGTGTCAGGTTGTCCCCCTAAGGGACCAGCCTGTGGGTCCCCATGGCAACAGTGAGGGGCCGTCCCCATGGGTGGTGAGGGACCACAGTAACATGTACCTGCAGATGTGCTACATTGATTTGATTATCGCAATACAATAATACAAAACACCAATCTTTCAAAAAAGCAGTGCATAAATATTTTTTTAGCTAAAGTAATATTTGTAATATCCTGTTTTGTTTTGGTTTTGGTTTTTATCTGCATTGGGAAATAGATGTTTTAAGCTCTTGGCATCATCATGGGAAGTAAGGCCAAGAGACACCCCGAGCCCCAGCTTGTTTATCTCCTCAAGACCGTGTTACAATCTAGTAATTAATTATTTCTCATGCAAAGCCCAGACATGCATGGCAGAGTTGAGAATTACAATATATACTCGTTTAACAATGGCTTTCTCTACTGCTTTCTGGGACAGATATAATTCCCATGCTTTTCATTACATGTGCTATTTAAATCTTGATCCTGAATTCTTATTAAAAACGAGGAGATTTGACCTCAAAGTCTAATACTCAGTTTTGGAGACAAGGTGCTTGATGTGATTTCTAGAGGATTATTTTTGAGCGTATTCATAGATTAGATCTTTGCAAATAGTTGAGGGATGTACCTAATGAACCTTGTTCAGCATCCAGATTGATTTCTGTTTTGTAGTCCTTGCAAGCGTGTAGTTTTGTGGTGTAGGGATACATCTGATATTTTGATTATCCCTTTGTTGATGCAGGAATGTGACAACGCTGCTTCTGCTCACTTTTATTGGAGCCTCCCCACGCTTGAAGGCAAAGTATTTTCCGATTGAAGTTTCAGGAGCTTGTAGGGCTCATCCCAATGGCTCAAAGCGTGTTTTACAGCTGGGCTTCTTGGTTTTAACCACAAGTGTATTTTAGATGATTGCTATAATAGCTTCCTGCATTTGTTACTTGCAGCTTGATTTTTCATCCCGGACGGCATATCACCAGGGATTTGCCATGGGAGCAGGATAACGCCAGGTGATAAGTTACCGTGTGCTCATCAGGGTGTTTTTCTGCAATAAATACAGTAGTATGGTGCCCTTCAGTGAAAAATGGGTGAAATACCTCCATCCAAAGAGTTCCTGGGATGTGGCAATGGCTTAAGTTGTGGCACAAGCTGGTCGGGAGGCTGGGAAGGAGCCCGTCTCCTACACCAAATTCCTTGTGAGCAGAGCGAGGCACAGAAAAGCAGCAGAGAGACGAGCAGGCAGGTCTGCAGTGATCAGGTTAAAAAGTCACTGTAGCTTCGTGATGTGAAATGCTGCTCAGCACAACGCCAGCTGGTGTGAGCGGAAGAGGCTTCGCATCCTCTCTTGTCACATCAGCCTGTGGGGTTTTGGGGGGATTCTTAGGAAATCACTCAGAATGTCACTGCAATATTGCGCCATCCGTTTTGAGAGTAAATATCTGCTTTATTTGGCGTGGGAGGCAGGCTCTTTTGCTGTGCCCCCACATTTATTTAGGGATGATATTGAGCTTTTATTTTCCATATGTGTTGAGTTACAAATGGATGTAAGCTTTTGGGTTTTGCTTTCAAGCCATCAAAATACAGAGTTACACGAGGCAATGATTGTTTAATAACCGGCTGATCTTAAGAGTGTTTTGTTGTAACGCACCAAGTTGGTATTTGAGTGTGTTTTGTTGAGCTTACAAAGCATCTATGCTTTTGGTTTGGAAATTGGTAAAAGCATGTGGCATGGCTTCAAGTGCTGAGTGCTTTCAGATGCTGTTCTGTTCCTTTGATTATTGAAAATTATTCCGGCACAATCCTGCTAATTTTCTCTTTGTACTCCTCTAATTTCAGGAGACTGTTAGAAAGTCCATCTAGGCAGAGTGCTTATTGCCACTGCGAGAGAGATTTTTGCAGAGCCAAATTTTAGTGAATGCAGTAATTTCCAAGGACTTGGAACATTTTCTTTCTGCTTTTCTTCTCTGCTTTTCTTTTTTTTTCTTGGTTTTTTGTAATTTGCGCGTGTGCACCACTCGCAGTGCCTGCTGTTCCTTTTCCCGTAGCATCCATTGTATATACCACAGTGTAGTTTAGCACCGACTCATTTCTGTTCCCCTGGCATCCTGCAAACTGATGGTAAGAGGACAATGTTCAGAAGGACTTCTTGAGCTTTGGGGGTCATTACTTGATACGGAAGGGGAATCTGCGAGGAAAAAAGTAAGCAATTTAATGAGTGACAGTGCCAGAGCAAAGTATAAAGGCTGCGTGTCCTGGTACCTGCTCTCTCCGTTAACATGGGATGTATCTGTTCTCTAGAGGATTTTTCACTTCCAGGGGTAGGATTACTTTGCCTTTGTAAGAGAAATAGCTTTTCCAATACTGATGCACCTTGACGGTTTTTGTCAGAAATGACCTTTGGCATATTGATGACATTTTTTCTCTCCCAGAAGGAAATAATTTGGGAGGAAACATCAACATGTCACTACATTTTTTTTTCCAATAGAAACAAGATTCATATTTGTAATTGAAAAGTATTTTACAATAATAAAAAGTAAAACTAAGACCAATCTGTACTACTTTGGTGCACAGAGTAATTTTCCAGCAACTTGCTTTCAAAACTTATAACAAAAGGTTTTACATGAGCGTGAATGGAATTTCACATCCAGCCTCTCCTGAGTCAGGGCTACAGACACCAGAAAATGTTGTTTACACAGTTGTGTTGCAGATTTAGCATCCTGGCTTCTTGGCATAGGTTTGATTTGTAAAACAGACTCTCCTCGTGGGAAGAACATGGCACTTCCTAGCACTAAGGTACTTGTTTCATATCCACTCTGAGTTGTTTCCAGGACCAGATTTCACACCATCCATTTTTAAACGTGGTGTTTAAACGATGGCCCCACCGTTCTCCTACTCCGTTGTTCCATTTTTTCAGAGCAGGCTTATTCTGTAGTCATTGTATCATAGCAAAATTTACCATGTATTAGATCAACACTAAGCTGAAACTCAGGGTATTAACTCAAAACTGTGCGTTTTTCACGTGATCTGAAATACCAAAGCATTTAATCTCTTGATCAGCTTTTTTTTCTTTTTCTTTTTCTTTTGTTTGTGGTTTTTTACCCACAAATACCTTTAGAATTAAAAGATAAAGGGACAAACAAATGTCCGCCTGTCCTGCAGTCCTTGGTCTCCCCCTCATGTTGGGAATTCCAGCACCATCTCCTCTCAGTTATGGGCTCGGTTATGTCAGGTTGTGACCCGGTGCCTCAACGTCCTCCCTTGGCCATCGCCGCCTGCATCTGAGTTCCGAAATAGCTACGGAGTGACGGGAATTTGCACAGATGCTGCTTTTATGAGTGCCAAAAAAAAAGGAAAAGTAAAAGACCCTTACTGTCCATCCATAAATATTTCATGCGGATCATTTCTTATTCATTGATTGCTGCCAAGGTGGCACGGGAGCCTGCCCGGCTACATGGCTCCTGGGCACATCATCCCCATGGAAGGGGGATGGCTATGGTAGGGAAGGTGTGGTTGGTGGTGGCTCTTGCTCCTCCAGAGAGGACATCTGGGGATGTCCTGGGGAACAACCCCAGGTTCCAGTATATGTTGGGGAATGACCTATTAGAAAGCAGTATAGGGGAAAGGGACCTTGGGGTCCTGGGGCATAGCAGTATGGCCATGAGCCAGCACTGTGCCCGTGTGGCCAGGAAGGCCAATGGGACCTGGGGTGGGTTAGAAGGGGGTGGTCAGTAGGTCAGAGAGGTTCTCCTGCCCCTCTGCTCTGCCCTGGGGAGACCACACCTGGAATATTGTGTCCAGTTGTGGCCCCTCAGTTCCAGCAGGACAGGGAACTGCTGGAGAGAGTCCAGCGCAGCCACCAAGATGCTGAAGGGAGTGGAGCATCTCCCGTGTGAGGAAAGGCTGAGGGAGCTGGGGCTCTGGAGCTGGACAAGAGGAGACCGAGGGAGGACTCATTCATGGGGATCAATATGGAAAGGGGGAGTGTCAGAAGGATGGAGCCAGGCTCTTCTCGGTGACAACCAGTGACAGGACAAGGGGTAATGGGTACAAACTGGAACACAAGAGGTTCCACTTAAGTATGAGAAGAAACTTCTTCATGGTGAGGGTGGCAGAGCCTGGCCCAGGCTGCCCAGGGGGTTGTGGAGTCTCCTTCTGTGCAGACATTCCAACCCGCCTGGACACCTTCCTGTGTAACCTCATCTGGGTGTTCCTGCTCCATGGGGGGATTGCACTGGATGAGCTTTCCAGGTCCCTTCCAACCCCTGACATTCTGGGATTCTGTGATCTGCCCCTTGGCTGCAGGGTGCAGGTCCTATGGCCCCTGGTCCTGCACGTTGTCCTCTGCTTGGCTTGGAGCACAGGAATAGTTAATTTGTTCCATTGAGGTCAGCGTGTATGGGATAAATCATCCATATGCATGAGTGTTCCCAGCGGTAGGATTGAAGGTCAAGTTTCCTTGACGCGGGTGTGAGAAGAGCCCGTCCTTCTGCCCCAGGGCTGCGGGGTTGGCCGGGCTGGTGCAGCAGCCCGGGGTGGTTTGGGGTGCCCAGACGTGCGGCTGCTCCCACACATGGGCTGGAGGGAGCTGGAGATGGGTCCTCTGGTGCTGCTGTCACCCGTGGGTGACAGGGCGCGGCCACCAGTCTGCTGGGTTGGGCGATGTCTCTTTTGTGTGTCTGTCATACAACTCAAGGACTTCTTAAGGGTTTTGTTTGTTTCTTCGGAGATACTAAATGCTCAGAGCTCCCCTCCGACTTCCCTCACAGATCAGCATTCTTGAAATTTAATTTCCCTGTGGCGTGGTTTTTCCCATTGTCAACCAGGGGCCATGTTCGTTAGTGATTTCTTTGAAGACAATGGTGGAAGATGCCCTTGATCTACAGACCAGGATTTCATTATATTTTCATATACATTTTTGGTAGCTTTCCTCTGTTGCTTCAGAACAAACAAAAGGCACAGATCTCACTGTATCCAGTTGGGAATACATTTTATTCTTTAGCAAAATGTTGTTGTAATAAAATGTTTTTGTTTGTTAAAATGTTCTCTGCTTTATTTATAAGCCACAAATGCGCCTTCCCATTTTGACTCTCACAAAAGAAGAAATTTTCCAATGTGCCTTAAGTTTGTTAGTTAATTCAATATGATGCCAATCAGATATTCTCTGAGAATTGCATAAATAATCTTTTGGGGCCCATGTTTTGCGTGTCTGTATAATATCCAACATCATCTTAAAGACTGTGGTTCTTAGGGATGGAACTGGAGGAGAAAATGTTTGAAGAGGATTTATAATATTTACTGCAATAAAGAAATTTTGGGATTACTCAAAGATCCTGTCAGTATTTGGGTCAGAAATACAGCCCAGAGGTATTAGTATGATAGGCAAGTATAAGCATTAGACTGTATTAGTGATTTAGCTATCGTAATAGCACAATGGTCTGTCATGTGATGGCGAGTGCACTGAACATTTATTGTGGATTAGCCAGAAAAAATGCACAAGCTGTCTTGCAAACACACGTGGGAAGGTGACTGATGCTGCTTTTGCTGGTCCCTGCTGAAAGGGGCACGTTGGAGAAGAAATTTGTGATTGTGGAAAAGAAAGGCAAAATCATTTCCTTCCCAGTTCTTTCATTAAAAAAAGAAAATGTTGCTTCACTTGGAGTGGTTAGAAAATAAGTAACGGTTGACCTATTCTTCTTTGTAAAGGAGTATTGGAGCATGAGCAGCGTGTGATAGTTTACATACATGTTTTGGGGAGCTACTTTGGTATCTCCTCTGAAAACTCTGACTAGATGTGGAAATTCTTATTACATTCCCAAATAACAATTTTCTGTGGTATGATAAATCCTTCTGCCTGCTCTAAGTGGAAAAAAAAGCTTAATCCATATGAATATTGAAATACAGCTAGATACAAATTGAGTTTTGTCTGATATTTCAGAGTGTTTTCCCATCTCATAAACAGTTTTTCCAGAGGAAGCTGGAGATAATAGGCAAAAGTCTACTATTCCTTTTTGCTTTGTAAGACCAGGCTTTAGATCCTTTGATCCTCCCCTCCTTTTCCATGACCTCTGCTAGGGTCTTAAAATTATACATTCCAGGTTACACCTCCACAATTTTCTGTCCTGGGATGATGAAAGGATTTGCGTATTATGGTAATAATGTAAAAAATCCTTTTGGAGCCTAGTTAGTAATTTGAAACTGCAACAAAAAAAAGTAATTTCCAAAGCAAATTACAATATTCATAAAGTGTTAAACAGATAGATACCTAACTAATTTCTAATTGCGCTTGTATTCTTGAGGATCTTGCATTGCCCTTTTTTGAGGCCTGCCTGCTTGCTCCCGTTTAATTTGTCCTTTGCTGTGTGCAGTGGATTAGCATTTCATCAGGGTGGATTAAGACTGAGCTGACACTGAAGCTTTCCTTTTTATTTTTACATGCGCGCGCGTGGGGACGAGCGGCTGCGTGCACGTTCCGTTATCCGGCTGCCCATTCCTGGTGGGTGCCGGTGTGGACGGGAGCCCTGAGCTAACGAGCAAGGAGAAAACTGAAACGGATGAAACTCGTGTTAAAAAAACAACATGCACAAAACAAACAAAAAAAAGTCAGTCCCCGGGGAGAAATTGCATTGAGGTTGCCGGCTGGGTCGGCGCGGGAGATTTCATCGGGCTAAAATGATGTCACATGGAGCGAGGGCTTTAGTGGTTTTATTTAGCTCCTAATCCCCACACACGGCTCGGCCAGTTGTCCATGTGCGCGCCGTCCCCGGCGGCAGAGGATAAAGCATCTGGGCCGAGCGCGGCCGCACCGCGCGGGAAGGGTCTGTCCCTCCCCGACCTGCAGCCAGAGCGGGCGGCAGCCGCCGCCCCACGCTTCACCTGCTAAGGTTTCGAATAATTAATAATTCAGGCAACGCTTTGAAAGGTAAAACCGCCGGTCGGTGGTTTCTGAAGTCCCGGGAGGGCTCAGGCGGAGCACGGTCTGGTTTGGATGTGCGCCGGAGAAGTGCTGACAAGGAAGGCGCCTCCTCTTCTCTGTTTCGGCGAGAGCAAGTGGCCTCGTGGCAATGCCCATCCCCAGCAAACACCCCAACATCGGCCGCTCACAGAGCTGGGATGCTGCCGGCTGGTATGAAGGCAACTGGGAGAGCGAGAACGCCTTCGAGTACCAAAGGCCACCGGGCCGGAGGAGCTCCCTGACCTACGGCGGCGAGGGCGGCTGGTATGAGCCACCGCGAGCGAACGATATCATCTTGCAGGGCGGCGCGGAGCTGAAGCAGGAGGCGTACCCATACCAGGATGCCGCCTTTGCCCCCGGGTCCCTCCGGAAAGGCTCTGTGCCCGACTTCACCTACTGCGACCGGCAGGCAGCCATGGCGGGCCGGGGCTCGCTGCCACCCCAGGATTACTACAGCGACCCATCCCTGTCGGCTCGGTCACCCAAGGACCCTCGCTGCTACCGCGACCACATGGTGAACCGCCCGCTGGCCGGCTACGGGGCACCGGGCAGCCGGCTGTCCTGGGACCAGGCCCCGGGGCGCCCGCCCGCCCCGCCGGAGGCCGTCCGCCTCTACAGGGACCCCAAGATGGCCCTAGATGGGCAGCGGATGCGCAGCAGAGATGTCTCCCCAGCACGGTACGGCGCGGAGCCCCCCGGCCCACGGTACGCGGCAGAGCCGCCCACCTTCCCTGGCAGACAGGCCTATGGCGACAGGTCAGAGCGGCCCCCTGAGCCGGCGGGGGGCAGGCAAGCCGTCCCCACCTGCCTGGTGGTGGACCCCACCAGCGGCACCGGTGCTGGCTACGGGCCAGGCCGGGAGAGCGCTGGTGCCAAGGGCCCCTACGACAGCTATGAGGTGGCAGTGGCGACCCCTTCCCACCCGCCAGTGCCTCCCACCTTCCCTGGGCCCGAGGGGAAGAGGAGCTTCGACCCCGAGTTCGTAGCGCTGCTGCGTGCCGAGGGCGTCTCGGAGAGCACCTTCGCCGCCCTGCTGCAGCAGGGCTTCGACTCCCCAAACCTGCTGGCCATGATGGAGGAGAACGACATCAAGTCGGTGGCTCCGAACCTGGGGCAGGCCCGCGTGCTCTCCCGCATCGCCCACAACTACAAGGCAGAGATGCAGCTGCAGAGGCAGGAGCGGAGGAGCGGGGTGCTGCGCCCCAGAACCCGCTCCAACAGCTTCAGCCACCGCAGCGAGCTGCCGGGCGACTACGGAGCGCCCCTCGGCTCGGTGCCCGCCACGGACGGCCCCGCCGCCCCGCAGCCTCCTCTGCAGCCCATCTCCCCGAGAGGGGGGGAGATGCACCGCCGGCCATCCAGCGCCCCAACCCAACACCTACTGGAGACCACCACCTACCCCACCTCCGTGGGGGCTCCTCAGGGGCCGCACTTTCTCCCCGGTTCTGGATACAACACCCCCCTGCCTTGCAACACGCACCCGCGTCCAGCCTCCGCCTACTCTGCTCCAGCCGGCATGCCCATGACCGCGACCAACCCGCACCCCAGCCCCAAAACGGCCTACCCCACCACCTACACGGTCCCCATGGAGCTGATGAAGAGGGAGCGGACCACAGCAGCGTCGCCAGCGCCCAGCCCGCACGGCAGCCCACAGCTCCTCCGCCGGCCCGGAGCGCCGGGAAACGGCGGCCTGGCGCCCACCGGACCCGCTTTCCCTGCCCAGCCCTCCCCGTACCCCAAGCTCAGCAGGCGCACCGGGCCCCCCGTCATCGTCTCCACCATGGCATCGCCTGAACCAAGTAAATTCCGAAGGGGCTTAGCCCATACGGTAGTTTAGAACCGCTTTGTTGGTGCTTACTTAACCCTCCAAAAAACACGGTCAAGTATGTTGCGGTTTCATGCCTAGATGTTAGACTCTTTCCTATTTAGCAAAGGAGGGAAATGGGATTTTTTTCACAGGGCTGTGCTGGCTATGCGGAGCTAAAGATGCTGGTTCTCTCTCTGTGCTTAAATTCCAGATATTTTATTTGTTTAGCCAACTTCAGTTAAGAGTGAGCGGTATTTCATATAATGCTTCCAGGGTTAATCTTGCCGTTCCTGTTGTTTGTAGAGAACGAGAGATTAGATACTGTGCTGGCTGAGCAATTAGGACTACAGGGTTTGCTGCAGATTGACTTTCTACCACTGTTATCAGGCACAAATGTGTTCCTCCGAGGAAATAGTTGGCATTGTTTTGACTCAGTTCAGCAGAGAGCTGATGGTGTTATTCGAGAATCGACTTACCTTTGGCCATTACCTGAGTCTTTTCTTTTTATTATTAATTTGCTGTTTTATCAGGCATACGAAATAAACCCCTTGATTTCCTTCTAGAGATGCCTGTAAGTGAAGCGATGTAGCTGTTAAAGTAATAGGTCTGTGCTTAAAACTAAAAGCCTGTCATTAAGCAGCAGAACAATAAAAATGAATAGTGGCCCCTGCTTTCCCCCCCCTGCTCCAAGTGCTCAGGCCCTTGGCTGCTGGGATGTGAAGGTGGATGAGCAGAGTAGGTTCCTCTCCTCTGCTTTGGAGATGTACATTGGTGATAACACTCAGCCTGACGAGAACTGGCCCCTAAAACCACACTGCAACGTATGAGGAAATTTGGCAAATCCATTCCTTTGTGGCTCAACTGTTTTTGGAAGAAATCCCTTGAAATGTTCTTCCCGGTGGTGACTCTGAGCAGGGAATTTTATCCCTGTGCAGTTCAGCTGAACTCCCATGCAAACAAGTCTCAAACAATGTGCTGTGCCCACGTACAGGCACAAAGCTTTAATAAAAGGATACCATTTATAGGCATAGAGACGGTGCCAAACTGGTGATGCCATTCCACAGGAATCTAAATAAAGAATGATAAAGTTGTCAAAATGCAGACACTTGGCGCACCCCGTTCCCTGGCTCACCATAATTACACAGCTAGGAAGTAGATGCTGTTTCTTTTGTGCGTATGCATCCTTTATTTAGCTGGTATGATGTATTGATTTCTAAAAAATGCTTAAATATCAGGCGACACGTTTTTGGTGACAATGTAGCGCAAAAGTAGCACATCCAGGCAGTATTTTTAAATAAGCCGTTTCCCAAAGCCATAAAAAAAAGGATGGACTGGCATAATGCGGGGAGCGCAGATACGTCACGTCCATTTGTTTGCATTACGTCTGATTGAGCCGGTCGGTGCCATGAAAGCCCCATGCGAGGGACCGCTGGAGCACGGGCATTGGAACGCTCTCCTCCGCCATGAGAAACACACCCCTTGTTCCGTGTGTCTTGTGTGAAAACTGCAAACCCTGTTCTCTAAAAAATCTAGATATTATCCCTTCCCTTCAGGAGAATTACCGGCGCACAACAGGAGGAAGCCGGCAGCATTTCTGTGCTGCTGAGCTCCTTCTTGCTACTCGACCCTTTTATATTTTTTGCCTTCGACCAACTCATTTGCATGAGGATGACATTTGTTGCTCCAGTAATTTCATCTGATAATGGCCAGCTTGCAAAGCGGATCTGAAAACATATTCCTTAATTATGTGTTGCTAAGCAACGAGAGGGTTTGGCCATAATCACAGAAAGATTATCTTCTCATTGAAGTCCCTGAAAGGTTTAGCTGAAGTAGGACCTGTTAAATTGCCTTCATTTTTATTTATTTCCCCTTTTTATTTTCCAAATAGGCTGAGAGGTCTTCTTCCTGTTAAACTATATTTTAAAAGTAGAAGCCAAGGTAAGACACACGGCAAATGGAAGGATAGGGATTAAAAATGGAAGGTGTGGTGGTTTGTAGACGTTTGGGCTGTGTTGAGGAGTCACTCTTTAAGGAACGACATTGCTAAGGAGTGTTCACACTTACACATGAGGTGATAAGCGAATGTTACAAATATGTTAAGATGTTTTTAAAACATTGAGCGGATGACAGAAACTTGACTAAATCCAGGAAAATTGTATTTGCCAGCAGGAAAAGACAGGATGTGTTCTTAGGAACGACGAGCCTTCTCCTGGCTGGAGCTGTGGATACTTGAATTGCAAGGTGAAAGCAAGTTCAGTATTAAATTGTGCCTTTAAACGGCTGGAAATATTTTCTGTCGGTATAGCTTTATGTCTTCTCGGTCAGCAGAGGGTTATAAAATGTATATTATAGTCCGGTGATGTTCTGAAGCTTGTTATATCGATAGGGGTTTAAAATAGATCATTTCGGTTATTTTTAAAGTCTTGTTGGAGTATGTGTTGTAGTCTTTCTACAGTGAGTTATTTCTAGATACCTGATTTATGGTTTTATGCTGAGCTTTGGCACTCTGCACGGATTCTGCACAGCTCCTGTTTACTTTTGTCTCCTGCCTGGTGTTTCTGATGGTAGACAGCATCTTGTGCAGGGATGTAGGCACGCACCGCATGCTTATGGGTATGGATCAATAAGGGAAAATCAGCAACGAGGTTTATTACTGCAACTTCGTAGCATTTCGTAACATTATTATTAAGAAGTCAGATAAATTGCTCATCCCAGGAACATCACAACCGTGGCTCTGGCAAAGCTGCCGCTCTCTGCGTCATCAAGACCTTGTGCGTGAAGCCGTTGGGAACGGCTTCCCAAAGGAGAAATGACCTCGGAGACGGCTGATCCCACAGCCGTGTCATCCGTGGTGTCTCAGGTAGTGAATGCACTGAGTTGTTTCAACTGGAAAAATACACCCTGCGAAGTGTGAGCAACAAAACCGTATTGCTGGGGCTCTGCTGGCAGAGCCGGCCTGTGGGCAACCTGCTGCTGGAGGGGCTGGACGTGCCGGGAAATGAATAGTGCGGGTCAGCCAAGGTAAACCACGTCTAACCGTCACTGATCAGATCACTGGAGCTCCACCTCCAAAATGTCCCATCTTCAAATTATTATATTTGCTGGTGTTTTTAATAGATTACTCAATTTGTATTTATTTTAATCCAATTTTTCAGCTTTAAAGCAGTTGGCTGATAAGAAGTCTTGTATTTTTGCAGCCAGCGTAGACTTGTTCCAAACAAGGGGTCAGTCCACATTTCTGTTTCTGATGTTGGATTTTGGAAACTCCAGTGAGGAACAGTGATTCGTTGCCAATACATGTCTTGGATGGTTGTTCAAACTCTAGTTTACACATGATGGTAGGACAGCAAATGATGGCAGAGAGGGAGATGTGTCCCACAGGGATGAACAGGGCCAGGCTGTACAAGTCAGGTGTGTGACATGAGGAAGGAGAAGCACAATTACTTGGCTTTAAGTTTTGCTTAAAAACCTGTCCAGAGTTCCTTGGACAAGCAGGTCTCACCAGCATGAAGGGGACTCATCTTTTATCAGCTTAAAGCCCAGCTAGAAATATCTTTTACTGTGATCAGCTCAGCTCTGCTTACACTGTTTAACGCTTGATTGCGATTCTTTTTACTGATACTTTCTACCCTGTGATAGATAAAAATTGTGTTAAGCACACAGCAGTTCCAGGCTGCAGCTCTTCCTGTGGGCAACCCCGAAGACAAGAGGGCATAGTCAGGAGCAAGCGCCTTGATGGTTGTTCAAGGATGGTTAAAAGAGCCCATTGAGATTGGTTAAAAGAGCAACATTTGCCCATTCTGTTATGAGAATTGCACTGAAATTTTCATAGCTTTTTATGGGCAGGGAGAGTTTAGCAGTGACATTTCACACACAATATACATTTCATTTCACACGCAGTATAAATAAATTTTTGATGTTGATTTATTCTTTGCCCAATGTACCATAGAGCTGACAGTTCAGAAATCAACTTCAGCTTTTTTTTTACTATGTTTTCTGTACAGACTGTAGCATGTAATCACAATATACACATGTGAGGCAGCTCAATTAATAATCCAGACTGAAACGACACCAAAGGAAGCTCCGTGTACTGAATAAATCTGATTTAATTTGCACATTGACCTGACAGACCACAGCAAGCCCTCGGAGCCATTCCCAGCTCGCGTGTGTCTCCAGGTAAAGTGAAGTCTGCACTGCATTCACTGGCAGAACCGTGGACTAAGAATTTTAACTGGGATTGTAACTTCCAAACAAAAATACTTGATTGGAATAAGCAGGCGTGTCTTGCAAGTGTCTGCCATCCTCGTGGTCACGGCATCGTTTGCAAGACGTTAGTGCGCAAATTGGTAAGGGTGGTAGCTGGAAATGCTCCCGGTGAGTTTGGGAAAGGCTCTCAAAGGCTCACAAGGACTCTCTGCACACTCGGTTGGGCAAACGAGTGTGTGGATGTGGATGTGGATGTGCGTCGTGTGCGGATCTCAACCTGGATGTAATCAGAGCTGCTGGCGGGAGGAGGGCAAACGGCTGAAGAACAGAGCGTGCGAGAGATGTGCGGAAAACCGCTTTCCTAAAATATTGACTGGCTTGGCCAGTGTGCGCACACCATTCACTGATTGCAGAGAATACGCTTTTAAAAGACTTTTCTAAAGGTTGGAATACGCTTTTTATAATGATTTTATCAAAAGCAATATAAAGTGTCAAACTCATTCCTGTTGTAATTCATTGACTTTAGTGCCATGGCAATAAAAATGAATTTGGCCTGTCGGAGGAGAACGTGTTGTCAGAAGCACAGGTGTTGTCATCTTCAATTTACACTCTCCTTTTACCCTCGGTCTGTAGTTCTCTATCATTGTTAGGACTTCCATATATCCAGATCATTCTCCGACTATATTTACTGACATTTTTTTTTAGCTTTCTCTTAAGTAGTTTCCATAGCTACAAACTTAGTGTTCACAGAGGGGAAAAAATTTAAAGGTTTCTGATCATTATTGTATTAAACCTTTTATATTTCTTCTCCTTGTGTTTCTCATGCCGTGACGCTACAGACTAGTTTAATGAAAATGCTGCACAACTGAATTGTCTGTTACTTTTAAAAGCGAAGTAGGTGCTGAGCTGAATACTTAAAAAGCAGAAGACCAAAAAATCATTAAGCAACTGATTTAGAATAAATGTTGCAGACGCAGGACATATATTAGTACGGTTTATATATAGCAACTGGCAGATGAGCTTTTGACTTTTGTGCAAAAGCTAAATAAAACCTGACATGAACAGCATTCCACTGGCTTTTGGTGAAGAAAGCTAATATTTAATCTCTTCTGGCTGCTGTTTCTGGTGTTTTGTTAAAGATGAAATGTTACTTGGCGTGTGGGGGTCATGTATGTTATTTTTCCGTAGCAATATTGGTTCCACCTCTCCATTAGAGAGGTGCTGGGCAGCTATGTCCTGCCTTGGTGTAACGTTAAGAAGGGCTTGGTGCAACCTTAGGAAGGGTTTGGTGCAACTTTAGGAAGGGTTTGGCCAGGGCTGTGCTTTGGCAGCGTGGTGGGACCCTCAAGCAGCTTTTTTTAGAGAAACAGGAGGTTTCTGGGTGTCTCTGCCAGCGCCCTGTCCGGGGGTTTTGCCTCCTGCACTCCCAATCCAATTAGCCGCTCTGGAGCAGGTGGAGCAGATTAGTGCCCGGCTTTCCTTCCTCCGCCTTCTCCCCCAGTGCAAAGGGTGTCGAGGCCCATAATCTGCTTAAACCTGCGTCCCATGGCACATTGTAACACAGCCCAAGGACCACCCTGTGCCCCTTCCCCTCTGACACAGCATCCCTGTGAGGCTCCTGTGGTTCAGTTCCCCCCTGCGATGGCTCCAGGTCTCGGGTAGTTCGGAACACCTTGACCTAACCTCATTTATAAGGTATAAATATCATTTTTTTTTGCAGGTAGGGTGGTGAAGGGATCTGACCTCTCGCCACATATTGCACATGGAAGAAGAGGAGGGGCTGGGAGACGGGGGAGAGTACAGAACTCTTCCACCGGTTCCCAAAAGCTTTATAGTCCGCAAGAGGAGGGTGATTTAGGCTCTAATCCGACAGATAAGCAGGTTGTCACTGTAAGAAGGAAACCAGCAGGGCTTACCTGGAAGGCTGGAGCCGGTGGCGATCCTTGGTAAATACTGATATGGACAGCCAAGGTGGCATTCTCGTGTTTTATTTATAGCTGCAGATACATACACACATGAAAATGGGGAGAAAAACTCTCAAAAATATCACGGTGTATCAGTCCTTATCCGTTTAGATCGGTATTTCTGCAGAGTCTTCATGGCTTGCCAGAAGTGTTTTGGTTATCAAGAAATTTATCGTTCCATAGGCTGTCATACCAACTTGGCAAGTAAATAAGCAGACAAGATTTTGCTTAGACAGCAAACACAACAAGAAGTCATAATTTTGGATAGCCTTTCAATGAAAAAAGTGAGAAAATATCAAGACTGAGGTTCCGTTGAAACGTTTGGCATGTGTTTTCCAGATGTGAAGGTGGTATGTGCGGGTGGGTTCCTACCTCCACACCAAGGAGCCGCATCAGGAGCGTAGGGTGGTGGGATACAAGAACCTGATGGTGTCCTCTGGACTTCTTTGCTCATCTTCTTAACCCTGACACGTTTCCTGACACTGGTCCTAACACTTTAAATCCCTGAGTGGTTTCAAGCCACCTCCTACACTCTACTTTGTAAATTATCAGCCCTTTCTTTTGATGGTCCAGTCTCTTCCTGGAGACTCTCGTTGGTACCCACAGAGTGAAAAAACCCAGGAAGGGAAACATCACACACAGTGAATTGTTGTGTTCGCTGCCTTCTTCTGAATGCCTTATTATAAAGCTATAAATGAATATTCAAAAAGTACGGTAGTTCATACGGGTGCATATATTTTGCTCTGTTGATGAAAGGAATCTTGATCAGTGTGCATCAAAGGTAACAGAGTATTCAGTGTGAACAGCAGAGTATCAGTATCTGATACCGAAGTTATCACAAAAGCCCAAATACAGCTTTAGTGATCCTACCTGGCCAGCAGCTGTGATTCCTGTTCATCTCGAGCTTTCCCTGTCTTTGAATTCTTGTTCATGTTGAGTGGACCTGAATAAGAGTGGAAGTTGTTCTCTTCCCCACTGCAACATTTGTCTTAAGAATCTTAAATTTCCATTGCATTGTTGTTTGCCGCGGTTGTGGTTCTGTTTCATCCACGGTCAGGGCTAAAAGGTCCAGAAGGCGGAATTACTGTAATAACGCCGATGATTGCACTGTAACGCAATGCCGAGCAACCTGTCACGCTCTGCATTAAGAATTTTCATATTATTTGGCCGGGGAAGGTATTTTCTGTACTTCATCCTAAAAGCCGGGGCTCCTGAGCAGCCGTGTGGCCAGAGGCCAAGCCCCGGTATCGTCTCGCTGGCGTGTGATAAGCAAGATACAGAGATAAGTCTTGCGGACCAGCAGCCCCATGCTCTGGCTCATCAGCTCTTTTTCACTCCAGTTTTCCATTCCATTTCCATTTCTCGCATGAGAAAGGCCAACCAAATTAATATTTCTAATTCCTGGAGAATTTCTTTCTGGACAAGCAGCTTCCACAGTAGGGAAGTGAGTGAAGTTGTCCCTCCATCTGAAAAACTGTAGTTTTTTCATTGATTTCAGTAGGAAAAGAGTTCTGTCCTCCCCTGCAAAAGCAACCAGCTCCATATAACACACCTTTATTGCATTTCTTAAAATTAGATCTATGAAACCACTGGTTTCTTTAAGCAAGAGAGGCTGTAGACTTCATGCATCGAATGCCTGTGCATTATTAAAAATAATAGGTTATATTTGTCAAACGGATAATGAGTACGTTTCTTTCTCCGCTTTTCACTATTTTAATGAGTACAGGAAATGTTTGCTATTTATTTGCTTTCAGGTTTTACCAAGGAGCTCTGGAGATAATTGTCAAATGTCCAAGCGTGTATCAATATTTCATGAAGTGCTGTTTTTCCTCTGTACATTCACGAGTTAGGTCATTAGCACTGCGACTGTTATTAACAGTCTGAAGCAAGGCAAAAAAAGGCATTCCACCAAACGCTTGCAGGTTTACAATTGAAAATGTCCAAACCCAAATTCAAATAGAGGGCTTATGGGTAAAAATATATAGCGGCAGTGTTGCTGTTTCAAATGTCGCATGTTAAATCTGTTATTTTCTGCGGTTTGGGGGTCTGATGTGGAGAACGCTGAGGTTTGTCGGGGTGTCTGGGGGTTTGGCCCCGCACCGGCGCTTGCTGCGCATCGGGGTGTACCTTACCCAGATGGGGTATCCATGCACATCACGCTTTGGAAAACAAAATATTCCACCTTTCTTACCACCAGCAAATTAAATTCTGTTGAATTATTAAAGCTCAGATTGCTTTTAAATATAGTACTGATAAGCACTGTTTAGTTTTTGGTTGTTTTTGCGCGGTCAGCCTGACTTTGAGGTGTGTGTTAACAACTGTGTGTTAACAACTAGTGTTCTGCTTTGGACGTTTGCCATTTAGAAGTGGTTTAGTTGTGCGAATGGTTAAATGTTTCTGTTTTCTTCATTTCTAATAGTTTGGTTTGATGTGAAATTGTAATAATCTTGTTCTCTTTCTGATTAGGCAACTTAACCACATTTTTGGTGTACTGAGCCTAAAACTGTGATGCATCAGGCCGGCCTCTGCTCCTGTTAATGAACAGATCAGGCAGTCTAGCTATCCCCAAGAAAAAAAATAACTCAGAAAATGATTCATAGATACGGACCCAGCGTGCTGTGCTGTAGAGAGGGTGCTGTGCAAAAATGATGGATAAACTATTGTGGCTTTCTGACCATTATAAATGGCTGGGTTGCCATTTGTGCTTCACTAGGCACAAGTGAGTAGCAGCTGTGCCAGGAGCAAAAATCGAGACTTTAAACTTGGTTGAACTACACGAAGTCTAGAGCATTAGCATGAAAATCTGAAAGCGTACAGAGAGCTGGAAGGCGTCTGCAAAGAGCATCCAGCTCTCCTGAAACAGAAAATTGCTTCAGAGTTAGAGGTATTTAAAGCACAAAGGGAGAAAACCTGAGGCACAGCTGGCTGTTCTGCAGATGGGTTTGAAGAAGATCCTCAGATGTGGCAGAAGATGTCCGAAGTGACATATTTTGGGATAGTTTTAGGATAGTGACACTTTGGGCTCCAATAAACTGAAGGAGGTCACTTGTGAAAGCAAATGGCAATGCGAATCGTGGTAGCAGTTGAGTGGAAGGAGAAATGGTGATTGTGCAATATTGACACGACAGGAGTGTGTGGAGATAATGAATTTGATCGTGGCTCAATATTATAAAGTTCTAGACTGTAACCAGAGATATTTGTCAGAGGGAGGAGGGCGCTCGGGGTGAAAAACAAGTGCTTTGCTGAGTAAAAGCACCTTGTAAAGAATTTTCAGCTGTGAGAGGTGTGTAAGAGAAATGCAGAGCAGATCCATTTGACTGTCTTGTTCTACATTGGCACATGGAAAAGAGGGAGTCTGGGAAGCTGGTAATAAATATGACCTTTGTAACTTGTGCTTAGTTCTGAAATTGAATTTTTCTGTCTTGGTAGTTGTTTCCTGCTAGAGGTGAGCTTTGTCCTGGCAAATGTAAAGGCAAGTCCCGTTCTACCTTGGCTTCTGTGCCCGGTACAGCAGTGGGACTGCTGGAGCAGAAGTTGGACTCAACGCTTAGCCACGGTGTTATGTCCTCAGTAGTGATAGCATCTTAGTAGTGGTGGCATTAGAGAGAAGAGAAGAGCAAACCTGACCGTGTGGTACCCATCCATGTCCATTCATGTGCAGGCGGGCTGAGGCAAGAAGGGGGGGTGGGATCAGCAGGGAGGGAGACGGGTCTTTTGCAGCTGTGAAAGAAAGCAAGCGCATCAGTAGAGACATACGGGAAGCAGAGCTCACAGAAGGATTGGGAGAAACAACACTGGCTGCTACAAAGCTCAGCACTCGCGAGGTTTTGCACAGCGCAGGTTCACGTTACACAACAAGTTTATGGTCCGGGAAGTTGCAGAGCGCTTAGAGCCAAAGGAGATGATGCTCCACCATTCTCCCAGGAGGACACTGAGCTGCTTTTGCTCCAGGAAGGAAGAGGCGTCAGATGCCAGTAAGGAAGAAGTGCTGCTTTAACTCCTTCTGAAAAGCCTCTCGCGCTCCTCCCAGAGCCCTCAGGCTGCCGAGCAGCAGCCGGCCTTGCGGAGATAAGCACTTTGCAATGCAATTCCTGCCTTGCTTTTGGTGGTTTTGTGGTTCAGCTGTGGATTGCCTGCACCAGGTGCCAGGAGTGTGTGATTCCCCTCCGCAATACTCCCTGGAACGGGGAGAATCTGGCCACACTGCCTACCGGGACAATTTCCTGGGGAATCTCCAATTTCCTTTACTCCCACTCTGGGAAGTTATTAGGCATGCTGAGTTAATATGCCTCTTACCTGTTCGTTTGTTTAATCCGTTCAGAAGGCACGTAGCCAAAGCACCATGGTACTGAACGAGAAGTACAGACTGAGAAACGCCAGCTGCCCCACAAGCCCCGCTGAGCGTAGGCAAGGCTGGAAACTGCCCTGCAGAGTCGACAGGAGCAGCTTTCCCTCAGTGCAAACACATCTGGAGAAGGGGCAGAGGAAGGAATGAGGTAGGAGAGCAGAAAAAAGGAGAAAATAACACAACAGCAACAGTAAGCCAACCAAAATACTGCAGCAGGACAGGCGGTGACCTAAAGGTAGCCAGTTTCTAGGAAAGTGTTCCATGCTTGGGTTAGAAATACCCGGACTTGAGTCCATCCAAATACAGCAGTACCATGTTCGGTAAGTGGGTTGTGAGCCCTTGGGATCCGAGCGATGACTTGCAACCAGAATTTGGCAAAATAGCAAGTGAAAATTGTTGTGTTTTTTTATTTTTAGTTAGTCCCAGATCCAAGATTTCACTCCGCGTCATTTAAGATTAATTTTCTCGTAAACAGAATGCATAACCTGTGCTTTGCTGTTCTGTATCAAGCCATGCGGAGCTCCTGGGTGTCAGATGTAAGTTAGTTTTGGGTTTGTGGCCATATTCCTGCTGCAGAGGTATTCGGGGCAGAGACCTTCTGAGGACCTGCACCTCTCTGTCCAGTTTGGGATGATTCTGTTTCATCTCCTGCATGGACAAGCATCACGAGTGCATCCTCCAAGATTGTCTTTTTGGAGCCACACTCTGAAAACTCAGCCTTCCCGCTTCCATCGCTCTCCTGTCACCTGTCTGCAGACCGCAGCCGTGTTCCTCAGCCTCCCTCACGTCAGACACCTGCATTTCATTTCATTCTGGTGGCTGGTTTGAAGCAGAAGGACACAAGCACGCCGTGTTCAGTCACACAAGGTGGCAGCTCACCATGGCAAGGAGCATGCACAGCCCTGGGAGGCCATGGCTTCATGTTCAGTTACAGTGAGAGCATCTCAAGTGCACCCTTGGAAATGGTCCATCACCTGTGTTTCTCCTTGGCCAGAGTCTTCTGCTTAGGAGAGGCATCAGGATGTTGGTTTGCTGCTGCAGCCAAGAAGCATTTTCTCCTTTGGCATTCCCGGTGTCCCCAGACACGTGAGCTGCCTGTTCCCCAGGAGCACTGTTTTGGCACCGGCCGTTCGAGTTCCCATAGCGAGATGCTCGATTGCCGCAGTGCGACAGGTATCAGCTTCTTTCTGATGGCAGGTGTCAGGTGCTGGTTGGATTGACAGACCCACGTGTGACCCACACAGCGGAAAGATGCAGTTTCTCTACCTGTGGTTTTCTTCAGTCTTCTGTACAGTTCCCCATCCCTCTGCTGGGATGTACCCTGTGTCTCTTCTGTATCGACAGGGATTCCTGGACACTGTCACACCGGGGTTCACTGATGCTCTGAGAAGATGCCGGTAATCTCATGGACCACATTGTGTGGTTGCAGCCCATGACATGAAATGCTAAGCTGCAGTCGCAGTGTTGGGGGGTAGACTGACAGCTCATCAAAACTAGACAGTAGTTCTGTATTTGACATCTTGAGGTCAAAAACTGTCAGCTCCTTGATTTTTTACGGTGTCTTAATTCGCCTGGGGAGTGTTTTGAGCCTTGTCAAAACGTATTAATTAAGGCCAAGTCATATTCACAAGCTTGTACTGCTCTGATTCAGCTGCAGGACCACGCTTGATTTTCAGCCTAATAATTACAAATGGTTTCGGAGGATCGGGGGGGCTGATAGAGCTGGTTTCTGTTTCCTCCAGAGCTGTGTGTGCTTCAGTTTTTCCTTGCTCTTTGCCTTGGCAGCCTGTAGCATTGTTTTCCTCATCCTTATGAACGCAGCCAACTTTCTAATTAAGGAAACCACTCTGCAGCCATTATGGCTGTTCATTTGAGTTCTTTGTCCATACCCAACGTTTCCAGCTCCCCAGAAGATCTGAAGTCACTCTTTACTGCAGCTGAAGGAAGACAGGAGCTTTGGCTTAGGGCAGTCTCTTCCTTTAACTCTGTTAAGAAGCAGGAGCACTGCACCAAGCGCTGCCACGTGCAGCACATTCACTTCGTCAGAGCTTCAAATCCACCTCTGGCTACGACAAATACCGCTGAGGTTATTTTTCTGTCGGATTTTTGCACGAAAAAATATAATTATGAGAAATAAATATCACTTTGTGCTGGGCTTTACTGCTTACTGGGCTTGGAGCCTGAAAGGATTTAAAAGTCATCATGCTCTAAGGGAAAGTTGTAGCGAGAAAGAGGAGTGGAGGGCTGTTCCAGCCAGCTGGGGTGATTTGGGAAAAGGCTCGTCCTGACCGATGGAAAGGAGATGGAGAGGCAGCCAGCGCTGGCACAGCTACACCCAGGGAGATTAAGACCAGATTAGAAACTCGGCTTGCAGGGGTTCATCGTTTGCTTTATATTGTGACATTTATAAATGCAATTTTTTAAAAATCGTAGTTGGTGTCCCGTCTTGTATCTTTTGTTAACAGGCATTGTCATTGCTTCACGTTGCACTGATAACTGTATGAAGAGGATGGAGATCTAGTCACACGCATTATTGTGCTGTGCAAAAGTACCTGGGTGTGCAAGGAAAGAATATGCGCACTCCTCAGTGTCTGTGTGCAGCTCTTTTCTCAGCCTTGAGTTGGGCCAGAGTCCGGAAGACAATGCCATGTTAATGCATCACAGTTCAGTGCTTTTGATATTTCACAGCAAAGCACAATAACTTTTAACTCGTTTCGTTTCTGAAGTACACAAAATTTGGAACATATGCACCGCGTCAGGATTAATTGCCCTTGCCAGTCAACCCAGAGGAAACGCTCAGCTCAGGCCTGGTTGCTCACGCAGAGGGAACTCTTTGTGTTTGCTGCTCTACCTTTGCATCCCTAGCAACAGCGGGACCTTTTGCTTTTGGAATTAATTGTAAGTTAAAAATAAACCACAAAGACCTAGCCATTCTGGGAGTTACTGGAGAGAGTCCAATGGAGAGCTACAAAGAGGCTGAGAGGTCTGGAGTATCTTTGTTATGAGGAAAGACTGAGAGAGCTGGGGCTGTTCAGCTGGAGAAGAGAAGCTGAGAGGGGATCTTATCAGTGCTGGTCAGTACCTCCAGGGTGGGTGTCAGAGGATGAACCAGACTCTGTTCAGTGGTGCCAAATGACAGGATGAGGGGCAACGGGCACAGACTAAAGCACAGGAGGTTCCATCTGAACATGAGGAGAAACTTATTTCTTTCGAGGTGCCAGAGCCTGGCCCAGGCTGCCCAGAGAGGCTGTGGAGTCTCCTTCTCTGAGACATTCAAACCCGCCTGGACACGATCCTGTGTGATCTGCTCTGGTGACCCTGCGTGAGCAGGTGGGTTGGACTGGATGATCTCCAGAGGTCCCTTCAACCCCAGCCAGTCTGTGATTCACACCTGGTCGCTGTGGCAGTTTACTGCTCTTTGAGAAAAGCAGCATTTCTTGTGGTACTGTTGGGGCATCCTCGCAGTACAACTGGGTGCATGGAGGGATGGTGATGGGTACGTACAACATGGAGGAGGATTTGCCCAGCACCTGCTCAGCACCACCAGTGCAGGGTGGACTGGGAAGCTGTAGCGGGAGAGCACACCCAGCAGATGCACACGTTGTGTAGGTACCGCGCTGCATGGCCAATGGGGAGGAACGCACCTGTGCTCGGCCACGGGGCTCGGGGGAAATGGGAACAGCCACGGAGCCACCCGATTTACACCCAGGACTCCTGCACAACTTGGCTTCGCTGTGGAGGGCTGTGGTGGCCCAGTGCTCAGCTGCAGCTGAGTTCTCCATCCCTGTAGATCTGCTTTCCATCCTAGATAGGTCCCATATGGAAGGGAGCTCGCTACTAGCCAAAATAAAGACGCTCAGCAATCTGCCAGAGCCGGTTAAAGCATGTAGGCTGTTACAGGCAGAAAGAAATAAGATTTGGGGTAGAGGATACAAAATACATTTGCAAGGCAGCTAAGCCTGATGCTAAGACATTCTTTCTTTCAGCGTTGTTGTTGCCAAGAGCTGCCCTTGTGCTCAGACCAAAACTATTTTGGGTGGAACATTTGCTCCCTACTTTCTAGCAAGCCTGGTTGCAGGAATGAAGAATGGATTCTTTTCACTGGCCGCAGCTGGTTTGAATGATCCCCACACTGAACCCATTGACTCCGGGTGCTCCTCGTGTGAATCGCAAGGAAGCAGCAACTGGGTTTTTGTCTGTGTGCTTGGCAGGGGCAGAAATAGCGTAGCAGCCTTAAGTTCTCAAATTGGCTGAATGTCTGAATCCAGGCACAAGCCAGGGAGGACTCTGGTGTGTGCTCTGCACCTAATGCTGGCAGGACGCGTGGTTCACCAGCTCGGTCCGAAATAAGGAGGCAAAAGAGGATGAGATGTGCTTGTGTCTCAGGTGTCAGTGCAATGTTCTCTCTTCTGGTAGGTGATCTCTCTGTTGACCGCAACTTCTAAAAAGTTCCTGCAGATGAATCACCTTCTTTTTTCGTGTGGAAGGAAGAGGGTATCAGGGAAACAAACGGGCACAGAATTGTCTGTGTGCAGAGAGGGGACGGTGGGTCAAGGAAGGTTGCGCTGAGGATCAGGGCAAAGTTTGGGAAAGCTCCTACTGAAAGTAATGCCACTCAAGGGAAAGAGGTTTTGGGGTAATTACGAAGCCACCTCTGTATTCTTACACATTCTTAAGAAAGTCAGCTACCCATGTGTTGTAGATACTTTTGCAATATGGAGCTTTTCCTTGTACCATCAAAGGTATTAATTAGAGGAAGAGATTACAATGGGTACTGTTACAGTTTACCTCTTGGGTATTTGTGGAGTGAACCATGAAAACACAGACATATTTGTGTGTGAAGTTTTAAAATGCTCGTTTGGCTGGGTTTCTTGCTGAGCACCGTGTCTTACTTCACCCCTTTGCCCGCAGCCTGTGCCTCGAGATGACAGCCAGCGGGGCGGCTGCGTGTCACTGGCACCTAATGTGCTTCGGGGTCCCCCAGGACACAAGCGCTACGTCAGATCCTTGTTGCTGCAGGAGCCTTCATTTTGAAGATCCCAGGGAGTTTTCTCAGCCCACTCAGTTCACTTGATGTGTTTTGTAATCTGTATGAGGTAATCAAGTGTACAAGATTGTAGGCAGGGGTGTGATGCATCAGCATCCACCTTTGCCAAGTGTTTTCTCCTGCAAGGCAGGAAACCTCATCAACTTTCTGAAACTTCGGTGCAGGACTCTCCCTTTCTCTTCCCTCCCCTACCTCCTTCCCAAGAAATAAATGAAATCTGCTCGGTTCATTTTGCCATACCTAGCTCTTCTAGGAGGTTTGTGCACAGTTTTAAAATTAAGAAAAAATCAATTACTTGAGAATAACCATAGGGTATATAAGTGCAGCTCTTAGGTTGATAGGTGATGGGTTTTATTGAACTGATCAAATAGAGAAAACCATTAGAGGAAAACAGCTTACTGCTGCGGTATCGTTCAGTGTGATTTAGAGTTCTATAACTGTAGGCAAATTTGAAATATTTTTCACTATCTTCAGTATACATGATTAGATAAACCCATAGCCTGTGCTTACCTACATCAGCATTGTCTGTCTTCTCTGTGATAGCAAAGAGACATAAAAATGAAGACATTTTCAGCCCATTATAGTTTAACGTGGTTTCAAGAGCAGTCAGTTTCTCGACAGTTTGGATTTTATGTGTCATTCAATGCGCTGAGGGTGTCTGTAGGAGATGCCTCCCAGCAGCCGCGGGAGTTGCAGCGTAGCTGTCTTGTGGGTTCAGAAGAAAATCAGACGCCTTAGCTGTGAAGATCATTGGCTAAAATGTCAGTTCATGAAAAACAGAGCTCCTTGGAGAAGCATGTTGTGCCCCATACTTGGGCGAGGTTCTTCATGCCCGATGCTGTGACCAAATGAGCGTGGTGAACTTGGGGGGCTGCTGGGACAAGCTGGGGTGCAGCTCTCCAGCCCTTTCCCAAAGTGGTGGGAGGGTGAGAAGGTGACACCATGGTCAGAGACCTCAGTGAAGCCCGATGTAGTCAGGGAGAGGTGGGCGTTGAACCACCATAGCACAAGAATAGCTTCATCGTTCTTGGAATCGAAAAATAAGAATCTGCCAGTGTGTTATCTAGATTAATGGAGATGAAATGTGCTGTATAAATACATCAGAAGCGTGATTGTGCTGTTATCCCTTGGGCTACTCTGGCTCACAAGGAGAAAAGGTTGATTTGTATTTGTAGATGATTTTGCTTGCTCTGCCAATGCTCATTTTTGTTTCATTACGAAACCCAGCAAGCGTGTACTTCTTTACCTCAAAGATGTAGCAGATCAGTGAAGATTTTTCTAGATTATCGTAGCTTAAATAGCTTTGTTTTAAGATAAATTCGTCATCTATCATTACTTGTGAAGGTTTCTGGTACTATTTTAAACACTAATGATAATTTAGGGAGGCTGTAAGCTCTATTATTCAAGGAACTGTGAAATATTTGGACATGGAACATGTTTTCCATAAACCAGAAGGTGCTTGCGTGCGGCTGAGCGGGCTCAGTGCCCTCTGGCTGGTGCGGGAGAGCTGGAGATGGAGCAGCTACAAGGGGAGGATTTGCAGAATGATGAGAGTTTAACTTGACCTTGACTCGAGCCCACCTTGGGCATGCAGGAAAACCCCATATGGGCTGAAGTTGGTCATGGTGTTCAGTAGACATTGCTTGGTCCACTCAAAGATGTGAAGAGCGTGGCCTTGGATTATCACTCATCCGAGAATGGTTTTAGGGTTGGGGATGAGAAAAAATGTTAGGCTGTTTTCTTGTTCCTCTAATGCGTGTTGCTCATCCAAGAATAAGCCATCTGGAAAGCTCTGGAGGGGTTTGCTTCAGCCTCCGAAAGCCTTGAGAGCGCTGGGGAGGAGAGGTGGCGTGGCCAGAGGCTTTACTCAGAGCCTCCTTCCACTGTAGCAAAAGAAAGCACATCTCTGATGTTATTTTATGGCTTTTTGAAGGCTTTTGGGTTGTTCTGGCCAGGAGGGGTGATGTCCCCAGGTGGGTACCTGCAGCCCCCGGCCCCACCGCCCGTGGTTTGCAGCAAGGTGGGAATGCTGGTGGCCAAACAGCCTGAGAAAGGGGAAATGGAGCATGCGAAAGTTAATAATTAAACCTTTTCTGTTACCTTTATTCAGCCAGGAAGACTGGAGCTGGGCAGGGTTGGAAGGGAGAGATAAGATCTTTTGTTAGACCAAGTTGTGTAGGTAGACAAACACACGTGCTCTTGGGACCACATGATTTTCTTCAGATCTCCACAATTGCACATTACATTAGAAATAAAGTTAATTTCATTTTCAAAGGGTTTAACGGTTATTTGAAAGAACTGAATTTAAAAGCAACTCACCAAAAAAAAAATCTCATTTGGTTTAATTTGATTTGGACATTTAAAGAATTAATACCCCTGGATTACAAAAGACTTTTCTGCCTTGAAGTTTACTAGAAACCCAGCATCTGTATTCATGGAGTCAAAATTTCTACATGCAGTCTCAAAAGCGTGTTCCTTTGCGTGTCTGGGAAGTCTTTGTAGTGTATGGACACCCTCTTATTTCTTTCTGAAACACTTACAATGCCCTTTCGCAGCTCCAAGGTGCTCTGAGCATACAGCAGTTCTTAGTGAGCAGCTAGTAAGGCTCTATAAAGGTGCAAACTCGGACGGTTCAAAAAGGAAGAGTTTAAAATACAGAGGGTTCTCACCCCCATCATCACTTTTTTCCCTCAGTCTAAAAAAACCCCATGATTAAATCATAGTATTCTAAGTTTAGGGAGTGTGTTATTAATAACTGTATTGTTATTAGTCAGTGTACTTTCTAAGTTATAGTAGATAAGATGATATTATTAATAACATTTCCAGTGAGGGGCTTTGTACATTCACCCTGACCTCATGAAATCTCCAGCTTACAATCCAGTTTTGTGTTGAGTTTTTCCCTTTTTCTTTTTGGAGTGCTTTTTATTTTATTTTTTTTTATTTTATAGCTGCCTACATCATCCAGTACATCAATTTAAAATTCCCTCAATCCAGCTTAGTTTTAGCTGTATTAATGCATGGCTCGAGGACACAAATAGCTAAAAAGGACTGTACTGTGTAGCATCTCTAAAACGTTTTTTCAGAGAAGCTGGATAAAGAGATTGAGGTTTCTGGGGGGCTGGGGTTATTGTTTGGTTGGTTGTATCTTTCCCAGCTGGGTGAGCAGCTCAGAAGGCGTTGGGGTGGGAGATGCTGCTGGGCCCCGTGTCCCCCCATTCCTGTTGACCAGCAACCCGTGCTCTGGGAAGGTGGCTGCAAGCACTGTGTGGGATCCTTCTTCATCGTACTGCTGTGTCTGGGTAACAGCTTTACAACAACGTTAAAAATAATGAAAGATGTTAGTTTAGGAACATGCGACAAAACAGGAGTGAGTTTATTTGCCATACTTTTCCTACAACGTTACATATAGAGCTCTGTCTTCATAATACAGTCATGACCAGTCAGTTCTGCCCAAAGCAGAATCGGTCTTTTTCAATATATAGTATAAACAACCAAACGAACAAACCGAAACAGAAAACATTGGGGTTCTGTAAGATTCAGAAAGCACAACCCAAGGGTTGTTCCCCCAGCACTGTTGTTGCCCACAGGCTGAGCTGCTGGGTTGGGGTGTTCAGGGGATGATGCTCCCGGATGAGCTGCTGCACTTACTCACCCTTCACCACTGGAAGACCCCAAGGCGAACAGTCTCTCTCCCTAAGCTGTTCCTCCAAAGGATAAAATCAGTTATCATGTACTACTATCCTGTTTCGTGTGGTGCAGTCATCTTTATCTCCCATGGCACTGCGTCTTCCCGCCTAGCAAATAACTGATAACGCACCTCGAGGGGCTATCAGCCCGATCCAAGAAAGCGTTTCCATAAGGACAGCACGTGCTGAGCTGAAGTATGTGCTGGAGGGTTCTCCTCCATCGCAGTGGGTTTCCTGGTCACCTCAAGGACTTCTTGAGGAAGTCCTTGACAACATTTCTCTGCTTCATAGGTGTTCTGCATTTGAGGTGTAGCAAAATCTGCTGTTCATCAGATGTGATGTTCTGGTTCATTACAAATATTCGGAGAAGGGCAAGGCCGCACCAGACTAACACCGAAATTTTGAAACAGCAGCAGAGATTTGATTTTTGTTCCTTATTGGTGATAAATTGTAATGATTTTTCTGTACCTATTGCGAACACCCCGCTTTATGTACAATGTAATTTTTCTTTTGCAACTCAGGGCTGCAGAAGTAGTGAAGTGCAAATCCTGTTTGCTGACCTGCGGGGTGCAGGTGGGTTTTGGTGAACACTGCCAAGCCCAAAGTTTTGTTTGCTGTGTTTTTATGGCTCTGGGCTGCTTTAAATGCCAACAGCAGTTCAGCATGTGCCCTTCTTTATTTTTCAGTGTAACCATGATAAAATCCCACGATATACTTTTAAAGCGTTAGTTGTAAAAGTAGATCAACTTTAACAGCAAGTAGGTTGTAGTTAAGTGCTTTCAAATGTTAGTATTTGGGGTTTTTTTCTCACTTGGTTATGATCCTGCGTTGCAGGGAAGTGAGGGTGTTTATCTTGGGGAAGTGAGTGGGATTTGCAGGAATTCAGCACCTCCCAGGTCCTTCCAGGGTTGTTCCCTTGCTCATGTATTTCCATTTTGCCATCCTTTCTGCACTAAGTAGAATTGGCCTCATATTCCTCAAAGAGCAATGGGGGAACACAGCGGGTTCTGGGTACAGACTGGGACGGGGAGAGAAGCAGAAAAAAAGTGAAGCAAGAAACTAGGATGACAAAAGCAGGAGCCGTGTACGGGCTGTGGACGTGCTGCAGAAAAGCTGTGGCTGAGTTTCCTCTCCACACCAGGGTTTCCTTCGTTTGATCTGTGCTGTGGAAGCGGGGTGGGGATCCCAGAGCAGGGACACTGCCAGGAGCAGCAGCGGGAAGGGAGAAAGTTACCAAAGGTCCAGCACCCTCCGCAGAAACATTTCACATTCACAGGTCGAACAGTGTCTGTTTTCAGTCTCCAGAAGGGATGACCTTGCACCAGGGTCACTGAACAGACGGTTCCAGCTGGGCTTGTGCGCTTGGCAAGTGCCCAGGAGCTATTTTAATAGGTCTTACAAGGGACGAGGCCTTGGCAAGACCTGTAGGTTTTGGAGTGAGCTCACCATCTTTTTTCCCTTGGTAGCTAGCAAGCATCGCTCGCACTGTGGAATCGTGGTGTGGCTCACAGGGCTCACAGACAACCCACCTGCTTCTCCTTCTGCTGGTGCACATCACCGCAAATGGCCACTCACTGCCTGTGGCTCAAAGATTTTGTGCCTTTTATCACTTTGAATGAATACGCTGGAGCCATCCAGGTGGATTTAAAGCATTGGAACCATCTCTCCCCTCGGGCCAGGGTTTTGGGTGCTCCATGAGTGGTCACAGCTCACGGAATCACAGAAACACAGAATCAACTGGGTTGGAAAAGACCTCAGAGATCATCGAGTCCAACCCTTGGTCCAACTCCAGTCCATCAACTAGATCATGGCACTAAGTGCCATGTCCAATCTCAGTTTAAAAACTTCCAGGGACGGCGAGTCCAGCACCTCCCTGGGCAGCCATTCCAATGCCTGACCACTCTCTCTGTAAAGAATTTCTTTCTAATATCCAGCCTAAATTTCCCCTGGCAGAGTTGAAGCCCATGGCCCCTTGTCCTATTGCTAACTGCCTGGAGAAGGGACCAATCCCCACCTGGCTAGAACTGCCCTTCAGGTAGTTCTAGAGAGTGCTGAGCTCACCTCTAAGCCTCCTCTTCTCCAGACTAAACAAGCCCAGCTCCCTCAGCCTCTCCTCATAGGTCTTATGTTCAAGTCCCTTCACCAGTCTTGTTGCTGTTCTCTGGACCCGCTCCAGCACTTCAATCTCTTTCCTGAACTGAGGGGCCCAGAACTGAACACAATACTCCAGGTGTGGTCTCCCCAATGCAAAGCACAGGGGAAGGATCACTGCCCTTGTCCTGCTGACCACGCTATTTTTGATACGGGACAGGATCCCATTGGCCTTCTTGGCCACCTGGGCACACTGATGGCTCCTGTTGAGCTTCCTGTCAGTTAATACCCCCAGGTCCCTTTCTGTCTGACTGCTCCTGCCCCAGGTTCCCTCCATGGCAAAGCGATCCCGTCTTGCCAGTGCGCACATCTGTGTAGTAGGAGCATCATCATACAGGGGACATTGTAAGCCAACAGTGAATGGCTGCTGCCGTCCTCCCTGGCACAGAAATCCCTCTGACACCATCTCAACCCTCCTCTGGGATCTACAGAAGCCTCCAACAGATCTCAGAAATGCCAGCAGCAAAGCAGGGCGGTGTATAGAAAGCCTTATGTCTATCTTGCTTATAAGATTGATAAGATGTTCTGTCCAGCATGATGGGAAGGATTAACCAGCATAATTTAATTCCTACAAGAATCTCACAATGTGGTGGGTTTTTTTGTTTAGAAAATTTAGAAATTACTCATAATTGATGCACAAATGCAAGTTTAGAAGGCACATGGACAGCTAGACTGGTTCAACCCCTCCTCCTTCCCGAAAACTGAATCCAAGTAATTGCTTTGACAGGTTGTGTTTTTTTGTTACTATTATTATTTAAGAGAAATTTCCAATCTGAACTATAGGGCTGTCACTTGTCTGTCTGTGATAAAACCAAGTTTACACTCTGCAATGCTGGTACATTGTCAGCCGCCCTTTTCTGGTCTCATGGTGGTCTCAGGCAGCAGCATTTCAGGCTGTCCCCATGCCAGGGCTGTTGCTGCCGGTCAGCAGGCTCATCTTTAGCCTTTATTTTTATATTTTGCCTTCCAAAATGCTTTTACAGATGCTGAATCCTCGCTTGGGGTGGTTTGAAGTCCAGGCAACTGCTTGCCCAGATGCCACATATCAGCGGCATTCCCCTGCACCCTCGTGTAAAGTATTAGCATCGTTCTCATTGCCTTTTTGTTTGGCAGTTTGGTTTTTTATGTATTTTTAAGAAAAAAATGAAAGCTGTCCATTTTCTGGAGCAGCTCATTTGTTTTTTACTGCTGTAGTTTGTTTCTGTTTGGATAAAAGGGAAAAGATAAATGGATAAAGAGGACAGGGAGGGACCTGTCGTCCCTCCCGTGTGACGCTGCCTGGCTGGGATGTGTGTATGGGATGTGTCTGGGATGTATGTCTGGGATGTGTGTCTGGGATGTGTGTCTTAGGGGTGAGTGTCACGGGTATGAAATGTAAAAGATATATACTGCAGCTGAAGTGGCAGCACTGGAGAGAAAGTATTTCCTCAGGTTTCTGGGTAATATCAAGAAAGCCATCCACTAAGCACTGTAAATACAATTTGTTTTCAGCACTGTGCTTGGTAACGGAGCACATTTGATGGGAATTTATTGGGTTTTTTGCTACATTCTCTGTGCTGTTTGTAGTAGGAGCTGCAAAGCTCAGCCCTGGGCAGTGGGACGGTTTGAGAGTCCATATGGTGTCTGAATCACAACCATGACACAAACCCTAGTGGGGTTTTTCCCCCTTTTTTCCCCATCCCTCTCTTAAAGAAAAAGGACCACAAGAAACAGATCTTCTCTGAGCAAACATTTTTTCTTCCAGGTGCTTCTTTTAGCTCTCTTGGTCATATCCTCACCCCCCTGTAGCCTCTCCCATCTGCTCTGCTGCCTCTCTAACATGCCCTGGCAGCTTCCACTGCCTCCTTGGGCTCACCATCCCGTCCATCCATCCGTCCACCCCCTGCTCCACACTCCTGCATCTCGGCGTCCCAATGAGCCCTCCGGGCATCCTCGGGCACCCCCATCTCCCATCGTCTTGCATGGTCATGGGGAGTTTCACCCCAAGACGTTGCTTAGCTCCTCTTGAACTCACTCCTGTTAATCCACGTGAGCTGGCACAGAACGTCACACATCGGTGTTTGGAGACACAGATTTACCAGATGTACCCACCAGGCAGCCTGGGAATAACTGAGACACCAACAATTTGACGTGGCAGGTGACAGCAGAAGCTACATATTACTATTACATTACTTTTTTTGTTGGATTATGCCAGTTTATATACTCACAGCCCTATCTGAAGCTCTCATGGATGAAGTTTAGCCCAGTCCAGAGATTATTTCATGACAAGAAGAGCGTTCCAGAGTTTTGCAAAGCTTGTGCTCATCTTTCCTGCCCCAAGACTGCATCCCTGTGGCATTGGCCATGTGTTACACATATTACAACGCTTTAATGGGGTGCACGAATGAGGTAAAGACATATCTGTTTCTAGTGTGTCTACAGGTATTCAAATAATAGTAAGAAAATACTATATGTATATACTCCCCATATTTTTATTGAGCATTTCTTTGTGGTTGCTTTCTGCTTCTGTAGTTCAGCTGAGGACCATAATCATGGTGTTTGCATCAGCTACCCGGTTTCCCCAAAAATAAGACAGGGTCTTATATTAATTTTTGCTCCAAAGCTTATTACTTTTTTACCTGTATAGCTACCTGGACACTATTTAAATTGACTTTTTTAATTAACTGTAACTAGGACTTATTTTTGGAATATGGCTTATATTTTGAGCATCCTCAAAAATCCTGAAAAGTCATGTTAGAGCTTACTTTTGGGGTAGGTCTTATTTTCGGGGAAACAGGGTAATAAGGATATCATTTTATATGGGAATTTTTAAAACATACATTCTTAAAGGAAGCCCTGAACAGTTATCTGGAAAGGGACTGGCAGAAAGCCAGCTCTTGGTGCTGAGGGGAGGAAACGCGCTGGAGAGGTCAGGAGTTTGCACGGGCTCTTCCCAACGGCAGGTACGAGATATTTCCCTTCCATGGGGGAGGACGGGCCTTGCGGCCTCTTTGCCCATCTTTGTGGAGCTCACGAGTTTCTCTGCAGAGTGATTTCCCTGGAGGGGACTGCCATGGACCTGGGGGTTTTCCCAGGGCGCTGGAAGTCACCTCGGCTTTGCCACTGTCCCCTTTCCCCGCGGCAGCCCTGCCTGTGAGCATGGAGCCCATCAGCTCCAGCTGCAGTACAGACATTGGTTCAGACACCCCAGATCTCATACAACAGTAAATACCTGTTTTCCCCTGACTACGAGATAAAGACTGTGTCGTATTTCATTTTTTCATGTGCATTTATTATGAGAAGCATTTACTAACAGGAAAAGTGAAAGAAAGAGCATCACTTGTGACCATGCTGTGGTAGAGGAGGGAGGTCCACTCAGTCCTACAGCATCTGCAGTGTCCTTGTCCGCACAGAAACGTTCCTTTAGCATTTGATGGCACCCTCACAACTCAAACCTTTCTGCTTGCAAGTGATACCACTACAGCTGGAAACCACCAGCCCAGGTGTGACCCACAGCTCCCCAGACGTGTCTGCTCCCTGCAGCCCTGAAGCAGCATCAGTGCCGCTTTACAGCCCATGGGAAAGGTGGCCCAGGGCCACCAGGGAGTGGGGACCCCGAGCCACCTCCGAAAGGCACTGCGGTACCCCAGCTTTCCAGCTTGTAAAGCAGTGTTCGTAAATCTGTGGAAAATTTGAAGTGCTCAAGCAGTGGTAATATAAGTTCAAGAGGAAGATGCGCCTGAATCCCGTTGTCTTGTACAAGGAGCTTGGATTTTAGGGAGGCTGGGAGGACTTTTCATGTTCATATTGCAACTCGGTACCAGCTTTCGGAAATGAACCTTTGTTCTCCTTATTTCTGACCCCATCCTCCAATTCCAGGACTCTCAGGAGCATCCAGAAGCATCCCCACAGAGGACTGTGTGTGCGCAGGACTCCTGGGAGGGATGATGCTGTCTGAACCAGTGGGATGGTGATGGAGAAACACGGGTCTGTGCACGTTAAACTCATTGCTGGGAGATGTCACCACGTGCTGCATTTCTCCTGAGTAAAGCGTACCAGTACCGCCAGTGTACCATCAGTGCTCTGGTTTGGTTTTGGCTTCTGTGGCTGAAAATCACTTTGATGGATCCAAGGTAGTTTGCACAAAGGCCACCTAGATTCCCCTGTTAACTAACTCCTACTGCTCTTTCTTTGTCCTGGGAACGGCAAATAGTAAGATGCAGCACTAACAGTATTAAATTGGGAGCAAGAAGATTTTCTTTTTGTATTTTTTGGATGAGGATTGTCTCTAGCTGTTGCTGCCCCTGGCAATGACGATGGCAACTGTGAAGAGAAATAAAGAACTGCTCCAAGCCGTGAGCTGCCCTTTGCTCAGGAAATGGGGCATTGCACAGGTATGACCTGCCCTCCCTCCCGCAGGAGTGTGTGATGGGGATGACGATGATATGGGTTGGTTTTTATTAATACATCTTTGGGACAAACTGGGCAGGACCAGGGGATGGGCGTCTCCAAGAAGATGTGACTCCTGCCAGCAAGCCAGTGTCGTTTCTGATGCTGAAAACTAGTTGATTTACGCATCAAGAAGGAATTTGGCCCTTCGTTTCTGGGTGCTGGATGAGATCAGCACAGCCTTGCTTTCCCCCCGTGCTTTGTTTCCCTGGTACGGCTCCCAAAGGCGATCAGCCTGTTTGCGGAGCCTCCTTCAATATACTCCGCATGGAAAGGCATGTTTCATTTTTAAGTTAAAAAAAAAAAAAACACACAGAAAAAAAACCCAAACAAACATAAAACGCAGCGTGGCACAGATTAAATCCATTTGAGACAACTCGAACAGAAAAAAAACAACCCACAGAATGCCGTATGTGCAAGTCAATAGGAGGAGGGGAGTGGAAGGGGGAAAAGGCAACTGTGACATATACAAACCCTTTAGTGTGCATAGCATAAGATTTTTTGGCTGGCACTCACATGATTTTATTCAAGGGCTGGGAAAGAACTACGATTAGTTAAAAGCTTCGGCAAAGTCTGGAGGGAGCGCCCTGAAGAGTTGGGAGCCGCGCGGAGGTGACCGTAACTCCTCTCGCAATTTCAGCCTATTCTTCCGTGGCTCGGGACAAAAGCCTTTTCTTTTCCCTCCGTGTTCAAAGAGACATTTGTCTTGAGATGTTGCAGCTGTGGGCCGCGGGATTGCTTGTTTGAAGATACCCCCTCGTAGACGAAAGGAGAGGCAACGCGCTGCAAAGTGGTAGTATTTTATCGTGTGTGGGTTCCCCCCCTTCTCCTCCCTCCCTCCTCCTCCACTGCCATGTGTGGTTTTTAATAAGAAGAAGAATGTGGAGGCAACATTTTCCAGGCAAGGGGAAATTTCCTGTTTCTTTTCTGTTTGTTTAATAAAGTGTGTAGTTGACTGTAAAACTGTAGCTACTTTGTTGTGAACGGGTAATTCAGGCGAGTGTCAGGATCGCTTCTTGATGCACTTTTATATACTGCAAGTGAACGTGTTTAAAACCTTTTTTCTTTTTTCCTTACTGCTGCGTGGCGTAGGCAACTGAGATTAATAAGAATTAGGCAAATGGCTTCTGCTTTTGTTTCTGTGAGATAGTACCAGCCGTCTTGCGGTCACACAAAGGCTGCCATTTAGCAGGGAGCACTCCCTAATTCTCTTGGCAGGGGTGCCATTGGGATCGGATACAAGTGGGTGGCAGAGGGGAGGAGCGGCAGGAGAGGACAAGCAGGCTTTGTGTATTAAAAATGAAACAAAAGCACTTTATACGTGGGGCTGTGTGCAACAAGCGGCGCTGCCTGTGAGCCGGGGTGGAGTTGGAGTTCTCACTGTGACTGCAAAACCTTTTTTATTTCTTTTTTAATTTCTTTTTTCCATAAACCCTTCCTCCTCTCCCTGTTCCTTACCAAGCTCTCCCCACGATGCTGGCGAGGGTCTGCGGGCAGCTGAAAATACCTAAAAAAATACATATCGAGCAATACTTGCCACAACTTTACAGGAACAGCTGAAGCTTTATCGGCAAAAATCGGCTTTGGATGGTGGGGGAAGCCTCTGAATTTATGAGACTGCTGGGTGGGAGATCCGATCCCACCCTGGCTTGCACACATCGCACCCCTCGCTGGAACGAGCCTGAGGGTTTTTACAACCCCTGGCAGAGCGAAAGGGTTAATGGCTGCGATGTTTGATCAGAATTCGGGAGGGGAGTGTTCGGCTGTTTAATTACTTTCTGATCCATGGCATACCTCGTTCTTAATGAAGCAGTTGCACGCAGAACAAACGTGCTGTATGAGCTTGGCTAAAAAGAAAAACAGTGCCACGAGTTGAGCTTGGGTTTGTCAGCCCAGATGTTTTGGTTTTAATGTGTTTGTGCAGGAGGTAGGAACAAGGATGGTGAGGAGTAGTCTCAGGGTGCTGGAGAGGCAATGGGAGAGGCAAGAGAGGAAAATAATGCCGCGGTTTAAGTCACAAACCTGCCAATGGTTTTTGTTAAAACATAATTTCCATACATTATGCACTTCATCTCAAATTGATTTGCTTCAGAACTTTCCTTGTCAAGCTGAAGGAAATACCCTTATTGGAGAAGGAGAAATGAGAGACATTCCTCCGAATACCTCGCAGGTTCCAGCCAGCGTTCAGCCTCGGCAACCGCACTTGTGTGTGCGGGCGAGGGTGACGTGCCTGGGAAGCCTGTGTCATCATGCACAATTACACCCCTAATCCTGAGCAAAGACACAGATGCTGTTCAAAAAAAAAGCTGTGTTTCGTTTGAGTTTCAAAGAGTCTTATGTAATGGCAGCAGAATAAAACTTGTTTTGGGGCTCAGATTAAATGTCAAAGTTTCAGATAACCTGTAATTTTTGTCATCCATGGGCCCTGCTCACAGGAAGCCACCACCACCCTCTGGTTGCCCACTGCCCTGGCCCTGTGGGCACCGAGCTGTAAGCTCAGCTTGCCCAGACAGAACTGCGGTGGTCCCAGCTCTGGTGGCCACCGGCACCGTCCCCAGGCCACCTCATCCCTGCATCAGATTCCTTTGGATTTACAGTTGCGGTGTGCGAGGCTGGTAGTGATGCTCTAAGCCCTGGAGATCATACATGTTAGTAAGAGTTTAAGTCAGTGTTATAATTCACTCGCTCGTTAACCTGAGAAAATAATCTAGCTGTGGTATAGCGGTTCACATAAGGATTGTGTAAGCGCTCTGAGATTTGTATATGTTTTTATTCTTGCTTATCTGCTTATGGCAAGCTTCTTTCGGTGATCCAAATCGTCTCGGCACTCTACCCTGCCTACTTGACACAGTTGCACTTCCATCTGGATGAAATGCGTGCAAACATCATGTATTACTTAAAATACGTGCTAACGGAGAGCTTGGTAGGGAAGACAGAGGGAAAGACCCGTTCCAAAAACCTTCGCATCTAATGCTGAAAATCTTCAGTCAGGTCTGCTGGGTTGGTTGCTTCTTCATTTCTTAAAGCAGATTCGATAAAACAGGAACGGAGAGCCTTGAAATCCCTCCGTTAAACCTGCCTGTTTCCATGGGGTTAATTTTTCCCATGCAAAATGAATGTCGCTACGTGGTATCCCGCGTTTCCTACGCAGCAGTGTAGATCCCTCCCCGAGGCGACGCTCTTGGTGCCGGCACAGCCTTGGAGACATGGCTTTGGCCAGTAGCACCCGCGTCTGTCACATCCGCATCAGCTGGTGGAGATCTCGCTAATACTTTACTCCACAGCAATCTGGACAAAAAGACGCATTGAGTTTTCCCTTTAAAAAAGGGGGGAAAAAAAAATCAGTGTGTTGCTTTTCTCATTAGTTTCTTTCCCCTGTCATTTTTGTGGCGCATGGGGCTGCAGTGACGCTATTCCCGGTGTTGACCCCAGGCCAGAGGGCTGGCAAAGGAGCCTACCGCTCTCAGCTTTTGTCCAGCTTACGCAAATAGCGCCACAGGCAGTAGAATTTGTTCTGTACTACTCCATGTGAGGTGTTTGACCCCGCAAAATACCCCGAAACAACTCCAGAGTTCCCTCAGCCAAGTCCGGTGCTTGTCCAGCTACGCGGTGATCGCTGAGATGTAGTGTGGCGGGGGAAACCCTCTGATCAGGTGGAAGGAAGGCAATTATAGAATCATTTTGGTTGGAAAAGACCTTTAAGGTCATCAAGTCCAATCGTTAACCTAACGCTACCAAGTCCACCACTAAAGAACCTCACCTACGCATCTTTAAAACACCTCCACATTACCACTGGAGGCATGGAAATTTCTAAGTGACTTGTGCAAAAATGAACCAGTTAATCCCCAGCAGAACAATAAACAGGATATGAAAGTCGGGCTTGTGCAGCCCTTGGTGGTGATGGTTCCTTTCCTTACCTCCGCCTGCAGAACATGTTGTGAAATGAGAAAGCAGCACAGCTGAACAATCGCTGAATACGCGTATTTTGAAGAGCAAGGTGTGTGTGAGTGTGAGACAAGCCATGTCCTGCGCTGGCACCGGGAACTCGCTGCCGTGGGTCCAGCCACACATCCCAGAGCATCCTGTGGGATACAGGGATACACCAGGTTTGGTAGAGCTTCGCTGTTCCCACCTTGAAGCCTTTTTGTAGCGGGTAATATAACAGAGTATAGGCCTGTAAGCTGGAGGCCTTCATTGTCTTCATCATCTTGCTCTTTCTGTGATTTTTCCAGTAATCCTTTTTTTTTTTTTTAGTGGATTTCTTGTCTTTCTGAGGTGGGCAGCGTGGTAAAGTCATTCTTAAAAAAAACAGACCAAGTGCCAGCGTATGTCTGTGGAACAAAATCCCAGCCCTCCTGCAGGCAGGGGAAAGAATTACTGCTGGCTTGGGTTTCACTCCTAGGATGCTGAATGAAATGGTTGAAGGTGCCGAGAGCACTGGCTTATGCGGTTTGCTTGAAATGAAGCCTGTGTTGGTTAGGATGGGCATAGCAGTGATCCATCCCCATAACATGACATGGCGTCCATCCCTGTCCGGGAGCAAACCTCACTGTCTTTTCCCTCCAGCGGGCACAAAACCAAAGCTGTGTGCTAAAATTCACATTGCATTGCCATCATCCCCCAAAATTCGTTCTGCAAACTGAAACCATGTGCCGCTGCCCCTTACTCGACGCTCAAACTGCACAGACGTACCAGTGCTGCCCAGGGGACCTTTCCGCAGCTGTCAGTGTAAAAAACGCGCTCCTTCTCTTTGCAGGTATTCGCCCTCAGATCATGAACGGCCCCATGCACCCCCGGCCCCTGGTGGCACTGCTGGACGGGAGGGACTGCACGGTGGAGATGCCCATTTTGAAGGACCTGGCGACGGTTGCATTCTGTGACGCACAATCAACTCAGGAGATTCACGAGAAGGTAACGTGGGCTGCACGGGCTGGGGAACCATGAGCTCTGCCCTTCTTCTCACAGAAAGTCAGGGATTGGAAGGGACCTGGAAAGCTCATCCAGTGCAATCCCCCCATGGAGCAGGAACACCCAGATGAGGTTACACAGGAAGGTGTCCAGGCGGGTTGGAATGTCTGCAGAGAAGGAGACTCCACAACCCCCTGGGCAGCCTGGGCCAGGCTCTGCCACCCTCACCATGAACAAGTTTCTTCTCAAATTTAAGTGGAACCTCCTGTGTTCCAGTTTGTACCCATTGCCCCTTGTCCTACAATTGGTTGTCACCGAGAAGAGCCTGGCTCCATCCTCCTGACACTCCCCCTTTCCATATTGATCCCCATGAATGAGTCCCCCCTCAGTCTCCTCTTGTCCAGCTCCAGAGCCCCAGCTCCCTCAGCCTTTCCTCACACGGGAGATGCTCCACTCCCTTCAGCATCTTGGTGGCTGCGCTGGACTCTCTCCAGCAGTTCCCTGTCCTGCTGGAACTGAGGGGCCACAACTGGACACAATATTCCAGGTGTGGTCTCTCCCAGTTCTTCTTGAACATAAAGTGTACAAAGCTACGCATGGAGACCATCACCAGACATATCACCTGACGTTGCTGTAGATCGAAATTCAGAGAGGCTGTTTTAGAAGCCTGATGTTATTTTGGGGGAAAAAAAAAAAAAAAGTCACCTTATCTCTTAGCATCAAGGTTTTTACATCAGTATTATTATTAATGTTTCTCATTTTTGTGATGTCTGCTTGCTCGGTGCAGCAGTACCAACACTGCAGCTCCCTGGGGTGCAGCACAGTTGCTCTGGTTTTGTAAAGACCATCCCGTTCTGCAGCGGGTGGGTCTCCTGGGGTGCTGGCTGCACCTCCAGCAGCTCCTTTCTGCCCAGCCTGAGCGGGTGAGGTTCGGGCAGCGTGCAGGCAGACACCTGCACTGTGGACGGGTATTTCTGCTTGGAAGCTCAGCTACTTCTAAAGACTTCTTTTTAAATTACTCTTCGTTCACATGTAGATAATTCTAATGAAGTTTGAAGTGTTGAGAAGCCACTTCCAGGAAAGAGAACTACAAAAACATCAGTGCTGATAGTGCTTCAGATATTAAATGTGGGGGGAAAAGGACAGTGTGTTTTTATGAGATTGGTAGATGATAGATGAGCCAGTCTTGGAGAATTTGGCCAGATCTTGGGTTTCCAGAGCACTGAGGTAGCTTATGGTGAGCACTACTGGAGGTTTGAATCTTCTTTGAAGGGGATAAAGTGCAGCCTTATGTGACTGTGCAGCCTCACACAGACCTTTTTAGTTACTCCTGAAAACATACAGAAAAGGGTAATGTGAACAGTGTGACAGGTGTTTGAACTTCAGACATGCCAAAGAGGTTATGAGTGACACACAGTCATGTTCAGAACCAACAGCTACTGCCGCAAAACCAAATTCCTTTTTTAAAAGCAGAATTACTGCTGGTTAGAAGCCGAGGGTTTAGCAGATAACCACCTGGAAAAGATCCAGATGAGCCACAGGCTCAGTTTTCTTCTGCCTTGTCTTCTCAGACGTAACATCATAATTTTCAGGTATCCATCCCGTCTATTCCCTAAGGGAATGGCTTTGATGTCGGTGGGTCACACACCGGATGGTTTCGCTGATACCTGGAGTGTCAGCTTGCACCATGCCTGGGTCGGACAGTAGGTCAGCACTAAAAAAGAATGATTTACCGTGTAATATTCCTGACTCAGGAGCTGCGGGCATCCCCTCCACGTGTCCTGGTGGCTCCTGACATCTCTTTTCTCTTCCAGGTATTAAATGAAGCTGTTGGGGCCATGATGTACCACACCATCACGCTGACTCGAGAAGATCTAGAGAAGTTCAAGGCCTTACGGGTCATTGTTCGAATAGGCAGTGGCTACGACAACATTGACATCAAAGCCGCAGGCGAGCTTGGTAGGTCTCAGCTCTGCACCCCAATTCCTTCCCGTGTCCTTTTGAGTCTTTAAAACCAGGACCAGTACCTGCTGCTTCCCACCGGAGCGCGCTGGCAAAGCCCTTGGCAATCTGCACACCCCCAGCTGGGAGAGCTTCATTGTATCTGTAATGTTAGCCGCCGAGTTACAACCGGTTTTGATCATCTGATCCCGAGATTCAGTCTATCACAGAGTCCTGCAATAGCGTTTAGGATACCTTGTATTAAAGGTTATCTCTGGGGAAGTGAGGAATAACAGCTGTTTCATGTGAGCCATTTTACAAGGATAATTGCAATAAGAGAGTTTCAAATAGTCATTCCTAAAAAAGCAGTTCTCAATATAGTGAATTATTCTTCTTTTGAGAGGAGAACAGTGTCTTCTCAATGTAATGGTTTCTTCATGTTTTTAACTCCTATTGTTATTATCCATTAAAACAATGTTCTGAGGCTTTGAACATCAAGAAAGGAAAAATAAACCGAATAGAGTAATGGGATACCATGGTATAATCCTTCTTTATATACTTGGCAAATTGGGTGGCCAAATGATGTGGTTTCGAGTAGCAAATGTAATGACTACCCACAAATGTAGTGTGAAGTTTATTTGATATTGCTTTCCATAAGGTAGTTTTTAAACTGTGCAGTCAATAAATGACCAACATCTAAACACAGCCTGTGTCTTGTGGGCTGGGCTGGTGGGACCCATTGATGCTGGTGTTGAACCATCTGCCGTGGGTATTTAACTCCCTGTGCCAGCAGCTCCTGCTCCTGGGGACACAAAACTAAAGAACAGTGTGAGCATTGTGTCCCCGTCACCTGAAAGGCAGAGGTGGACACTTGTCAGGGTTGGTTGGTGGTGAGTTCTTCCCCCTGCAGGGTGGGTCAGTTTTCTCCTGGTTTCTGTAGGTCTTTCAAACAGCCACAGGGTGGAAAACAGTTTCAAAACCAGAAAAATGGGTTCCTAGGAGCAGTGAGATCGGCCGGCGGACAGGAAGCCGATTTTTGATTTTGAGTATAAACCATGAAAAAGTAGGAGATATGGACAGAATAAGATATTAGGAAAATCCCCTTCCACTGTGAGGAAAGCACTTAAATACCCATCCCTCTTTAAATGTGTGTTTAAATCGCATTGAATCCGGTGAGATAAAAGCATAGATCTGCTGAACAGGAATTAAGCCCTTACAAGCGTTACTGAGCCAGAGCCTGGACAGGACAATGATCAGGGAGGCATTTTCCATTAATTTAATACCTGCAGCTCCAAGCAGGTATTTAAAAGGAACGTTTTGTGGCAAGGGAACAAAAGGTCTGCTATGGAGACCTGTGCTGGGGTGGGATTGCTGCTCCGGCACGGGGTCTCGGTTGTTTGGGTTGGCTGTTTTGGCACATGGTGGTGGAAGGAGAAGCCGGCCCTGCCACACCGACCTGCTGCACCGTCCTGCTCGGGTGCACCAAGTTATTGGTCCCTAAATCATTTAATGGTTCAACAGTCTTGTTGCAGAAAAGGAATGACTTCTGCCAGCGTGATTTAATTTGCTTTGAAGGTAGATTAGGCTGAACAAGAATAAGACTTTATATTGTAGAACAAACCTTTGCTCTTGTGGTTACTCTGCGTGGCTGTCACCCTTGGAATCTGCACTTGTCCTCACTCCAGAGAGATGCCGAGGTGCAGGGAAACCCCGAGCATTACCGGTTTCAGTGGCTTCTGCAGAGATTTCAGGCTGCTATAAACAAACCATGCATGTCCTTGGGAAAACATTACTCCAAATGCTTAAAACAAATGATGGGCTGGCTGGGAAGTGTGAGGGTGAATGGCCGGGAGGCCCTCTGCTTTGCTGTTACCCCCTGAGCCGCGGTTGTTGCCTCTGCAGGGATCGCTGTCTGCAATATCCCCTCGGCCGCCGTGGAGGAGACGGCCGACTCCACCGTCTGCCACGTCCTCAACCTCTACCGGCGGAACACGTGGCTCTACCAGGCGCTGCGGGAAGGGACGCGGGTGCAGAGCGTGGAGCAGATCCGGGAGGTGGCCTCCGGCGCTGCGCGCATCCGCGGCGAGACGCTCGGCCTCATCGGCTTCGGTACGTTGGCTGACGGTACTGCCCGCTGAGCTTCAGCCTTTAAGGGAGACTCGGCACCAATTCTTTGCCCTGGGAATGACCTAAAATGAGCGTTTTCAAAATCAGAATTACTACAGTGGGTTGGCATGAAGAAGAGAGAATATCTTGTGCTCATTTTTTGGGGAAGGAGCCCCTTGGCTGAGCCCTTGGAGGAGCACTGGGGAAACCCAGCAGTGCCCCAGGAGGCACCACACATGGTAGTGCTGCTGTCCTCCCCCAAAATATCCCATCCCCAAGTCAAGGCTATACCAAACAAGCTCTTTCGGAGCCATTCTGCTCTGCATGGTGGCAGGGCTGCACAAAACAAAGTTTGCCTTCAGTTCACCCATAGCAATAGTTTCAGCATCAGCACCTGCTGCTGGACGTCCCTTTTGGGAGCAGAGTCCGGCCATTGCACCAGGGTTCAGGAGGCGCAGTCAGGCAGCAGAAGGCCACTCAGCACTTGGTGGCCGGACACTTGCAGAGTGGCAGAAATGTGCGTGGAGGAGATTTGGCGAGGTGCTGGATTAGGGAGCAGTTCTGGCTGCCGCTGAGGGAGCCCCGGCCAGGAACGGGGTACAAACACCGCAGCACTATTTCCACTTGCTCTCTGTGCAGCTGCCATTTCCCTCACTTGCCTCATGCTGCTGTCCTGCGAAGCCCTTGGCTAATTAGTGCAAAAAGCTGGTGTATTACCATGTTTAAATGGGGAAACCAAGGCAAGGTGGGGGATGTTACAGCAGGAGGCTGGAGTTAGCCCACGTCTGTCTGACAGGGCAAGGGTGGCAGCGTGTGACATCCATGCAGGCACCCAGCTGGTGCCAACCGCGCATCGCTGGTGCACGGGGACGGCGTCAGGCGTGTGCACGCACAGGGGGACACTGCTCCTCCCTGCCACTGCTAGCTGGAAAAACTAACAGATAAGTAAATAGTCGAGGCTTGGCACAGAGAGCCTGCACAGCCCCGGTGGCAGGGACAGACGGGGTGACCAGCGACACCCCCAGCACAGCGGCTGCGCTGGCCCTTTGCTTCCAAGCCATGACAGTTGTACTGGTCATGCCCAATTAACCGGGTATTCATTGAGAGGCTGGGTAAAGACCTATCACAAACAAGTTGCCTAAAAAAGGCAGTGCTTTTTTTTATTCCCTTTTTCAGCTTTTCTTGCTGGACACAGCGCCACAGAGCGTTATTTCTCTCCGTGATGTCTGGAGCTGCACATTGCTGGGGCTGAGTCGCACATTGTGCTGTCCCCACCAGACCTTCGTGGCCACAGATGGTGCCACCTGCTCCAGTGACCGTGAGCTGGCAGGTGCCAGTGGCCTCATGCTTCATTTTATTTGTTTTTTAAACATTTTAACACAACATCTCACATTTGCTAGGACAAGCACAGCCCTCTCTGTGCAAGGCGGTGTGGGTTTGCCCTCCAGCCCATGTCCATTTGTGAGCTGTCCTGGAAGCCCAGGAGGTCCCAGGGGACCCTCACGGCAGGTTGGGGATCAGGCCACGGTGCAGCTCAGCCAGGTGAAGGTGGGAATCAGTTAAATCAGTTAAATTACCCCCTCTTTCCTTCGCACACAGGTCGCACTGCGCAGGCGGTCGCAGTCCGAGCCAAGGCGTTCGGCTTCAACGTGATATTTTATGACCCGTACCTGCAGGATGGGATCGAGAGGTCCCTGGGCGTCCAGCGAGTCTACACGCTCCAGGACCTGCTCTACCAGAGCGACTGTGTCTCCTTGCACTGTAACCTTAACGAACATAACCACCACCTTATCAACGACTTCACGATTAAGCAGGTAACTCGCCTCGCGTGCACAACCAAGGAGAGCGCTCTGCTCTTCAGTGGGCAAACCCTGAGCATCGGTGCTATGCGTGGGGCCCTCTGCAGTCACAGCCAAGCGAGACAGCGCCTTAGGGCTCATGCACGTCCTCTAAAATAGCTGTTTACACCCAACAGACCATCCACGGTGTTTACCGAGGGGTGGCGTGCTACCACGTAAGCAGCCCCTCTGTTCCCGTGTAGCATGGAGGGTGTTGGTCTCTTCTCCCAAGTAGCAAGCGATAGGACAAGAGGAAACAGCGTCAGTTTGCACCAGGGGAGGTTGAGGTTGGATATTGGGAACAATTTCTTCCCAGAAAGGGTTGTAAAGCACTGGAACGGGCTGCCCAGGGCAGCGGTGGGGTCACCATCCCTGGAGGGGTTTAAAAGATGTATAGATGAGGTTCTTAGGGACATGGGTTAGTGCTAGATTTACGTTATGGTTGGACACGATGATCTGAAGGGTCTCTTCCAGCCGAAGTGGTTCTATGATTTTCCTTGCCAATACCAGCCAGAGCGGGACTTCGCGTAGAAAACCCACATGCAGCAGGGTGGGGATTGCTCAGGGACAAAGCAAAGCCACTCAGCACAAAAAGCGGGTGCAGTCCCGGCCAGAGGCACCCGGGACACCCACTGTGCATCGGGGTCACTGCACCCAACTGACCCTCCTCTCTCTGTCTCCCCGTCCGCGGGCAGATGAGGCAGGGAGCGTTCCTGGTGAACACGGCGCGCGGGGGGCTGGTGGACGAGAAGGCCTTAACTCAAGCCCTGAAGGAGGGACGGATACGAGGGGCTGCGCTCGACGTGCACGAGTCTGAACCGTTTAGGTAAAGCTTTCTGTTGGGTTGTGACGTGTCCGCGGGGTGCACGACAGCTTCTCACACAACACCAGTGCTGGGGGGTGGTCCTGGCTTCAGAAAAGACCTGGCACCTCGCAGCATCCATCATGTTTGGGCTGGCTCCAGGGTTACAGGTGTTCAAAGGGACACTGGGAGCTTAAAACAAGAAATCAACCTGTGTTTAGTTAAAAAAAGCAGCACTCGCTAGTCCATGAGAACAAATTTACTGTGTGAGTGTTGGGCATTTTTGCCCACAGGCTGCTGCTGGCTGGGAAGGGGATGGCTGTAAGTGGGAGCGCAGCTTTCTCACCACGGAATGGGGTAGTACTAGTAGTTTGCTTGTGTTTTCAGCAACAATTCTTAAAAAAACCAGAAATTATACTCCTGCAGAGGGCAAACCCCCATGCCCACCCCGTGCTGGATGACCTGCAGCCTGTCCCCATATCCCTGGACTGCTGCGAGACACCCCCAGGCCGTTATTCCTGTGGGAACATTATGAACAACCACCCCGCAGGTTGATTTTTCAGCCCTGTTGGCTCTTTGTGTGGCGCATTTTCGGTGTGTGCCCTGCACTGCAGCCATGCTTCCTCCCCGCCGATCCGTGGCCATTTGGGGCTGGCAGGCGCCTTTTGCCATTCGTAACGTATTTTATTCTCTTTTTAAACATTGATTAATCTTTTTTTTTTTCCCTGCTGCCAGTTTTGCTCAAGGCCCATTGAAAGATGCTCCTAATTTAATCTGTACTCCGCACACCGCTTGGTACAGCGAGCAGGCGTCACTAGAGATGAGAGAAGCTGCTGCTACTGAAATCCGGCGTGCGATCACAGGTACCCGGCACCATGGCAAAGCCAGCATTGACTCACATGTGCACCTGGAACGGGAGCCAGGAGGGGCAGAGACTGGGCCTGACCTTGGTTGTGTCTCAGCAGGACAGTGGGAAAGGCTCTAACCCTGATTTTCTTCAGAGCAGAAGAGCTGAGAAACCAGATTTTACTTGTCTGTCATTTGGGCACGTTGGTGTTTGGGTGAGGGGCTTTCGCAGGTTTAGGTTGGTTGTTTTATTTGGGTTTTTTAAATCTACAAGGCACTGGCTCATCAATGGCAAAGACCAGTGTCTGTGACTGGGAAGAAAAGGACAGGCTGGACATGAGGAAGGAATTGTTGCCCTGAGGGTGGTGAGAGCCTGGCCCAGGTTGGCCAGAGAGGTGGTGGATGAACCATCCCTGGAGACATCCCAGGCCTTGCTTCAAGATGCTGGACACGATACTCCAGCAAAGGAGTGGTTCTCTTGTCCTAAAAATCGCCCCTCTTGAGCACACAGCTCCATGTCCGGGTAGCCTCTGAGATCAGCAGGCTCACGGCAACTGCTTTTCTGAAAGCAGAAAGTTGAGACTCAGGGTAGGAAACTGGTCTCCAACCCTGGACTTTGGGAGCCGAAACATCCTCCTGACACAAGGGATACGGGGTTTCTGTGCCTCTCCCCCCTGCCTCTATACTAACAAATACAGTGAAATGGAAAAATTGTAGCTTATATCAGAAGGTGATAGAGCTGGGACTTGCCTGACATGTACTCGCCTTTATTTCCAACTCCAGGGCGCATCCCAGAAAGCCTAAGGAATTGTGTGAATAAGGAATTCTTTGTCACAACAGCTCCATGGTCAGTAATAGATCAGCAAGCAATTCATCCAGAGCTCAATGGTGCCACGTACAGGTAAGCCAGAGAATGGGACTGTCACTGTCACCACCGCGGTGGCACTGGGATCCACTGTAGAGGTTGGGTTTGGGATTCCAGCTGTGAGCTGAGCACAAAAGCACAAGCAACAGCTGCTGCATCAGCTCAGCCGGTGGCAGCAAAGTCCCCCTCCCTGGGGACCAGCAGTCACATCGCTGGGATTACTCACACTGCTCCATTTAACCACGGGGTTTACACAGCCTCCCATTTGTAAAGCTTTGTCCTGGTGGGCCAGCAGTCGCCTGTGTGACACCTCCATGAGCGCCAAGACCCCCAGACCCATCCGCAAGCTGGACACAACTAAACTGCAGAAGCGATTGCAGATTTGCTCTGCAGTTCTGTCCATGCGCTGCGAGCCTGGCCCTGCGTGTGGGTTAATGACCGGGGTAAAAACTCCAAATACAGGTCCAGAGTCAAGTGGCCTAATTTCCACCTAAATCCCTGAGATTAGCGTTACTTACTGCTCCACTTAGGACGGCTCACAGCATGCCGGTAGGAGACGTGAGGCATGAGGACTCAGCCGGAGCTGGGCAGCCTTCAGTGTATCACCATTGCTAAAAATACTCTGGGGTACAAAAAAATCGAACACAGGGCGCATCAGGAGGACCAGGCTGCAAGCAACACCCGTGCCACAGCCCTTCCCACAGGTCCCAGGCAGCGATCGCTTCCTTTGAAAGGCAGAACATGGACTGAAACCTCCAAATTGGGGAGCACACCCCCCGGCCCTGCCCTGGCGGCTCTGCTGCATGCACATGGGCGATGCCCGTCCCCCAGGATGAGCCTCGGCTTAACCCCCGCCTCTGCAGGCCCTTGTCACAGGCTCCGTGGGAGCCTTGCCCCTGTAAGCCAGGCTCAGCTCACCGCCCCCACGGGCAGGTAAATCCTCCCTTTCTCTCCTGGTTTTCCCTCCACGGCGATGGCAGCAGCAGGGAGGTGCTCTGGCTCAGTCCCGCTGGCCCCACGCGTCCCACGTCCGGAGGGTTTGCGCCTTGTTGCCCCTACATCACATCTTCCCTGCGGACAGCACGAGAAATTCTCATTTCTTCTCCTTCCTCAAACTCCATGTTATTTCTTGGAATGCGTATAGCTCCCCCAGCTCTTAGAAAGACGGATAAGCTTGAACCCCGTTTTTCAGCTGCGTTCTCTGGCTGCCTGAGGAAGATGCAGCTCACCTTCCGTAGAGGGAAAACTTACACCCAGGTGTAGGTGGCCAAAGGTATTTGCGTGCAGGGATGATGAAGGCAGCAAGCTCACTTTTGGCTTTTCAGAGAGCATTCAAGATGATTCCTTACCCCGTTTTTCAAGAGAAAGTCTTTCTTGTGGTTCACCAGCCTGTTAGAAGGTACAGAACAAGCCACAGTCCCCATATCGTAGTGGAGGACACTTACCCAAGGGCTGTGTCCATCCTCCACACCTCACCATGGTGGTGCAGCAATGTTTGCAGCTGGTACAGAATTACCCAGCAAAGACCAGTCTAGAGCTCCACAGGCAAAGCTGCAGAACAAAAGGCCTGACCACGAAAAGGAACAGGGAAAGAAACAGAAGAGGAGGTAGAAATCAGTGTCATGAAGGCAAAGGATTGACACAGGCACAGCTTCTAGTCCGACGTGGTTCCTTTTCTCAAGGGCATTTGGTTTATAGTAAAGGAAATCAATTTGTGCCCATCTAGTAATGGGATCCTAGGAGTCTGCTGCAACTTCCAGGCATCAGGCAGAGTCTTTTTGGAAAAGCACTCTCCAAGCGAGTGATTTCTCTTCAAACAGCTCTTAACAACAGGCTGAGGGCTTGAGTGTTGCTGACAAGAAACTTCAGTTTCAGGCATAAAGGTTTCAGTTGATTCAGATCTTCTGGCTCAGACACAGGGCGTTTACACTCAGCCCGGATTGGGGCCATGAACAGAACAGGAGAGCCTGGGTAGGGGGCTGGAATTTATTTATACCCGTTGTTTTCTATTCCCTCAGCTCATTGGCAAAAATTATTTGCCTCCTCGCAACATTAAGCACGAGGAAATTATTACTATAGGACACAGTATCACATCTCTAGTATGTGCTTTTAGTATTAAAAGTGTTGAGTTCAGGCAAACAATGCAATGAAGGTTTAGAACAAGCCAACTTCATGTAAAACACCTTGATAATTAATAGGAAATACTGACTTTCTCGGCATTATCCGCATCTCTCCCCTAGCAGCGGAGCGTTCAGGGTTTTTTTACATGTGTGAAAAAGCACTGGATATAAATAAAACTTGCTTCCCCTCCTTTCTAAGTACAAACGGTGTTGGCTCACGAGGCAGAGCCGGCACTCAGATACTCCATCACAAAACAAATTGAAAAAATCCCCAAAAAACTCACATACACGGACAGTTTTGGTGTGTAAATCAGTACTTTGAGCTGGGGCATTAAGCCTACACCAGTGCTCTTTGCAAATAGTTGGGAATGTAAGAAGTTAAATGCGTCAGCATCTAAATGCGTCAGCATCCAAATGCATCAGCATCCAGATGCATCAGCATCCATTGCCAGGGCTGTCAGTGCTTGTGCAGGACTGGGAGGATAAAGCAGCGGAGGGTCACGCACATTAAATGAGAGAAAGCAGCAGTTTTCCCCCCAGCGGCATTGGTTTAACCTCGAGCTGTCCCCTGGCTGCAGAAGAGAAGAGTCTCTCTGGTGGCGGTGGTTGGTGATGGGCCTGTTCCTCTCTCTGTCCCCCAGGTACCCGCCGGGGATGGTGAGCGTGGCCCCGGGGGGGATCCCGGCCGCCATGGAGGGCATCATTCCCGGAGGCATCCCCGTCACACACAACCTCCCCACCGTGGCACATCCCTCCCAAGCTCCGTCTCCCAACCAGCCCACAAAACACGGGGACAACAGGGAACATCCCAACGAGCAATAGCAGATAATTTAAAAAATAAAATTGAAAATTTAAAAAAAAAAAAAATAAAATAAAAATCACTAAATAAACTTGGGACCAAGAGACATTGGAGAAGAAGTTATACATGAACTAAAAATTAATTTGATACGAAATTTGTAACGTTGATTTTGGACAGACGCATCATTGATGTTCCAGTGTTAAGGACAAAGCGATCGCGGTCGAGAGCGGGGAGAAGCCCTCAGGAGTCACCTGCTTACTGAAGCGCGGCAAACTAGGATGCGATACGTTACTGATCAACTTCTGTTCTTGTGTGTTAAGTTTCCTTCATCTGTGCATCAATCACATGAATAAAAATGGCTCTTTTCTCCCTCCGTTCTTTGGGACGAGCAGGGCTTCTGCACCTGTTTCAAACCATGGCATTAAACAATCCTTACAGAGTTAACAGAAATGTAAGAGGAAACCATTATGTGGCTTCAGCCCTTTCCTTACTCTTGTATCTGGTTTCCTGTTCTAACGGGAGGCGTCAGTACTGGCTTAGAAGAATAATTGTAATAATAAGAACGATCCTTTTTGCAGTGTCCCAGGGCCAGTGACGTGTGACAGGAGTTGCCTTTCAGGAGGAGAAACCAAACTGCCCAATACACTGAATAAAGTAGCTGTGCATTCACTTGCGCCCTGCAATGATGCGAGAAGAGAAAAATCTAAAAAAAAAGAGAAAAAAAGGAAAAAAAGAAAAAAAAAAAAAGGAAGAAAGTATTAAGTTTCACGCACTATTTGTACTCAAATATATTTTCTCAGTTTTAAATCTGCAGCTATTTTATCAAGTGGAAAAAAAGAAGTCTTGAGCTGGAAAGGGTTCAAGAATAATGTTGCATTTCCTTATGTCTCAGGAAACACTTTTTATGGTAACTTGTCAGACTGTCTATGAACAAACCCCACTTTTTTAGACATTGATAAAAGTCTTCTTTTCTTCACGTGCTATTTTATACAAGAACACTTCAAAATGTGTTATTAGATGTGACTGATTTTAACAAATCCTATTAGATTTGTATCAACTAGTTACATGTTATATTCATAGTCTTTTGTGAATCATCGCCTTTTTTTTTGGTTTTAAAAGAGATGGCCTATTTTGAGCCTTTGTATGGGTACATTCCTGTTTCTGTGACAAAAATCGTAAGCTGTCCCAAACAGAAAAAATACCAATGGCTATCAGAAGTATGTTTTGTTTTAGTGTGTTACTGTTAATTGTATTTGTTTCTTGTAAAGGTGGACATTTAGCGTTCAGTGCAGTTTTCAATAAAAAGTGATAAAATTTCTATAATTTCTGAAAGGTAAGAGCTCTCGCTTTAAGTTGAAGACCTTGAGAACACAATTAAGGGAGAGAAATGTAACTCCAAAACCAGGCTTTGAGAAACGCCGTGTGCAGCTCAGCTTTAAAACTGCTGGGAAACGCTCACTTTCAGTTCCTATCCAGGTCGTGCTACCCGTGAGCTGTAAACTTAGAATTTGTGAGTATTTAACATCAAATGGGATGTTAAAAAGATCACCAGGGTTTCCATTAAGCTAGGAAGGCAGCTACACCTCCAGTATTCGTTGTACCTGCTCGAGACACGGGGCGCTGGGAACAAAGCGGAAAATGTGCCCGGGAGGCGCGAGCGGCTCCAAGCCTGGCTGGAGAAAAGGCCCGTTCTGCCCTTTCATGGCGCAAAGACTAGAAAACTGAAACCAAAAGGATGTCTGCGTTACAAAACTCTGTATTTTGTTTGATTTATATCAAACTGAAAACTAGTGATCAGCTTCAAACACGTTTCAGAGAGGCCAGGTTTCATAGCGTGACCACGGGACACGGCACATCTGATGGTCCGTGAGCGTCATGAGAAACCAGGATTAAACAGGTCAGTTGCAGCAAAGGTATTCGGGAAATACCAAAGGGCGGTTTAGAGTTGTTTTAAAAATCAAGCAGCTCTGGTACTTGCATTTGGGTTTGAATAAGGAGCTGCACCCCAGGTGGGTGTCGCAGGATCCTGGAGCATCGTTTGCCAGCAGCCGACTGCACCGGGACAGCGAGAGGCTCAGCTCAAACCCCGCAGAAAAGGGCAAACGCTGCGGTTTCCACCCAACGTCCCTCTTCACCCAAACCACGGACGGACCAGAAGCAGCCAGCGAGTGCTGCCAGAGCGCCGCGAGCTCACCGGGAGTAGGAACGAGCAGCCCCCGGGGTTACAAACCACAGGACGCGGGTTTGGCACTTTCCCCCCGGCTCTTGGGCTTCCAGCGCCTGCGGCGCCAACACCAGCAACACACAAAGACGACACCGAAGCAGAAGGGGATGAGCACCGTCGCGATTCCAACGCGCCGAAGCAGATTATTTGGGCAAAGAAATGAGATGAACTGTTGGTGGCGGAGGTTTGCGCGGTGGCTTTGCTGACGGAGCCGCAGCGCGGGGTCACGCTCAGGAGCCTCTGGTGACAGTGGGTGGCAGTAGCTTAAAACAAGCAGCTTGAAGGCAACAGACACTGAATAAAACCTTAAAAAAAGGGGGTTAAGGGAAGTTACTGAACAAAAGGGGAAAAATGGAAAAGCAGCAGTTAAGGAAAGGTGTCTAAACGCACACAAATTGGTTTGGTTAATGGAGCAAACACAATCTAGCCACAAGCCATGCAGCAGAACTTTAGGAGAATGCAGAATTACTAAATTTTAATATATTAGAAACAAAAGAAATACAGGGATTTTCACTACAGAATTTATAAATAAAACTGGAAAAAAGAAAAACCAAACACGGAAAGGAGGTAGCGATGAAAAGCCAAGTTCTGCGCTAGAAAAGCGTGTGCTACCGCAAGCAATAATGTGAGGAAAATAACTGAGGAACCCAATTGTATGTATAGATATACTTGGCTAAAAGAGCAGAACTTGCCAACAAGCTGCAAGGGAGCACACCTGCAAATTAATCTCAGTATTTGTAAACTTCCAAGTGTGTAACTCAAGGAGAACCCATTGACATAGACCGAGTACTGCGCTCGCACAAAGCAAGGGGGTTGCATCTCTTTAATCTACAGGTACATGAGGTTCGGATCACTTTGATTTTTGAAAAATAAGATACTTCACCAGTCCCGAAATGACCCGTGAAGCGTGTTAAACCTGAACATACCATTGTACAGCACATGGGAACAGAACAATAACGATCAAGGAAAGCTCGGAAGTACCAGGACTGTTCCTCTCAGGCCAGGAGGAGAGAAATTGCGGCGAGCGCGGCGCATGCGGCTGAGAAACAGCCCGGACTGGCTGCAGCGCTGAACTTGAACTTGCCACGGGGACGCTGGGGCCGCACGGCAGCTGCCCAGGACAGCGAGGGAGGCGGGAAGGCATGCGCGGCTCAAGGCAGATTTCACATTGGTTTCATCTCCCCATGTTAGGAGGAAGCTTAAACTCCCTCGAACGGAACGGGACTGCGGAAAGCAAAGGGGGGAGCGGGACGTGAAACTCCGCGTGGCGTTTCGCGCGCCCCTCGGAGGCGCCTGCTAAAGGAAAGCTCATCCTTTCGCCCATTTGAATGGTCTGCGCAGGGAAGTGAGGCCTAGGTAAGCCGGGATCTGAGCTTACAGTGGTCTGGCTATTGTACGTACGCTGGCACACTTAGTCCTGACCTAGCAGAACTTCTGGGTTACACCACAAGGGAAAACACATCGCACAGACCAGCTCAGATCACGGAAACTCTCGTGTTCTCGGTTCCCAACAGAAAAGCTGTGAGTCTCAGCTGGACAGGGTAAGGGGAAAAACACAACCAAAATTTAGAAAGCAAATTTGAAATAGGCCCCTATGCTTGAAGAACCTCTTCAGGATCTGCGGTTTGCCTGTTTCCGTCAGGTAACTCGTGCGCACGTTGCGGATATTCATGCGTTCTTTCACCTGAACGTCTGCACATGCACCAGTCAGAGATCTAATGGCCAAAATAACCAACGGTGGAGATGTTTCCTAATAAACCCCAGTGGAATCTGTGATGGGAAAGTTGCTAAGTTAATACAGTACATCATTCTTTCGATCCTTTTGGTGTCGTCACCACGTTTCTGTAGGAGTTGCGCACGTTTCAACACCATCTAAGCAGCATTTGGAACAAAAAGCAGCAAGTTCCTCAGGGTTTCCATAGCTCTGAACTACATAAAAATATGTGCTATGGGGCTTCTTTCCAAATTCTAATTAAAACCATTTCATCTACTTCAAAATTCCTTATTCAACCACCACACCATCAAAAGTGCTTTTCAAGACAACCTGAATTGCACTGTATATGTAAAAACTGGCGTTAACCTTTAGTGTTTCAGTGAGATTTTTAGATAAACTTTATCCATTACAGGTTACATGGCTAAAGTTATCAAATATAATAAAATTTCTACCGGAGAATATACTCTGAACTTACAATCGTAGGAACTTACATAAGTTTAAGTATGGCCACATCAATCAACATGCAAGAAATTCCCAGGTTTACATACTGAGAAATATATAACACAGTGCCTTTAACAAACAACTTTAGCATAGATTCTTCTCTTTAATTCCACCCGCCAAGTGTGTTCTCACTAGATTCCATGAGCGAGGAGGAACCCTTCCAAAAGGTGGGGGTTCATTTGCAGCAGTGTTTAAGTTGATGAGAATAAACGGTAAAACGAGACGTAGTTTGTATCACAGCAAGACATGAAATTCTCAATCGCGGCTGAGCTCTCAGATTTCACACAATTTCCTGTAGTGTTTGCTCGCGGGAATAAAATCCCTATATTTCAGGTCACTTCTCTGAATAAATATTCTTATGTATACTGAAAACAATCTAACTATAAGAAAAAAATACACAAAAAAATCATCCCCAACTTGTGCAGGAAACAAATCATCTCACTCAATGAAAATTTAGCTTCTCTTCCAGTTTGTTCCACAGAGTTGAGCTTTTATTATACGGGCACCGCTGGAACTAAAATACTAGTAAAATAATGAATGTATTTTTGCTTCTGACTTGCTGTGGATATTTTGTGCAAACAAAAAAACCCTCACAATCTGACCTGGGCACTAGTGAGATTTCACATACAAGGGCCTTTCACAGAAACGTGTCAGAGTAGCTAAAAGGTGATGGAGAATACCAAGTTCTACCATAAAAGAACCTCGGAGGGCGGCGATATGCAACATGTGCTTTCCTAAGCGCCCTTATTGGAAACATCTCTTTGCGATAAGTAGGATGCTGGTATACTTTTCCTATTACACAACCTCTTACACAACCACATGCGGTACATTTATAGACAGATTTACAATCAGAAAGAAAAAACGTTTGTTGGTGGTTTGTTGTGGTTTTTTTCTGTCTTGATAATAAAATCAGCTGTTTTTTGTTTTTGTTTTTATACAAACTGTAGTCCAGCCCGTTTCGCTCTCTTCACGCAGCTTCTAGAACTCTCTCCACGCCAGTCAGAATAAATCCTTTACAGCACGTTCTCTCCTAGAATTGGGTCGCTCCACAACCAACTGCTGGAGCACAAGGCGAACTCCGGCTCGGACGCTCCGCGCTGCTTCACTCTCCGTGCATTCGCCGTCACTCGTCGTCGTCATCCTCGTCTTCCTCGCCGTCGGAAAGGGACGTGCAGGGCCGGATCTGCCGGTAGCGATCCAGCCACTTCTCCACCATCTGGGTGACCAGGGGGTGGTTGCGGCGGCGTGAGCTCTTCTGCATGGCCACCAGGACCCCCCCCTCGGTCACGCAGCAGTCCAGCCACTCCCGCAGCAGCTTCTCCTGCTGCTCCTCGTTACCGATCTTTGGGGAGACAAAAGGAGGGAGAACGAGGTTTGAAACATCACCAGCAACTTTAAATCATCCCCCCGTGATGCTCTGGAGCAGCCGGGCTGGGGGGGGCAGGAGTCTCCAAAAGCCAAACAGACGCACATGCCGTTTTCAACCAAAATGTGAAAGGCTCTCAAAATACCATCCACCTATTCTTCTAGACGTGTATTTCCAATATAGCCTTGCTATACTTCAATTACTGTGAGCAACTAACTACTTCTGGAGTCACAACATAAGCAGGTAAGTCCTAAAAGTGCCTTCTGGCTTTACAAAGCAGTTTTCAGGAGTCTGTCGTTCTTGACATTAAACATTTCCTCCTGTAAGACATTACAAATGTCATGGTTCTCTAAGAAAATATCCCTCTCCACACTTAAAGCCCATACTTTTCCTCCTTTACCTATAGGATAAAGCCCATACTTTTCCTCCTTTACCTATAGGATACCCGCTTTTTGCAACTCCTAAAGGTTTTCCAGCCCTCCCTTCCCCACATACACACTTTACTGAAGTGGTTCCCTGTCTTTATCATAGTTAAAGGAGAAATGAGTTGAGATTCATTATAAAAGAGGCAGAGCATGCTGTAACCACTGCCCAATCGTTATATTGCACGCTGAAAAAAAAGCAGCATATTTCAGTCTTGTGTCAGCATCAGAATCCTTATTTCTGGGTCCTTTTCAAGGTACACATGTAGTAATATGCACAGTAAAGTCACTTTCAATTTACAGATCTGTAAATAAGCATCAAATTTGTGGGAAAGTCTCTTTCAGAATCACCTGAAATGATTGGGAAGGAGCAATATTAATTAAACAGAGCAGCATATTCCTTGTAATTATCTGAACTGCAAAACGAGGTGGGGGTTACAGTGAAAAAGGCCACCAGATACACAAGGATTTCTTACCTCCTGAGCAGAGAGGAAGTGAATGTGCAATAACTTCCTCTCGCTGTCCACCAGCGGTAGAAAAGTAACAGTAACGTCGTCATCAGTGTTCAGGTTAGCACCAGCGCCGCGGTTGCCGTAACCATCGTTCTCCATGGCAACCAGAGCGGAGAAATGGCCCCTCGTGTAGCCCAGAGCGATCGGACTTTTCCAACAAAAACTCTGTTCCCATAACAAAGGCAAATACACACCTAGGGCAGGGGAAGACAAGGGTAAGAGTCAGAACGACAGCGTTCAATAACAAATTTTGATACAAACCTTTTATTTCGGCTAAACACAATAGCAGCAGCACATTAACAAGCATTGAAAACGCACTTGGTTTGGCCTGCGCTAATATAGGCCACACTTTTCAGTACAGCTAATTATTATTAACTTGAGATTAGTCGAGTAACTCTGCAACTGTACAAGTTTAGACATAAAAGCCATTACAAAAAACACCACATTACCATTCCCCTAAAATTTACGGTCTACAGTAGAGTGATGAGCAAAAAATAAGGTTAGAAATGCAGTTTTCCATGTTTGGTAACTCTTATTAAAAACAAACTATAGCAAAGAAAAATTCTGCTTTACAGAAATAAATCTACAGTCAGATGTCTGTTTTGACCGGGAAAAGATTCCGTCTGCCTACAAAACTTAGAAGAACTTACCGCACAAAATATCATTCAGCACCTAAGTATGCAGCCCATCCCGGAGACAAGACTTCTCATAAACATTGTACTCATAGATTAAATTAACCCACATCAATTATACACATATGGTCTCAAAAAAACCAACCCAAAAGCTGCTGCTATTTTGCTCAGATAAATTACTGATGTCAGATTCTGAAAGAAACCGCGCTGGTTTTTTAATCCCCCCCATTTTTAGCAATGAAGACGGTCATTTGCTGGAAGTGCGAAGTCTCAAAATAAACCCAGAACTCTTCTTCTAGGAAGACAAATAACTCTTGGTGAGTAGCGCTGCAAGACTTGGGCACAACTTGCCTCACCTTGTGACGGTTTAAAAATAGCCGCCCGTAAACTGCAACGCACATGTAGCACAGCAACCCGGCCTGGTGCGGCTGCTGCCCGCGCGGGGAACGGGCGCCGCAGCAAAACACGGCTCCAACCGCCAGAGAGGGATGGCAACACTGCACAGGAAATTCTGGAGGCTTACAGCACCTTCCAAGGTGCTACAGACTGTTTCCCATCTCTGTTACAACCCACAATCAATCTTTGCTTTTTTTTATTGGTGAATGTGACCTTAAAGCACATCGGAGAAGCCCAAGGACTCCTCAAAGCGTCACCAACATCCTGGCCCAGAACAGCAAATCTCGTACCATTTGGCAGCCCACACTGGTCCCAGCCCCACGGCTGTTTGGTTTCGGCTCTGCCGCCGGCATTTAATTGACCACAGAAACGTGGCTGGACAGGGGCAGAAGTGCGTGCAGGTAACCTGACACAGCACGCCCAAGCTCACTGTTGGTGTTTCTATGTACGGATGGATGCGGCGAGCGAACCGTGAGGTGTAAATATTTGTCTGACTGAATTCCTGGAGACGCGTGTCTAGCGAAAGGTTGTCCAGACACCCGCTTACCGTCTGGTTCATGGAGCAAGACAACAATTTCAGCACATTTAGGCCATGTAACACTTGTCTGCTCCATGCCCAGCGGATAAAATAAAAACATTTGACAAACTACTCATCCTTAGAGTTAAAAGCAAATATCTGACACTTCAGATTTGGGTTATCACACAACTAACTGTTCTTTCACAGTCCATCATTTTATCATCTCCAATAAAACACTCTTTAGAAATCCACAAACAAATTTCTAAGCAAAACTGGACTGAGTCAGCTGGACATCTTTGTATTTGTCTCAAGGATGGCTACGCTGCTACAATAGGAGAAAGAACCTGATCCAGCTACGCAGAATTACAGTACTGCCTGATAAACAGGTCGGTATTTACATCACACTTGCCGGAAAGTGTGAATTACTGAAGCACAGATACATTTTTAAAACTCCCTTTTAACTACGTCATGGAATTCACTTTTGCAGAAAGCACGATTGACATTATCAGTCGACCAATATTTTGTAATCGTAACTAAGCTACCTAATCTTACACCTCGCATAACAACTCTTGGTAGAGCATTTACGAACAGAACTCCTTCCCTTTCAGCCTCCACACCAAACATCCACGTTGCCACCTCTTGTACTTTAATAAGCCAAAAGAAAAGCTCAGCTTTTTTGCTCCGCCCTGCTTTGATTCCTCAACCCTTCTTCATACCCCTTTCCCTCTGGCTTTACGGGTGACTCCTTTTCACTGCTCTAAGGGGCTGCTTCACAAACGCTGCTGTGGAGTGATGGGACACGTCCCTTCGTCCCGAAACTCTGGTGACGAGCTCAGCCGATGCCACCACGTCCTGCCTGCCTGGCCCAGCTCTACGCTCAATATGGTTTAGTTTCTAAAACGAACACTTGCAGCCATTAGTACCACACATGAACAGAACTGCAAATCCCATTTATTAAACCTCCCGTGTCTCCCAGCAGTACAAACCACACAACTGGTGAGTCCTCACAACCAAATATTCCACAGGAATTACAGACTAAAGGCACATTGAGAGGAGGGCAAAATATATTCTCCCTGTGGCTACGGGCAGCATGCTCACCATACAATGAAAAAGTGCAAGTTTTAAGGGGATTGGTATGTTCTTTTTAATAGCTATGGAAAATTTACACACAACATGATTCCATCCTCTTCCAGCTGGTGGTTTCATGTCGCTCACCCTTCAACGACTTTATCATTTAAAGCTGAACCTTTTTGACAACTCAATTTGAAAAGCTAAAGGCTTACCTTGAAAGCGGGTATATCCTAATGTTTCTCCTCGGAAACTCTTATAATATTTTACTCCATAAACTATAATTGGTCTTCTAAGAATATGTGCAAGTACAAAAATGTGTGTCTGCTCCAAACTTGCTCCAGGCTGGACCAAACAAAGAAAGACAAGACGTGAAACAGAACCTATCCATCTCTACTTGGAAATTTGAAATATAGTCTCAATCTGAGACAGAAAAATGCTCTTAAGAGTCATCTCGTTTTGACAGGAAAAACAGAAGACTGGAAGAGTATTACAGATCAGTTGGAAATAAGCAAAAACATTTCAGCTTGCACAAGAACTTAATCTGTCAGTAATAATTCTTTGTCCTATTGCCCAGATTCAATCACTGCCCACCTAGAAATGAAACTGTACATAATGTTTAGTCTAAAAATAATTCACTTATCTAAGGCAAGGCTGAGTTAAATACCTTTGGATGATAGGAAAAGAGCACATCTACAACAAGTCACAAGAAAACAGCAGCAAATTCATGTTTATGCTTTAAAAGAGGAGCTAAACTTATAGGAATGTAAATCTCATTTCGGAAGGGGGTTATAAACCATCAGCTTGCCAGTTTAAGCCATGTGAGCTCAGAGATGTATGTTCTAGGAGGTAAGTGCTGCAGGACATTAAATAGACAATTGTCTGTTATTCTACACCAAAAGAGCCAGAGCTGTTTGCACCGTCCTGCTCAACAGTAAGCTCAAAAATTAGAATTTTAAATGAACTTTTCCACCTTGGCAGGAAGAGCCTACCCAGGAATACTTTCAGATTGCTGGATTAAGATGATTATGTCCTTTATCCATGAAAATTCTTATTCCTGAGGAACACTTCGAGTTCTTGCAGTTTCTCTTCAGAGATTACAATATCCTCCCAACCAGCCACCTTACAGAAGTTTTCTTACCTGGCTTGCAAGAGAGAGTATGAATGCCCAGTCCTCCTGCCACTGTTCCTCTCGCAGTGAGAAATGTAAACCAAAGCTTTGGGAATACCACGATTCCCACTCTTTCCAGCGCGTATAGAACCTAAAAGATCAGAGAAAGAGTGGTAAAGACAAAAATATTTACTCAACCCCCATACACCTGCTAGCAGCATTTAACTTTGTAACCCTTTATCCTCAGCCTGGAAAGATGGGGGAAGAAAGAACATAGGTCAGAAAAACTAGATTGTGTTCTGGTTTTCATCTTCAAGAAACTCGATGTGATAATCCTCAGGATCACAATGTCTACAGCAAACATGCTCTAATAGATAAAACTTCCTAACAGGCTCCTGGCTAGTTTGATACTGCTTGTAATAGGTTTTTTTAAGCTTTATTTAAGATTATTTAAGCATGGATGTACAAGGAACATAACTAAGACGTTCCATCTCACATCAGAGGAGTTGCTCGTTGTTCTCACACGAACAGTACAGGTATTCTCTGGTGTTGACCACATCACGAGCCAATTAACTCCCAAGTATGCAGGTATCAACTTCAAACAGGCCACGGTTAAGAGGCAGAATGTGTTTTACATCAGTTCTTGAAGCAAAAAGTACAGTAATTTCACATTCTGTGAACAGTTACAAAGCAGCATGGATAAGAATCGAATCTAGAAAGTGGGATTTATCCCATGTAAACTATAAGTTTTAAAGCCACAGGATTTCTGTTTTTCTGTTGAAATTAAAATTAACATTTTTGTACACTAGTGTAGCACTAATGTTTTATCTTAATCAATTACAAAGAAAATTACCTACATATTGAAAAGCAGATGCTGACTAACTCAGTCCAATCACAGCACAACGGAAAAGCCACAACTTCCCATGGGGAACACCGGTTTAGTGAGGAACACTAAGCCAGCCTTAAACCACGGCCTTCACTGCCAATACAAAGAAACCGTTCTAAGTTCAGTGTATTAAAAAGTCATTGAAATGAGCTCAATTAAAATCTGAGAAAACAGCGAGTGTGTGTGGAAGAAACCTTTCCTATGCTTTCTGTAATGATGCAATCATCCTAAAATCTTGGTACCTATGACAGCTGTCACCAACCAGGTTGGTTTTTCCAAGCACAACTAAAACCTTTGCATGGCTTAGAAGACTGATTAGTGAGATGCTTTGATAGGTGTGTGTGCTCACTCATCTATAGGGAATCCTCTGGATCTAGCTACATTCCAGTCCCTATCCTAATGCAGCAAATGCTTCTGTCTTTGCAGCTGATATTTTGCCCGTTTCTCCCCAGAAAAGTCTCAGCGAACATCTTGTGCTAAATTAATTAATTGCCAAGTCTCTTGAAAGAAGTTTAATCAGATTCTGTGGAAAAACAAAACAAAACACACCACACAGACACAACCAGAACAAACCGAATCAGTGCCTATGGTGGTTTTCCCTAAAGAGGTTTCTTCGGGTCGCTCAGACACAGGCACCTGCAGGTAAGCCGTGCAGACAGAAGACTCGAGATTCCGATCTCATTCAAAACAAACTGTTCAGTTTAGCACAAGAGCACAGAATGTATCCATTAACAATAATAAACCTGAAAGGCAACTTAGGGCATATGCCCGTTCTCCATTAAAAGCTAAAGGCGGAATACAGAAAGGGACAAATCAGTAAACTAGAAGAGTGTAGTCACTTAAAAGGCGAGTGGAAAAGACTCCACAGGCCAGAGCCTCTGGGGACTTCACTGTTGAGCTTTCTCTGGGTACCCGACACTAGACGGTCTCTAGTAAGTAGATTCTTCTTTGTTCAGCATCTAAACACACGTAGCAAAATGAGGCCAAATGAATTAGAGGAGTTTTCTGTGACTATAAAAATACCAGTTGAAGTGTCTTGGTGAAGGTTTTGGAGAACAGTCCTGCTGGACGGCAGTTGAAGCACATTGTTGTTCAGATTAGCGATGGCACTTCAGAGCCTATTCCTTCAGCAGCTGTCATTAGAGCCAGTGACAACAATGTCACTTCTCCCTGCTCCACATCCTGTCCCACACAACTAAAAGTATCTTGGGCAACACAGAATCTATACAGCAAGTATAGGATGTACAGGATAATCAGTTTACAACAGAACTTAAAGTCTTCTACTAATTTTTCCCATGACAAACGAGCAAATAAGATTATCCAGACTGAAGGTAGGGAACTGTATTCAAACAGCTATAACACATGGATCAGTTTAAAAAAAATGCTTCCAATAAGGATAAAGATTAAGTAAATTCAGAGTAAAATGCAAATTCTGTCTAGAAAATGAACTAAAAAGCTTAACCAGATTTAATACACTATAAATAACGAGTGTTATGTTAGACACAACATAAGCCAGCAGTAGTTCACACTAACATTTTGAAAGATCAGTTTAAGCCTCAATAGTCTGCAGCATGTTTTTGGATACCACGCTTGTTTTTGTTACCATAAAGAACAAAACCTGATCTATCATAAATTTCTATTCTGGCCTCAGGGGAACCGTTTGCAATGCCAGGGACATTCCTGCGTGGTCGAGATGCACACTCCATTATAAACAACTCTAAAGCAGCGACAGATCCATCTGGGAACGGGTTCTCGGGAGAATTGTTACAGAAGCACCACTAAATCCAGCTCTGGGTGTGAATTTGGGGAGTTTTCTCCAAACAGGGGGCAGCTGGGGACAGTAATTACAGAAACAACTTACAGGGACCCCTAAAATGAACTTTTATTGTTGACTTTCTGTCCAGCACACAGAGCAAGAGGACAGGCTCTTTCTCCAGCGCGCCTGCCGACAGCGCTTCTCTTGCCCTTGACTACAAGAACATAGGAAATCTAATCGCCTGCGTCTTAAATTATTAGTCTTTACTAATCTCTTCCCTTAGTCCCACGTCACACTTGAGAGCTGGTGGACACCAGGGGTCCAATGGGAAGAGTTTTTCCTCTAGCAGAGGCAAACCACAGTACTGGACTAAAGATGTTGTTTTACGGAATGATAAACTCACTCTATGGCCTAACGACAGCAGCACTTGAATGTCAACGCTGTGCTTTACTGCAACTATTTTAGCAAACAGAACAGGAACAAAACCAGCAATGCCGAATAAAGCTGTAACTAAGCAGATGGAATGAAAATACTGCAAAGTTTATACAAGAATAAAAGGCTATCTTCTTTTAACAATCTTCTGCAAAGCTTCCACCATGGCAGCGAGGCATGGCGTGCGTGATTTACACTGCAAGTCAATCCGGCCCTAACTGCGGTCAGCGCACTCTTGACAAGCACACAGCGTAAAATGTTTAACTCTGTTTTAAAAGCTATTTGCTGGATATCACACACCATCACCATGGTCAGAACGTCCAAGTTTCCAGTGCTCGCGTTTAAAACGCGCCAGATCTAGATTACGCCATGAATCACGCTGTGATTCACCCGCTGTAAATCGGGGAGTGGTGGCTGTGTTTCTTTTTAACACCGTACTGCTGTGCTGCGTGGAAAGCCGTCTTTAAAACGGACACAAAAACAACTCACCAATGCGAGCAGTCGTGTAAACTGTCGTGAAGAGCTTTCCGCAGCACGGAGTCCTTGTCGTAGATGCCCCACGTGGCTTGCAGGACGGAATCGAGCAGGCAGTCCCCCGCCGTCCGGTTCCAAAGCGCGTACAACCTGCTGTCCAAGCGCGTACCCAGCTCCAGAGACCAGTTAATAATGGGAGATTCCTCTTCCAGCTCTGCAACGTAAAAATAACCTCTTAAAACCTGTTTGCACAGAATCTGAGGAGCACAGTAATGGCATAACGTCAACAATTTATCCAGTTACACGAATAAAACTCAGTTTTCCTTCATATTACAAAACGAGGTGAACTGCAATGGCCAAAGGCATTCCTTGGACAAAATACTGTCGAGAAAACAAACAAACAAACCCCCCCTACACCAAAACAAACCATAGACCACAATCATTTGTTTGAGGATTGTTACTGAAGTGGAAATACTTGTTCGGCTTTCTTTACAGAGCTTGTGACTTAAAACTCCAAAGCTTTAAAACTCTTTAAAGATACATTAAGAAAATAATCTCTACAGGCTCCAATTTTTCTCAGCCTCTTAAATACAATGTAAATGTTAAAATTAAAGTAATTCTAGGGGGGGAAATCAACTCGAAAACATTAAATCTATAGTTAAAGCAAGAAAGCCACACATATACTCCCTAATGAAAAGGAAAGATTCTAGCCATTCTCAGAGCATTTACCTTTCTGAACATCTCTATCAAGTACTTCATCAAATAACTTTTCTTGGACTGTGGGCGGTAAGTCTTCAATATCTGGAAAAATAGAAAGCAAACAAAAGTTGCTTAATGTTACAGTAAAAGAAACTTTACCCGCCTGATGCTCGGGAGCACTTAGGCACCAGGTTTTGCCCTGTCACCCCTAATGCCTCCTCTGAGAAGCGTTATATCAGCGTCTGCTGGTATATTCAGATCTGTCATTTGTGGGGCACACGTGCAGCCCAGACTGACTGCCGTACCTTTTACACAAAGGATCATCACTGCACACGTAGGGCAAGAACGGATTTCTCTGAAGGAGAAAGTGAAGTGGAGAACCACTTTGAGGTGGAAAGAGAAAATAAATAGTATTTTCAACCCTACTATATTTAGGACAGCTTCAATCCTAAGCAGTGGTTTTCCACCCACAGAATCACCGAATGTCAGGGATTGGAAGGCACCTCGAAAGCTCATCCAGCCCAAAAACCCCGCCGGAGCAGGAACACCCCGATGAGGTTACACAGGAAGGTGTCCAGGCGGGTTGGAATGTCTGCACAGAAGGAGACTCCACAACAATGAACCAGAGTGCCCAGGGAGGTTCTGTTACCCTTACTAAGAAGAAGTTTCTTCTCAAATAAGTGGAACCTTTTGTTTTCCATTTTGAACCTGTTATCCCTTGTCCTGTCACTGGTTGTCACCCAGAAGAGCCTGGCTCCATCCTCCTGACACTCCCCCTTTCCATATTGATCCCCAGGAATGAGTCCCCCCTCAGTCTCCTCTTGTCCAGCTCCAGAGCCCCAGCTCCCTCAGCCTTTCCTCACACGGGAGATGCTCCACTCCCTCCAGCATCTTGGTGGCTGCGCTGGACTCTCTCCAGCAGTTCCCTGTCCTGCTGGAACTGAGGGGCCACAACTGGACACAATATTCCAGGTGTGGTCTCCCCAGGGCAGAGCAGAGGGGCAGGAGAACCTCTCTGACCTACTGACCACCCCCTTCTAACCCACCCCAGGTACCATTGGCCTTCCTGGCCAAAAATGGCACAGTGCTGGCTCATGGTCACCCTGCTGTCCATCAGGACACCCATCTGAGTGACTCCCCCAATGGCCAGGAACAGTTTGTCAAGAGACTTGTTATTGTACAGAACACCCACTTTCTTTGTCATTTCATGCAGACTTCAAGAAAAGAGTTTGGAGAACCCCAACAGTTTGCAGGCCACAGCATGCAGGTTAGAAAACAAGAAATGGGAAAACTGTTGAGCCACGACATGGAAAATGCCCGTGTTGATAACTGTTCCCAAAGCTTCACAGATAAGATCCGTAACTGTGGATCTACCATTGTTATTAAAAAATGGCATAAAGTTGTGTAATGGGCAAAACTGTTGTGACTCCTGTATCATGTTAATTAAACACACATCTTCTAAAACTCAAATATTTGCTATACCTTAAAGATTTGCTCATGTCCTGCACTTCAATGCAGAAGTAGTAAAGGGTTGCTAGGCAGAGCAGAAACTAGAGAAACTTCATTAGCTTCAGCACAATTGTGAAACTTAAATAAGGGAGTAAATAAATACTTAACCAGAAACATCTAGTATCCCCTCAGGCCGCATAGGAGATAATTACTGGCCTCTAAGTGGTATTTTAAGGGCACTAAGATGGTTCTTAATTCCAGGGTCAGATCTGCCAGTCCTGCTCACATGTCCAGTGCCTCAGGGCTTCTAACAGTGACGTGCACGTTTAGGCACACGAGTTGCTACTACAGTTCATAGTAGTTTGGCACAGGCAGGGTGGTGTGGGGTGGGCTTTTTGTTTCGTTTTCTGTCTTTGTTGTTTTGGTTTGGCCTTTTTTATTTGTTGGGGGTTTTTTTGGTTTGGTTTCTTTGTTTTTGTTGCCCCCTTTTTCTGGTACGATTGTTCCCTTTAAACTACAACTGGGTTACAGCGACCAGCAATCCATTTAAAAGTTTGGCACTCCAATGTCTGTGCCTTGGCTCTTCAAGAGGATCCATTTATTTGAAAGACTGAGTGGAAACTCCATTGTACAGGTAATATCTGAATAGGATTGTGTGATATATATACCCCTGTCCTTGGAAATATCTTGAGTACAGCTGCTAACTGTTGACTACAGATGTTCAAGTGACTGTGGAAATACAGTGTTGATACACAGAAGCTTTTGAACATTCTTACTCCTTAATTATTCAATGGCTATAACACATGTCAAAAAAGATGCAAAGCGGTTTAAGATGTGTCTCTTGAAAATAGCGAACAAACTCCTCATTTCTGGCAAGAGCCACATTTCTCATGTGTGTTATGAAATCATTCTGCTGCCCTCCTCTCCCCCAAAAAGCCATGAAGTGTCTCCAGACACCGTGCACACCCACACCGTCTGCCTCTTGTACGTGATACACGGGGCAAGACTGAACACAGCACCCCAAACAGATAGTTGTAGACAAGTGGTAAATATTATCCAGGCTTCTTCAAGAGTAGGAGATGAGGTAACACTCAGCCAAAGTTCCAAATACTATTCTTACAATGCCACTGCTTTGTAAAACAGACAAATGATCTGCTGATTAGTACAGGTTCCATCTATTATACACAATTTTTTACCCCTGGTAGCATTTATATTAAAGGAAACAACTACCAAAATTAAGTCTTCTAACACCTTTTGGTTAATAGACCAACATTCTCTTGATCACAGAGTTCTTCAAAAGTATTCAACAAGTGCTGTTGCTATAACCAAGTGCGAATGCAAATAGCTCCGTGCCTTAATGGAAAGCACGGAAAGCTAGCACAGCTATGCGAAAAGCCGTATTAGAGCTCAGAAACGTCTGGGCTCCAATCTTAAAATTAAACACAGCCTTTCTTTAGGAAACACCACTCTTCTTCAACTTCCTCATGTCTAAAGAAGCCAGCAGATGTTCACACAACAGTGTATGGGCTGAAGTGTGCAAAACCTGAATAAGCCAATTCAACTACTAGATCTGACCTAAGCTATTAAAACTTAACAAATAAAACCTATATTCACACACACACCATCAGAAAGTCAAGGTATCCATCCAAAACAAGCAATTCTCAACTAGGAGACAAAAAAACAAACCCTCCCATCAGTAAGAAGAATTTTGTAGCTACCTGCAGGTAACGTAAACGTTACAAGGTCAGTCAGAAAATAGCAAGCAAAGTCTCCCTTGCGTTGGTGAAGAGATGCAGCAATTTCACGGCGGATTTGTTCTGTGACCTCTGGACACACCATGGCAGGAATGCACTTCGCTGCGTGTTGTGATACCTGGAACGCAAGTTACTGCACTCAGTATTATTTCCAGTTAAATGCAAAGACTTGAGTGATGAACACCAGCAGACTGTATTTTGTTAACAAGTAATGCAACAGAAGTATAAAGATTAAAAGTTTATTGACTCTCAATGAATTAATGTTTTGTTTGTCATGTAGTTGATAACATAAGGCTGATTAAAAGCTTTTTTTATTCAAAGAAATGAATTAACAGGTGACCAATTCCAGCAGGAAAGGGAGAGAACAATAAGGGTCAGAGCCAGATCGCAATACAAAATATACCTCAAATCTACATTTAATAACTTCATTACCACAGCACGAGGCTCCTACAAAGAATCTTCCCAGACACTATTAAGCTAAGATACTTAAATTTCTCCAGATTCTAATCATTACTAACAGTAGGAACTCAATCAGTGATACAGGGTAAGTGCCACAGGGATGACACCGGATATATTAATAACACAGCTTTAAAGATGCCCATTTTCACTAATTAACATCCTAGCGAAGGATCACTGTGGCTCAAACACTACCAAGCATTTTCACAAATAGTATGTTGACCAAGTATTCGAGAAACTGAAACAAAACCACCAGAAACATCTGTAAGAGAGTATTTCAGCAATTTAACTTGTTTGTAAAGTGTAACTCCATCCACCCAGATAGCTATGTAAGCAGCACAAAACTACTGATATTAGACATATATAAATAGATTCTCTTCTCAAGGCTTTAGCTGCATTCATCTTGCTTCATCTACTCTCTTTAATCACTCAATCCTACAGACTCCATCATCCTTATGTGCTTTTCAGGCATTTTCTCAGGAACATGTGCTTTCAGAATTGCTTTAATTGTCAAAAGAGGGAAGGAAGCAGAATAAAACTTTGGCTCTGATCAGGTGAGGAACCAGAAGTTTGAGATGAAGAAAACACACAAAAAAACCCAAAACAAAACAGAATTATTTATGGTGTAAGAAAGCAAAGATGGAGGAGGGCAAAGATGACCAGAATTGAGGTCCGTGGTACAAAAATATACAAGGAAATGGAATACGAGAGAGCAAGGAGACACAGAGAGGAACCAACCAGCTTATAAAATGGGCAAAGAGTGGAAAAAAAACCCCAGCAATTCTGCAAAGCAAGAAATTTGCCTTTCTCTAGAACAGAAACTCCGAAGAAAACCAGGGAAGAAAGACCAGGTAGACTTATTCATTAACAAAAAATCAGGAACAAACCCCCCGCGCTGTCATTGATCTCAGTGTTTTGCTTTCGGGGCATTTCCTCTCCCCCACCCAAAGCGCAGGAAGCCTCACAATAACTCACTTCCACCCCCAGGACGGTCAGAACGTGCGCCAAAACTGCTCATTAAGGAGAAAACTGAACCTCCTCGAGACCACCACATATATACAGTCTTTAAGTCTTCTAGAGGAGACACACTAAAGTGGTTCATGTATTCCAACAGCATTAGCCTCTATCTTGTGGCAAATTAAGTGACGTGTCACGGCTGCAAACAATGGCACCGTTACCCGGGGCTCCCGTTAAATGTGTGCAGGGCTCAGGGCAACTCACCTCCGTGAGCAGGATCGCCAGCATGTCTTGTCTCTGGAAGCGGATCGCCAGGTGGACAAGCGTGTACCCGACGTCGAAAGCAGACGGGCGGTTGAGCAGGCGAACCTCGTCGGCCGTGAGCTGGCGGGCAATGTCTCCTCCTGATGACTTGTAAGCTTCCACAGCAGCTAAATCGCCTTCTACAACTCCTGAGGAAACAAAAACGACGCACCATTCATTTCAGCTAGTGAATGAGTCACTCTGGATAAAACCAGCTTATTTTATATAGCTTACCTCTATTTATTCTGGTCTGGACCTAACATACAAAGATAACTGCGTACCAAGAAACTTGCTTTTTATTTTGTTTTTTAAACAGAAGACTACAAAATATTTACACTTACCTCCTGGATCATTTCCACCACCCAAACTAGTGGAAGATACAGCAGATCAAAAGCCCGTTACAAAGTGCTGCTCAGGACCCTTGATGAAATACCCAGCATAACGTACCCACTGGCGTTTCACTTGATCAGCACGGAGAGTCATTCACTCTTAGTACAGAAATTAGTTTGATAATTACATCTTACCTTGTAACCTATCTTAAAAGCAAACTATTGGACCTAAGAATCAGATCAATTAAAGGGTTTTTGGAATACAAGTCTTTCCCCCCCCCCCCCCAAAAAATACAGTTTAGAACAGTGTTGGAAGAGAGTGCAGAGAACAAAGTTTCTCTTCAGCTTATCTCTGCTACCAACTCAACTTACACAGTTATTCAGGGTACTCTATTAAAACTGAATTAAAGAGGACATCACACACACATACTGCATCAACTCCAAGTTGCTTTACTTCCTAAAACATGATGGGGTAGGGGACATGATCCTAATGTCTTCTAGAGCCCCTGGGAACCTCTAACTTTTGTACCACGCTTCATATCAGGACCATTCACACTGACTGCATCCTTTAGCTGCAATTATCAGAATACACCATCAACAAGGTGTGGTGGTGGTATCTTCAAAAGTATCGCTCCCAATATAAGGCTTCCTAAACACAGAAATTCTTTCAGTTATAAAGATCCTGGTTTAGATATATGCCTAAGAGAACACTAATACTGAGTCAAAGAAATAGGAAAGTCATTTTAAAGCCATCCTTAATAGGGAAGTAAGTAAGAACAAAAGAGTAAGAGCACAGATGGAGGCTGAAGTCCATCCTTCACTCAACTTGCTTACCAAGACTCAAAAACAAATCAGAAGGGAAAGATGTTCAGCCTCAAGGGCACTCGCTCCTGCTCAGGATCAAAATGCAAACACCAAAAAAAAAAAGGGAGGAAAAATAAAGCCACACACACAGCAACCAACCCACCCAGCCACATCATGGCAAACTGCACTGCCTGCTAGCAGGGAAGCGCGCTAGCAGCTGGGCTGCTGCTTAATCCAGGATTTGGGAAAGCATTCTTAGCTCGCCCACAAAGTCTATCGCTTTCAATACTGAGATTATAAAGCTTTCAGAAGAAACACAGAAGGAAAATGGATTATCAGCACAAGACATTTCTCTACAAAGTTATCAGCTCTGCTCAGTAAGCCTCTACAGATATAAGTTTGATTATTCAATCAGTTAGATTATCCAGCAGTGGTGTAAAGCAGAGAAGTTCCAGAATACAAATTCAGCTGCAAATTTCAGTCATATAACATCTACCCATTCATCAAGGACTCAAAGTCTGACAGGCCAGGGCAGAATGAAAACAATACAGAACAATTCTTATTTCTGGTCTGTGTTTATATTCCACTCCGGCATTAACAGTGTTCTGCTCAACCGTCTGCCCATGTGCTCACCCCAAATGAGTTAAAGAACTAATTAGACAAGAGTTGTATCTGTCCATTTTAGCTTTTGTTCTGTAAGAGTCAGAACTTTGCTGATGAAAACATATTTTCTTTTAAAGAACGGAGGCGCTACTGATGGAGAAAAGCTGCTTCATTGACATGAACACTGAAAATCCATTGGTGGGAGTTTGAAGACGTTCACCAAAACGCGCATCGCGGGAATGTAACACAGGATGTGCAACACAACCGTGCTCCTGTCGCAACATCTCCATTATGGGTGGAATCGAAACATACCAAAGCAAAAGGTACACTTCTGCCAATATGCGCTGTATCCATAACAAGAATGCCAAGTGTAGCATTTTATTTCCATGCAATCACACGTATGCCACTGATAAGGCGGTACCAAGGCTGATTTTGATATGATTCCAAACAAATGCAGCAAGCTGACTTGGTTTTCTTTTTTGTAGATATCTATGTATACATAGATACCAACGTCAGAGAATTTCTCATGACTTGCCCTCATAAAACACACTGTACTACAGCCATGGCACAAGATCACCTGTGAGCAAACACACAAGAATCCCCAGGGAAAGAAGAATCTTGATTTGAGCAGGTTTTCTGCTACCTTATGACACGCTTATTTTTTAATTATCATATTCATTTAGGAAAGACACCTTTTTAAAGACTAATAGCAACTTCATGTCCTTTTATATTTTAACCACTTCTCTTGAGAGAGGAAAGATTCCAGTTACCATATCTGCATCACCCAGTGATAAACGTACCAAAGACCACCCAAGACTGGTAGGTAGTCACCCTGACAAGCCAAATATTTCAGACTGATTTCAAACAATCAAACATCCCCAAAATTATCCTTCAATGACAGATACATGCTAATACAGCCTTCGGTCAGTGCCAGGTCAATTCACATTTGTTGCTATTCTTTTAATCCCCGACTCTTGGCCGCTAAAGCAACTCACTCCCATTGTGCTTTTAACCAAACCGCGGCAACAACTGAGGTCCAGGACCGATGCTGAGATGTGGTTCTGTCAGGTTTGGCGATGCCTTCAAGTACCAACTACTAAAAGCTACAATAAAGACCCAAATCAGTGACATGTGATACACAGCACTGCCAGTTCTGGCAGTTTACGCCCACGTCTCGCAATACTTGACATTCCTAAAAGTCCCCTTGTCCTAGAATTAATTGCTAAAATTGTTATATAAGCTGTCATTTTAAAAGTGCATTTCTAAACCTCACTGGTGAAGTTTAAGCTAAAGATCAATACATACATCAAAAACAGGCAAACTGCATATGCTTTCTAGGCCTTATTTAAAAAAAAGAACGTTGTAAATGTGTTTTAGGTATAGGGTTCGCAAGGCTATCCAGCAGGAATAAAGAACAGTGATGGTTTGCTAAAGACAAACTAGCACAGTTACAGCTCCTGGAGGGATGGCGATGAGACCATGTGCACATATCACCTCTGGTCATCCGCTTTTCCTTAATCCAAACAGCCAAGTGATTATTTATGGGAGAGAGAGAGGGAAAGAAGAAGAAAAAAAAATAGGCATCAGAAATTCTTAGATAAAGCCCAGACAAACTCGCTTCTGCCTGCTTTGTAACTGAGCCTCAATAAACACGACACACAAAATCAAACCATACAAAACTTATTCTGCGTTTTTTTTTTTGCACGGAGCCCATTACAAATCTATTTCCTCATCAGAAGCTCCCTCTTGCAAACCTGCTGCACACTTCAACATCTTACTAACCCGCATTGAAATGCTGTGACCCAAGTAAGCAGAGCATCACTACTGTAGGGTCTGTGTTCTACAGTCATTACCAACCTCTCTGGCCTCTCTGGGCCACAGCAACATAAGCCCAAATTTATCTTTATCCATTCTACCAAATACCTACTTCATTTTAACTGCTTCAGAAGAATAGGGGAAAATTCCCACCAACTTGTGAGGTGCCTGCAGGTGCCAGTCAGTACAGCCCAAGGCTGCAGTGAACACTGAGCAGAAAACGTAGTAATAACAGGCAAATTAACAGAAATCTAAACCAGAAAACAGAAATCTTGCCTCAAAACTATGGGGTAACCTTGCCTACATGCAACATTCATAAGAACTGCCTGCAATTCCTAAACTCTGTATCATCACTCCAAAATGAGGTCTTAATATGCTTTTATGGACAACAGCAAGCACATTCCTACAATGGCTTTGATTTCTGTCGGGTGAATGAGAGCCTCCAATTCATTAAGTCTATTTAAATAAAGCTTAACAAAACACTATTTACAAGCCACATTACAGAAATATTTACTGATGCTCCAATTCACCACATTTCAGAGCACAGAAGTGCCTGATTACCTACACAAGCAGCCTTTGAGCTGTGTTCTGGTACCGCGCCATGCCAGTTGGGTTCGTCCCCACCGACACCCACCGCATTCCTCGGACTGCTGAAATGTCACAAGGAAAAGTGCCATTTGCCTGGAGATTGTTCACACAGCACCGAGCAGCAAGATCTCTTGCAAGGGCACAGCTCCCATTAGATACAAGAGCTACACAAACGCAAACAGATGCTTATGACTCAATGGCTACTTCTGATCCACAGCAAAAATAGCTTTTCCGAAAACATTAGCTTGGTATTGTGACGGAAGGCACCGGTCTGTGTGTGTTCCCCGCAAGGAGTTCTGCTTTGCTTCATCCACAAACACATGCCTGTAGGCTGATGTGCTACGTGACAGGACAGAATGGCACACGCTGCACACCGGTGATGAGAAAATGCAAGTGCAGGGGAGTGTTCTGCATTTACAGGTTCAACTGTGTTCTCATTCACGACTCAGGCGTTTCCTCTTGCTGGAATATTCTTTCACAGCACCAGGAGCCAAAGTTTTTTCTTCTTCTAGTAAAGCCCCAATTCTTATAAATAGCACAGATCGAGAATCTGCAATCTTCATATACATGAGAAGATACATGATAGAGATTAAGAAGGTTATTTTAAAAGACTAAATTTAAAAAGCATTAATCATCCAATAACAACTATTTGCACTATCTTGATCCTGCTTTTTTTCCCCCCACTACAACCACCTTCTCTACTAGGCATCAGGTATTACATTTGCTCGTATTAAATAAACCCACAATTAGCCTAGCTGCTAAAACCACACTACTTCAGTTACGGTGCTATGAAATTCCTTCTTTAGCATATGTAAATATTTATAGGGTTTAGTGCAGTTAAGCTGGAAAAAACGAACACAAGAGTTTACAAGCATATCTAGAAAAGTAAATCGTGTTTGCCCTAATTGCACAGTCCCACAGACTTTGGAACAGTTCTGTAGCGCTGGCTGGCACAACTTGCAAATTAAATAGGTAAATTCCCTAAAGGGAGCCTGGACAGTGGAAAATCATAAAATCATAAATATTCAGGTTAACCAGCAGTGCTTCCAAGGCAAATTTAAATAACTATTTTAAACTTGATAATTTATTCAACTATTTTCAATATAAAATATCACTGAGCTTCAAGAAAGGAGTGAGGAAAGCTAAATACAAGCATCCCAGGAGTCAAAACTTTCTCCCAAGGAATAAGGCGTGCAGAGTTTTACCTCCTCCTGAAAGGCGCACACAGATGGTGAAGTAGTTCTGGAAGAATATATGTATAGGACACAGACGACAATACAATAAGGTATTTTTGTCCAGGTGGAAGCTGGAAGCTTACACCATGGTTACCCGGCACAGCAGAGTGTGCCAAGTCACGCCTCCCAGCATGACAAAGGAGGATGGGCTGTACGGTCACACCAGAGACTCTTCCCCAGCCCATCCCAACACACTATTTGCCATCTGCAGCCAAGACCAGCCTGGCAGGTAATCACTCACCAGTGACTAATTAATGCTACACTTCCCCAAACAGTTCGAGTCAGCCTAAAGTGACACCAGCAGGGAACCATGCATGACCCTTCCCTGCCTCCAGCAGCTCGTTCCCACTCCCTTATTAAAGCACTAACAGCCCCATCAAGGCTTAACTGTACCATGGATGTGATGAGGAAACCAGTCTGGTTTACTAAACCAGCAAAATAAACAAACAAAACCACCACCGCTCCCCCCCACAAAAATCAAGCTTATCAAGCTTCATTTTTAGCAGGGTCAGTTTCCGGACACGCTTCATTGTAGGCTGGCATACAAACACACCAGAAGGGAGGCAGAAACAACCAGACAGAAGGACAACTTTGGGTACACCTTGGTACATCAACCCCTTCAGACGTCCTTTACTGTCAGCAAAGAGCCACACGCTCTGCAGGACGCGGATCAGCAGGTGGCCTCCATCCCTGGAGGACATGCATCAGGAGGTGGCCCCCGTCTCCGCAGGACATGCATCAGGAGGTGGCCCCCGTCTCCGCAGGACACGGATCAGGAGGTGGCCCCCGTCTGTCCCCGGAGGACAGAGATCAGGAGGTGGCCCCCCGTCTGTCCAGTCTGGACACTGCCCAGCCAGCTTCAGACCTAAATCTGGCCAAGGCAACCCCTCTTTCCCACAGGGTTTGTGAATGTCTGGAAACACGTTGGGCACTACTGCAGAAAACTGGAGGGAGAAAGGGACAAAGCAAAAAAAGCCTGAAAAAGAGATAAAGCAGTTGACAAAGGAAAAACTAAGCAGACACATATGTAGGAATACTAGGAATGAACTAACAGTCCTTTTAAGGATGTACTGCAAAACAAGATTCATTACAGATTGCTCTAAATATTTTGGATTTAAGAAACACTCTTAGTTGTTTCTTTAACAAAGCTGAGAAGACCATGTATCTACTTGGTTTTGGAGCCACCATCCCCAGCCTCAGAAGTCTGGCCCATGAGGTCCCTTACTGCCCAAAACGAAAGAGCAGAGCACACTCTTGCAGCAGTTAACAAACAGGGTTGGAGGAGAAAGGGAAAGGAGAAGAAATGCAGTTTACTTTTGATCTGTGCGCTACAGTTCAAGCTCGGGAGTTGAATACACAACCCAAGAAGCCCCAGCAGTGCCCTGCAGCAAACATGCTCTGTTGGCACCACTGTAAAGCCCAGCCCTGAAATGCCAGCAGAGGAGAAGCTTCGGCAAGTACTGAGGTGTAAGTACCAAGCAAACTGAACGCTAGAAAGGTTTTAGAGTCACTACCATCTTCAGCCATTTGTACGACTTAAATCCACAGGCAGCTGTAACCAGCTCCAGCAGCCCCACGGCAGACCCGCTCTTCTTGCGCACCAGATACCCTAAGCCCCACATGCCACCAAACCGCCCTTAACCATGAGTTACGGAAACGACAACAGAGCTTAATTTAAAATATACATTAGCTTCCCCCTTCCCCACCCCAGAACTGAGTCACCTTGGACTCCACATTAACCTTGTACTGGGGCAGTACAGCAGAAAGTGGTGTCCTTGCACAAGCCATTTGTAATTTCTCGTAATTCAAACTGGCATTTGTCATGTTATTCGACAGCCATACTTTACTGGATTTTGACAAATTTTAACCAAATGAATCAGTTCTAAAACCTCATCCTTTTGAGAAAGGCCCATTTGACAGATACATCCATTGCTGCAAAACCTAAATCAGTAATAAAAATAACATTCAAGTACATTTACTTGTGGAGTTTGAAAGGGGAAATGCCACTAATCCTTCTGATTCTGAAAGAATACCCTCCATCAAGGAAACTAATCACACAGAAATGCAAGAGATGCACTCATCGGATTTTGTACAGCCTAGATTTGCAGGGAATGGAAGCCTTGATGGTGTATTTATTTACTGAAGGGGGTAGAGCATTAATGAGCGTCTCCAACAAAACATAAAAAGCCACAAACACGCACAGACGGGTACTTTTCCAAATCCACATAAGATACATGCCTATCTCCATGCTTCAGCTAAAAAGAACAAATGTGGAAAAAAAGCAGCCTGATACGTGCTTTAAATGAAACTTGACATTATTTTTACTAGATTTTAAATTTAATTTCATAGTAAGGTTGAGATGAGAAGGGGGAGTTCAACTGAACAGCTGTCCTGAAGCATCAAACATTTTCCTTGGTACTTTCTGAAAGATAATATCTTCCAAGAGAAAAGAAAATAACCAGTCTGCCAAGAATTCCTCCTACTCCTGCTCCTCTAATCTTTATTTTTAACTGCAGGGAAAGCTACACTTTGTATATCCCAAAACTTTAAATCAATACATCTCTGCCACATAAGTCAGACTCCAAGTAAACAGATCCTCCACAACTGATTGAGCTTAAACTTGGAGGTGCGAAGCCTGAAGTTACAAACCCGAACAAGCCACCACTTGTCAGCCAAACTGTGGTAACAGACTATATACCGACTATTACTCCATCCGTTTTCACAAACATTTAACATGTCCTACTTTATAACTGTGTTTGGCTAAGGATTGACAAGTGTTCAACTCAGCTAACAGTAACTCACCAAGTCACCATAACTCAGTTGATTTCAATGACAAGAACACAAGGGTAAGGCAAAATTGTTCAGTTGGCAGTTCAATTGTTTTAAGTATATCACGCTAAGGCACCAAAACAACCATCACAAATGTAGCTTTAAAACTACTGGTTAATCTGGTGTCCCTTTCCAATAGAGATAAACTCTGCAAAGCATCCAGACACCACCACAAAAGAATTATGAAGCTTCCATCCATCTTCCTAAGGTTATTCCTGCTACAAGAAGTATTTGGAAAAAATACGACATATGCGATATGCAAAATGAAATTCTGAAATGAAGGATTGATAATTAACAGCTTTGCCTGCCTTTTTTTTTTTCCCATAAGTAAAAGTTAAGCTATAGTAAGTGTTGAAGTTACAGAATGGAATCCATGGCAGAACAGCAGTAAAACAAAATCAGCATAAAACTCCAGTTGCATTTTGGCTTTCTCTTCGTTTTCATTTTAAAAGAAGCAAATTATCGCCTTACAAAATTTCTGTGAGCATAGTTTTGAGCTTCATGTACACCTGTATAGTCACAAGCCATGTTAAATACTTGAGAAACTGAGTCTGAAATATAAACACAATCACTTCCACTCAGATTAAATCTGAAAGTGCGAAATATTTTAAACACTGGAATAGTCCCTCCCCAAAAAATCACTTTTCAAAAAGCAGAGTTAAAAAAAAAAAAACCCTAATATTTAATACGATTGCTATGAGAATGCAAGATAGAACAGTACAAGGCACAGGAATGACCTCCAACAACTGATCTTGGGTATTCAATAACGTATAAAATACGAAATACCAGAAGTGCAATTGCTTCATTTCAGAAGGAGAAAGCACTACACATCTGTCAGCACGTAAGGAGCTGAAGGCACCAATACTGAGGCATCTATTTTCAAAAGAAAATGCGTTCATGTCCACGTACTCACACAACAAGAAAAATAAACGGGAATATTTATTAGCTCAGAAAAGCCAAACCCATAATATCCGTAAGAACATTTAGACCTGATCCAATATATTAAATAAAGCAGCTCCACAAATTAGTTTTAATTTTAACAACCATGAAGTGACTTCATGAAACATTATGGAGCAGTATGAGATATACCACTAGTGCTAGAGTTTCAAATGAAGTGTTTTACTCTAAAAATAGTTGCGTATTTCAAGCGCTTAACCTGCTTGTGTTCTAGGGCACAAGGTACCTGCTTCTGGGAAGTTACAGCACACGAGTTGAACTCACAAGGTCAACAGCTTTAGAAAACCCTGCTCTTGCATCTCAGTTCTTTAACAGCATTGGGAGAACAGTCCAAAATCTCAATTATTTTGAAGCAGTTGACTACAAAAAATACTTTCAGAAGGCCTATAAACATTTACAACGCAGTATCTATATTAATACAACATTATTACTTTCAAGGTCAGTATTACACATGCAGTTTCTTGGAGCTACATATTTTGGTGTTATTTTTAACATCTGACAGAGCATCTTGTACTGTTGCAAGCTCCACACTGTTTACAAATACTCACAAGCTGCAGCTGCTGGTTCTACCGGCATATCTTGCCATAGCAAAAAGGAGTCATTTTAAATGGCCAGTAATGGCATTTTTACAGTACTATATGCATCACATTGTTCTGTAGACCGGTTTTGTAATTTCTCCACTCTTTGAGGACTACACAGAACAACAGGATTTGGTTACAAGGATATCCATTCCTACAAAAGGTCAAAAAAGTCCAAGCATAGTTGGGAAACACGTCTAACCCTGTTCAGATTATGGGTGAACTCCACACCCTCTCTTAGCAGGTGCTATTTCAGGAACTTCGAGATTGGGTTTACTTTTTAAAATTAAAATGCAGAGATTTTTAAAGGCTGTTTCAAAATCAAACAAGATTATGTTTTAATGCTTCATTCTCCTAAAATACCTAACCACAGGCATAATAGTATAAGGTAGCAGCAGACTTACCAACGCAAGCATTTAGGAACAGCCAGTCAGTCTTTTTCATTCTATTTTTTATTTGCTTTAGTTTTTTGAAGTCAACTTCAAGCTCTTCCTTGCTGCCAACAGCTCCAGCCAGCTCGATTCTTTGGAAGTCCATTTTCACATCAGATTCGCGTTTGGTTGTAGGTGGAGATCTTCTTTGGCTATTACCACTACTACAGCTTCCCCTCCATCGAGCTCTGTCTTGCTCGTTTATGATTGACGAAGCCTCTTCCGTGTCCGCCAGTTCTATTGCTTCTATGTTGTTAGGTCTGGGGTGATCACACACGACACATTTCCTCGCCTTCGCCCAGTTTTCGTATGTACAAACCGAACAAGTCCAGTGCTGAGGCCTCGTGTTTAGTTTATTTCTGTCATTATACTCCTCACACGGATCAACGGAAAAAGGGACCGGTCTTGAACCAGAACCTGAAGACTGAGGAGACTCTGTGGGACTCCTGGTCCTCCGCTGAGACAAGCACTGTGTGCACCTTATCGCTCTTGGCCAGTTCAAGTATGTGCACATGTGGCACGACCATTTATTTGCACTTTCCATACTGTAAGATGATTTAACCCTTGGTCTTGCGCTAGAATCCGGACATATCAAGGGGCTACTCCCTCCTTCAGTGCTTGCGGGATCCCAGTCTCTACCAATATCACTCGAACCGCTTTTAAACGGATCTTCTGTGATAATTGTTCCGCTAGGTCTCTGAGCACGACACATGGTGCATTTGATTGCAGATGGCCAATTTTCGTAGGTACAATACTCACAAGCCCATTTAATTCCACGCTCTGTCATCGTGCACTTCGTGAAATGAACTGCGTCAGGCAGAAAGCTAAGTAATCAGAATACATCATTAGTACACAATGGTTGCATAGGAGCTCTGTTTCAAAAAAAAAAAAAAGGAAAAAGTAAATGAGATTTAAGCCAGTTGATGCGTACTGCAAATATAATATTAAAATCAGGCTGAGCAAACAGACAATCTTTTTTTCTTGATACTATTAGAACATTTAGGGGGAGGAAAATCACTACAAAAAGGACTTGAAGCAACTGCATTTTAAATGCAGAATTAGGGATTTCCTAGTGCAGAGAGGAAAACTCAGTCCTGCAGTTCCGGAATTTCTTAAATTTGAACACAGGCTTCCAAAACAAATTCAGAAAACAGATACACATGAAGCACTGAGAATGCTGAAGACCCGTACAGCCACAGAAACAAGTCACAAATATTAACTTATTGAAGTAAAAGTCACACAAAGTCTAGATCCTGTGAGGCCTATTGCAAGACCTCACAGGATTTGGAAGGAAGGAGCGTATCAGGTGGGCAGTCACACAATGAGTAAGCGGTTGTTTCAGGAAAGCAGGGTGTAGGAGTTCACATAAAATGCATACATTTGAAAATTTTGTACACGTGCTCATCTAAAACTAGGCCTTGGTTGGACATCGCTCATAACAGCAGCGTTACAAAGTTCAAATGCCACTTGAAGGGAAGCACAAGCTGTGTGTGTTGACAAATGGACACAGTGTTCTCATTCTGCAAATGCAGATTACAATCCAATTCCAACTCACTTTTTCTCTAGTGAAGGGGCGATTCTGTCTTCATGCTGGCTCAGACCTTTTCCTCAGATTGCAAATACGAAGGATGACACTAAGCAGGTAACTATTCCTGTAAACAAAATGAGAACAGACTCATTACAGGTTCCCTACTGGACCTGAGTAACCAGAAGGTTAATTATTAAATGCCACACCTATTCTGATCCCAATATACTTGTTTAAACTCAGTCATGACCTGCTGAGACTAACATACAGACTGGTTAAAATAAACCGATAAAGAATCCGTTGCCACACATGCAACCGGTCTGCTGAAGTAAAAGCACTAGATTCAACCAACTGCAAATTCACAGCAAAACATCCATAAATACTCTTACTGGACTCTCAAACTTAGGATGGGGAAGGAAAAAAAGCAGTGTTGATTCCCTCCAGTTTGTATAAGGGGCACAATAGAGGGAAAGGGAGAGGCAGGTAGATAAAGCACAAACAGAAAAATACATACAGTCTATATCCTCCTTTACCACAGAATCATTCCCCAGCATGTATGACTCAATTACGTGGCATTTTTAAGCACGCAAAACTGTTTAAAATACAGATTTGTTGTATCAATTGACTGACAATTTTCATTCATTACACCACAACTCTGTTGGATAACAAGAACACCAGGAGTCTAGTAAACGAAAACTCAAAAGAGAAGTTACACAACAGGATCCAATTCCAAACTAAACACATCGATCTAAAAATTAGTTTATAGCTGTTCTCCAATTTGGCAATGTCTTATGAGTTAGTACATTCTCCACGCACACCTTGCTCTACCAAAGCACAGCTAAAAGTCCACTTAAATTTGTCACCCTTATTGCTACTATTTCCCTCCCATGGGCTCCAGCACACAGCAAAGGTTTATTCCAGCAGCTCGACTCCGATCTATTCACCAGATCAGGTGGCTGCATGAATGAGGAGCTATCGCATGGCCAGGAGAGAGGGCAGGACTATCCTTTACAGCAGCGATCCATATTTATGCTTCGTGATAGAAGATGAGCAATCGGGAACACATAAAGCTTTCTCATAAAGCTCGGGTTCTAACGTTACTTGTTTGAACAGCCTGCAGAGCACTTCACTCCCACCTATACGTTATAAAACTGTGTCAGACTAATTGCCTTCTCAGCACATTCCTTAGACTTCCTACTGCTTCCCCTCCACCATTCGCTCATAAAAGTCCATGTCCGTGCATAATGGGAAGAAAAAGGAGTGAGATCATACCCATATCCATACCTGCAAGAAAATAAGTGAAAAATACATACGTGAGAATACAACGTCAACTCGATCTTACTAAAAGCAACTTCATAAAGATGACTTTTCAGAAACTTGGAGGAAAAACAGTTTCTCTGCCCCATAAACAAACTAAAGCTTTGCCAAAACACACTATATGCTAGATTTATCTATTTCATTTGCTCAAGGCTTTTTTTCCCTAATTTCCAAAATAAGTTTCTAATTACTTTAACATTCCTTAATAAGCTTATTCTCTCTATAAACAATAGAGAGTTTTTTGAGATACTAATGTTTCCCAGTTCAGAACTTAAAGTAGTTGAATGTGGTTTTCAGAATCGAGAAGGAAGCAGCTCCCCATTCGTACACCTGTCAACGGCCACCAGCACAACAGCCAAGGACAGTTTCACTTGGGCTACAACGGAAAAGCAGAAAGTGGCTGTCCCAATATTCTGAAGCTTGTTTTGGGCATTGAAGTGATTTCTACCTGAGCAGAAGCCAGTGTGTTTTCAGTCTGTAATGCTCTGAATCAAAAGCGCTATCAGCAGACAATGTGTGATGAAGCTCAAGAGGGATCTGTAACTGGAAATGGTCTCTTACCTGCCCTAGTTTGAAAAGCCTTAAACGCAGCAGTTTCCATCGCAAACAAATCCCAGCCCACATCTGGGACAGGGCAAGAAAACAAAGTGTCATCTGTGCTACTGATACTAAAGCTGGGAAAGGAGATTGCTGCTGAAGTCAAAAAGCAGCTGGTTAGAAAAATGATCTAAACAAATACCAAGATATTATTCATGAAACTAAACAGCACAGCATACACTGTGCTACAGAAGAGCTTTCATACGTATCATGAGATTAGGTTTTTAGCTGCAATTATTCTCTGCACTCTCTAAAAAGCTGGATGCTTTCAGACTTAATTCTTAGAGAGGCTCAGTATCTGCGGGCTTGAAAGCCTCTGAGATATGAGCTCACCACCTCCCAGCACGAGGCCTCGGGTTATTATGAAGGCTCAATGGAACAACGCAATTTCTCTTCTCGGACAGCTCTGCCAACACCCACCATGGCACAGCTAGGTGAGGAAATTTAGCACTTCCACATATTGCTTTTGTTAGTTTGTTTTTCTTTTAGGATTGGACTAGATGATCTTTTGAGGTCCCTTCCAATCCTGTGTGACCCCTCAAGTGCACCCCACCCCAGAGGCACCAGAACCATCCGATTTACTGGTGATCCATGATCATTATCCAGCTGCTGAGCAGTTTGAAGCTCGTTACATTCCTTCGGAATTACTTCTTTGCCACTTTGCCTTCAAGTTAACCTGTTATTTTAGATTCTTCAGAGAGGAGAAGCTGAATCATATTGTACGTCTTCTTGCAGAGAAACAGCAAAAGAGTGACTGCAAGGCACAGGTGCAAGTCTTAATGTCCACACAGCAAGAGCAGACAAATAAAAACCCACAAAACGCCAAGCGAGTTCCAGTTGATCAGTTTATACAGTGTGCTAAATACCTTCTAGACAAACTAGTGGAGTAGCTCATTAAGGAAGAGAACGTATTAAATTATCATAAATCAAGTAACAAAGAAAAATAAAAACATTAGCAGAACTACCTCTTCACAAAATGAAGTCAATCGGAAAAGGTCCCCTAGAACTATCCGAAACTTTTCTTCTACTTTGTTTCCACTTAAGAATATTCTTCTTTCTAGGTGCACGGGAAAATATAAACCAGCATACAGGAATTGGTAAGAAACAACAAAGTCCTCAAATAACATTTCTATGACAGGATATATTGCACTCCCCTCAATTTAATTATTCGCTGCGTCCAGAAGTTATTTTTCCCTTGGCTCAAACCAGGAACAATATGGAGCTCCATTTCATTAAATAATCGAGCCCTTCTCCGCAAACAGGCCAGATGCTGATTTAGACCAGTCTACACTACAGATTTTTTGGTTATGTCAGAAGCACATCTGTGCTGGCAGAAGCCTTATGTAATTACACAGATCAAATCAGCATTCCCACCTTGTTCTGCTCATGCGTGTGGATTTTCAAACAAAGCTAACTGGCTCTGTATTTACAGGGCAAAGGGAGCTTAGGTATCAACTTAAGCCTTCAGCAAACTTGCCAGGGCAAAGAGATCCAACCTCCTTCCCTTCACCTCCATGAGGCTGCTCCAAACAGAAAGAGGCTGGTGTATTTAGCTTTGTTTTAAAACACTGAAGCAACTTTTTGCAGGAAGAAAATAAGCAGAAGCATCCTGTTCCAAAAGAGAGGTCTCTATAACCTGACGCGGAATTTATTAACTCAGCAGTTTGAGTGTAGAAGTAACACCTTTCACACATCCAGCCACAAAAAGGAACAGGACCGCGTGTCAAAGTGAGATCAAACAGCAGCACTTTCACCGACTGTATCCTTTATCTATTATGAAACATGGTGTATTTAAATACACGTCTACCGAGAAAGGGTCTCGAACTGGCAGCTGTAATTGCTCACTAACAGCTGGAGCACGTTGCTGAAGTTCATATATACACACAGCGGACAAACAGCTTTTGGAAGAAAAAAATTGCCTGTGATCAACCCCACATAATTTGACACATTTTCAGAAGTGTTCTCTCTTATACATCACTGTGTCAAATCTCTTCCCATAAAAATTAGCATACTTCTTAGAAAACTGACGTTCATTTATACACAAATAAGCTTTCCAACTAAAGCTGTAAAAGGAAAACCTGTTAAAAATCACACATCTGGATTATCACCTTAAATGGTTGTGATCAAATACGCACCAGCCTGAATTCAGAGAGCTGTAGCGGGTTTTGTTCTGCAAAACATTTTTAAAAGATGCGTAAGATGAACCTGAGTCAACTGTTCACAGTTGGGAAGAAAGCAATGGTTTGACTTCACTGTTTCCAAACAAATACATTTCTCAACACTGCCACTCTCTAACCATGCAGTCTCTCTAAAGCTGACATACGCTGTACCAAGGGACTCTTCAAACAAAAGGTTTTGCCAATTTTTAAATACAGCCAGTAGGCAGGTCTGGAGGATAACAGAGCTGTACACAAGCTCAAATCAAAAAGGCTAATTTGTTTCTTTTAAACTTGCAAACTCTCCGAAAACCTCCTCGACGATTTCTTACATAAAAGATGCCGATTTCTTACATAAAAGATGCCGTTACTTAACAGGCTCAAAATCACTTTTGTTTTCTGGGTCCATGAATCCTTGTGAAGTATCACGCTGTCAATACGCTCCAAGAAAAACAACTTACATATTTTAAAAACTCTTTGAAACTTATTGCAAGCATTAAGAATTGATTTTTGTGTGAAATCTGCCTCAGCTAATTTTCTACAGTGGAACTTCACTGACACTATTCTCTTGACTTCCTAAACTTACTTACTCCCCCTTCAACTCCTCACTGCTCTTGCATGACTCCTTTCTCAAGAATTCAGCATAAGCCTCAACAGATCAGTATATTAAAAGCATAAAACGTGAACCGAGGCTTCTATAGTTTGACAGGAACTAATAATAAATTCCATTGTCGTCACTGCAAATTAGTTAAAAAAGAAAAAAGAACATTGACCTTGTCAATGGGACAAGCAACTCAGATCAGTGCTGAATCTGGAAGCTTCACAGTAAAGGCAATAACTATGTATTAAAATAAAGACTGGAAAGGTTACTGCAAAGTCACAAACGTGGAAGCATCTTCTGTATTAGCCTGAATACACTGAAGCAACGAATTTATCAAGCAAGCATAGTTTGCTTTGGTTGTTAGGACAGTTCTTTAAAAATAAAAGGATACCATCCCAAACAGATCAGCAAAAAGTTCTATTAAAGACCGAATCATAGCCGTGTAAGTCACCACACAATCTACAAACTATTACATAAGGAGTGCATGAGAAAAGAAAAACTGAAAGGGTTGGAGTTATAACTGACTAAGCAGTAACTTTTGAAAATATTTGGAAGTCTGTTCATTGGGTGAATTCTGACAGGCGTCATTCACATACAATGAATAAAACATTGCTCTCCTTTTGATTTATGGATTTGTATCTCATTTCAAAGCACCTTAAGTCTACTTTAACAGGTATTTATCACGTTCAGAACAATTACAGTGACTTTGCTTCATCTTACTGCTAAATATTCTGTTCAACGCTTCCAATCCAACCGCCGCCTTTCCAAATAAACTTAAAGCACAACTATGCATAAGGAAGAGAAATTACACGCAGTTTTCACGCAAAAGGATCCATAATTGTGCAAGTGTTCAATGCATCACAAAGTCAAACACGTGGGAGGTCACAGACCTTAGAAGACATCTGAAATACATTAATTGACAATGAACTTCATAGTTAAGTCTACATCCCAACCTAAACAGACTCTTCTGCAAAAGCTGAACTCGTCACAGAATTAACAGATACTTGACAAGACAAAATTTTCACTCTTTCTGCTTCTTTTATTTTATTTTGATGTTTATCCCTTGAAGCTTTTGTTGTGCTCTTAACCACTACAGTTAATCCTGCTGCGTAACTTGCGAAGTACAAGCTGCTATTTTATTTGTTACTCTTCTCAAGCGGGTCAAACTACCTACGGCTCTATTAAATGTGTGACGAAAAGCAAGGAAAACCTTAACTGCTGAAAACAATCTGTAAGAAAAAGCCGCAGCAGTTTGCAGTTCAGTCCTATTTCTTATTTCATGAGCTGCATTTTGCAGGGGTTTTTGTTTTGTTTTAAACTCAATTAAAAGTGAGCAGCTATTTAGATGAGATGTTACTACACATTAGTATGGGCTAAATACGACTGCTTACTTAGAAACCAATACCATTTGGGAAAATGAGACTAAGCAGATCAACAGTTACATAATACACAGCATCTCCCACACAACACTAATCAAAAACCAAGCAAAGTGACTCAAAATAATGAGCTATGATAGAGTATTTGCATAAATACAGCCAGTGACATTTAATGAATCTGATCATCACAAACAGCAACAGATTAATACTGACTCAAGAAAAGACGTACAATACAGTAACAATATATGTAATAAAACACAACAGGATCATTTAAACGTCATTTTTAAGACATTTGCATCAGACAAAGTACAGAAGTTGAACAAGAGGATTCTATATAAAAACTGTGGTCAAATACAACAAAAATACTTTATCTAGATTTAAACTATATGCGTAATATATGAGACACAGTTTTGTTTAATCTCAGCCATCCTCACACAAGATGAGGGAAACCAGATGTCATGCTCTGAATAAAAAAAACACTGTGGAGTCAGACATCAACACTTAAAAACACTTAAACCTGTCCAACAACCAATGAACAAGTTTTAACTCGTACCTGTGACATTCAGTTCTAATAACTATCCCCTGGACCTCCTTGATACTGGCTGACCATAAATCACATCATAGCTACATACAGAAATATTCACTATTTGGTGGAAAAAAACCTCACCTGCCTCCAAATGAATCAAGGAAACACACGCTCAACATCGATTATTGTGTACTTTCCTCCTAATGAACAGCAAGGTGCTCTCAGATACAGATAAGGACCATCTTTGGTACAGGCATTTGCAACTGGGCTATATTTAAGACTAGTTCTAGTTCAAGTAAACCATACAAGCTACAGTCATTTTTATCCAGCTCTTCTTAAGATGCTGGCTAGACAGCAAAGTAGCAAAAACAAAAAGGAGGGAAAAAAAGAGAGATAAGAAAAAATGCCATTATCACAGCACACATAAAAACCACTTCTGTGTATGTCATTGCTTAACATTGTGCAAAGAACTAGTATCAAATATCACAGGGAAAACAAATTCAAACTCCTTATAGAGGAGATATCAGTTGGTGGTGGTTGTTTTTTGGGGTTTGGTTTATTGGTTTGGGTCTTTTTAACTTTATGATTAGTAATCTGTATTTTGCTCGTAATACATATCCAACAACCCCAAGTTAATCACTGCAAGGTACTCCATGGTAGCCAGAAAGTTTCAGAGTAACAACTCTAAAACAGTAAAACTTCTGGTTTTGGGGGATGGGATAAATTTCTACTAAATGCTGAACAACCTTCTCCAAATAAACCATTTAAAAGCCAGGAGGTGACAATCATTTTTACCCCTGCCAAACTAAACAGTAATGCAGAGGTCAAAATATATGTAAATAGTCCAGATGACCATCACAACCCTTCAGCGAGATAAAAATCAGCTTCAACAAGCACACAGTAAGGCAAAGCCTAAACCCATCTGACAGAAGGCATAAAATGACAATCAGAGATTGATAAGACACTTAGTACAAAGTACTCCTGATTTGTCATGGTAGTGTGAGCTAATAAAAGAAGAGTCTAGCACAAAAACAAGTTCATACTCAACACTTGTTGAAACTGCAGAAGAGAGAAGGCTCAGACCTCTAGTGTGAAGCTGTTTCAGTGAAATATTCAGATAGCAACTAATAAATTTGCAGCCATCTACTGAATCCCCGCTCAGGTACCAGGAAGGTGAATGGGACAGAAGACTTCCAAGCTCCTTAGCCTAGAAGAAGTCAAGTCAACATTTACACAATGCACTGACAGTCTTTACAACCACAAGAAACAGGATTCTCCCATAAACCAACAATTACCTGCAAAAAGCAAATTTCCCATGTTTTGCTAGCATTAACCCTATTTCTTAATTTTATGACAGTCGTTTTTCTCGCTAGATAATCCACTGAGCACCAAGAGCCGCGCAGTTTTCAAATGAACTGATCTAGAAAAGTACGTGCAGCTTCAAAGCCACTAAAAGATTCCTTGACCATAATAATCTAGTGAAAACAAAAACAAAACAGTTATTTTTCTCCAGAATCACATACATCACAGTTCTGACAATTTTCTTTAGCTCAGGAAAGCAACCTCCTGAATATCTAGAAGACAGAACACCAACATACTTACAAAAATTTCTTAATGTCTGTAAACCCCCCAGTAACTCAGAATTTTTCAGTTTCACTAAAAACAGCTACTCAGGACTCCAGGCTAAATCAAATTGAAGTCAAAGAATCACAAGGAGGAACATTCACACTTGTTTACAAAAATAATGGCAAACATAACGCAAATAACACATCACCATGTATTGGATTCTGGCACAGTGGGAGGAAGGAGAAACATTTTTAAAGAAATAAGAAAAAATACTGCAGCCTCCTTGCTCACAACAGACAGTTTCAGCAAGTTAAGTCCTATTTACACCTCCCAAAATAGACACGGGTCCATCCTTCCAGTCCCCCGGCCAGCAGGTTGCACGCCCTCTATTCATTTTGTACCCACCTCTCATTACTTCAAGTATTTTCAGCTCAATTCTAAGCTCAACCCTAAAGACAGATGTAAATTCTGTGTCATCTTCTGCATTTTAGACGCGTTAACTTTTGTTAATTTAAAATGTATATGTGGATACCAGCAAAATTAGCAGCCATTCTCAGCAAAAGATAAAGAAAACCCACCTTACTACAAATTAAAATTGATGCAATAGTATCCTTGTTTTAAGAGCAAGCAGAACACGCTAAATCAGGATAAATTCAACTAACCAAAGGGAAAAATGCCAACTTAATTATATCTGCTGTACAGTAAAAGATGAAAAAAGGGCTCCAAACTCGGCTGCTCCGTAGGCAAGATGCTCTACGCATACCAGCAACCACACTGTGACCAGTTTATCACCCTCCTGCGTTCCTTGGAAACAAATCCACCATCCCTCCCGCTTTCTCGAACCGAGGTCTCCGGATCAGCCCCCTCCTCCTGAAGACAGATCCTCCTTCTAACGTCACAGCACTCACTCCCTGCTCCAACTCACCACCCACTCGGGTCTTCGCCACAATTAGTTTGTTCATAAACAGGACAGCAGGACGGGAAAAAAGCTGTTCTGAAAAACACACCAGGTGGATACAACTCCACTTTGACTACAGAGCTTCTGAAAACCTGCCCATGCCACAAATACAAAGTATTATGATAAACTAAGCGTGTTCTCAGAATTGATGCTTAAGTCCTACAATTCTTCAAGTATGTCAACTGTCAGGTACCAAAGAGGTAATGGGCCTATTATTAAACTTGTATTTCAAGAAAATTCCAAAAGAATTAACTGCGTATTTGTGAGAAACGGTGCTTCGGCAATTGATGATTCAAAACTGAACAGCCACAAAATCAACCAGATTCTGTGCAAGCTAAAGCAACGCCAGCTACCCAACAAGTACTACGAAAAAGAGAAAGTACCAGGAGAGCGTCTGAAGTCTTACTGTTTGAGATCTTAATTAGAACATAGAAATCTTAAGGTACAATAAAATCCATTCAACTGACATGATTAAGTTATAACTGTATTTTATTTAACCGATTTTACCAAGCTATGCTATTTGACAAGTGGAAAGCCCTTCATCAGGTGTGTTGAAAAAAATTCTCTTTTCAACTTTGCCTCGTTTCCCTATTCATATGTAGTACTATATAAAAAAAGAACTCTGTTACAGCTAAGCCAGCCATTTTCAGCTGCCAAACTGAAATTTAGTTCCATTTTAGAACAAGGAGACTGCGGAGCATAATTCATGCAGTTAAAATGAGGATGACTTGTTGACATAAATTTTGAAGAGCTCAAAATAACCCAGTCTTCAAATTTTGGGGGGAGGTTACTAACAGAAGTGGCCATAGCAGTTCAGATGTTTTGCTGCGATGTGTAGATGGCAGACCGTGATAAAGAATGTCCTGACCTGAAGTTCTGCACAATTTCAAGCCGGTGCAAAACTGATATGGCAAAGAGAAGCTGGAAAGAGAAATGTGAACATCTAAGCTAACACCACGTGAAGGGGCCAGTAAATCTCACATTAAAGTGCCTGAGAGTACATTTGCTTGACTGTATTAAAAATAACTGCTCATACAATGAGTAAAGTATTTTCTACTTACACTTCTGACTTAGTTACAGATCCATCTTGCAAAGAACACCAATGATGGCCGGGATTTCCCATTCCCAAGGAATTTACGTAGTGAACGACGTAGGATCAGAATGGTCATACACAAGGCTACATAAGACCAAAGATGTTTCCTTAACCAATTTTGCATTTTAACTAGCCTCCAATTTAAGGCATGCTTCTGTGATGAATCCTTTTGATGCTCTTATGCCACTCAGCATTCCAATTAAATTAGTATTTTTAATTATAGTTCTGAGAAAATGCTAATGGGTACAGGTCTACAATAACAGAGTAGGACCTCATCGGCCATCCCCATCTGCCTGGCCTTATTTAAGCAGCATAAGGTAATAATTTCTTTTTTCTTCAAGAGGATTACACCACATAATTAGAGCTTCACGACTCCTACAAAACGCAATGCATCCAAAAGCATTATTCCCTTCTAATGCTGTGACAGACTTAAATCAGAAGTGATCTTTTATATATGACATGCTAGACTGTGTGCTGAGACAACAATTCAACTCTGCCTTCGGAAGGACGCAAATAGGAGTTCCAGAACACCTCCTGCTGCTTACCTGTCCCCCCGCTCTGCGTAACCACCGAAAAAAAGAAAGCAAAGAACAATATGGGCTTCACAAATCTCTTCTGCATCAAAGACAAAATGTGAGATTAGCAGAAGAAAAGGTAAAACTCAGCGTGACAAATCTCTCCTGAACTACTTTAACAAGGTTCTACTCACGGCAGAACGAGCTTTAACACCAGGTGTGTTGGAGAAAGGAGAAGGTTAAGGAATTACACAGAAGACATCTCACCTTTCAGTTTTTGCATCAGCAAAGGTATCAATGTGTTAAACTCACACGCCAGCTCCACCGCTTACGACACAGTAGGTAGCCAGCGAGCAGACAGATCACGCACCGCACAAAGCCCGTCAAACAACACTTGTTTACTACATCGAATCTCCAAGAATTCTAGAAAAGAGTTGTCATTATTGGTGTATCACTGAAAGTCACCGCGGCAGCAAAAAGTTGTCAGCAGCCCTGCTGCGTCTGCCGGGCAGGAGACCCTGATTAATCTCACAGAATCGTGATTTCTCCCATAATTTCTCCTAAGAGAGCGGTGGGTGCTCTGGGGATGGAGCACTGGAAGGACAGACCCACAGACACATCCCCGACCTCCGCAGAGAAGTTCACCTGATCCTGGCCCGCAGCTGCCGCAGTGTGGGACTGAGAAAGACTCAGGCAGATTAACACGGTTTGCCTCATTAATTTAACTTTTCCAATCTTCAGTTCACAAAAAACAAGCTCGATTTTGAAACAGCGTATCCTGTTTCTGATAAACTATCAGCAATACGTGATATTGTACTACGGACAGTATCATGGGAGTTGTGCTGCCCAAAATACACCGACACAAGGAGCTCCCGTCACCGATTCCACCACTGCATACAGATCACAAGAAGCACATCCAAAATTGTAATAAAAAAAGGAGGGGGGGAAGAAGTGGGAGGCAGCAGAGCATGATCTCACCCAGCAGAGCGAGGCACTGCAGGCCAGCGTTCGAGCAGCAACCACGGCACAAAATTCAGAGTTTCCTGCCTTTTGTACCCAGACTCTTGTTGCTCTAACGCCGTTTTCCACAACCCGCACCCGGCGCTGCTGGGACGGAGGGACAGACGCCGCATCCCGCCGGAGCCAAAGGCCCTTCCCCGCGGGACGGGGACCCCGGGGGGGGCCGGAGGAGACGAATCCCCACAGGGGCCCTCGGCCGGGCCGCCCCCGGCCCCGCTCCGCTCCGCTCCGCCGGCTGCTCACCGGCCGGGCTCGCCCCCGCCGCCGGGCCGTTCCCCCCCACACCGCCCCGTTCGCCGCCCGGGGAGGGGAAAGGGGTTTACCTCGCCGCCGCCGCCGGGAACCGTGCCTCAGCGCTGGAAGCCGCTTGCGCCCCGCGCCGCCCCCCCACCCCCCGGCCCGCTGGCTGCGGCGTCCTCTCCCCGCTCAAGACATGGTCTCTCCCAACGCGCCGCCTGCCGCGGCGGCGGGCGCTCCCACTCGGCGCGGCGGGGGGGGAACGGGGGGGTGAACTCTCTCGCCCCGCTCCCCGGGCTCTTCTAATGGCGGCGACTGGAGCGGCCCAAAGCAAAATAAACCCCCATACGGCCAGCAGCCCGTACGTCAGCCCGGCCTGCCGCCCTGCCCGCCGCCCATTGGTGGAGCCTGCGCTTTCCTCTTCGCCAATCGGAGCGCGCCTCTTTGGGAAGAACGGGTGATGTCATCCCTGCCGCTGGGGCGCCCGGCTCTTGGGCGATGGGGTTCGCTCCGCCCCCTGCCGGCCACGCCCCCCAACCCCCGGCGGACACGCCCCCTGGTGGCCCCCGTTCTAAGCCCGGGCGGGCGCCCCGCGGCCCCTCAGAGCCGGGTCCTGCCGGGGACCCCTCACCAAACCCGGCTGCTGTCCAGCAGCGTTTCCCTCATCCAGCGCCTGGCTGTGAAGCCAACGTGAAGCTTCCTATGGAGATCATCCCTCATTAAAAAAACAAACAAACAACAACAAAAACCACAAAAGCAAACACAACCCCTACAAACAAACAAAAAAAAAAAAAGAAAAAATAAAACCCAAACCAAACAACAAACAAACAAACAAACATAAACCCTTGTGGTGGCACCTGCCAGAGAGCAGCCATCAAAAATACAACCAATGTGGCAACGGACCCTTCCAGTGTCCTGACGGGAAACATCTGTGTGTGATAAATAAGAATAAAATGGTGATAGAGGGTCTCATGCCCAGGCTGTACAGCCCCCCGGCCTTTAGTAGATTGTCATTAATTCCTTCAGTTCTTCCGTAGCAAAATACACCCTTAAACACTGCTAATAAATAAACTGTCACGATTCCACAGAATCACAGGCTGGTTGGGTTGAAGGGACCTCTGGAGATCATCCAGTCCAGGTCACCAGAGCAGATCACACAGGAACATGTCCAGGCGGGTTTGAATGTCTCAGAGAAGGAGACTCCACAGCCTCTCTGGGCAGCCTGGGCCAGGCTCTGGCACCTCAAAGTGAAGAAGTTTCTCCTCATACTAAGATAGAACCTCGTGCACGTGCAGATTCCGGCCATTCCCACAGCGAGCGTGTGGGTTGGAGTTGGGATGTTGACCAGCCCAGAGGACTCTCCAGCCGAGCCACAGCCATGCAGTGCAAAGCCCGTTTGCTCCTCTTCTGGGGGAAAAGCCAATAAAGGCTGCTTGGGTTCAATCCTCGTGCCTGCCACTGAACCATTTCTTTTGCTTTCTACTCAAAAATTGCGAGTCTGCATCTTCCCTAGGCTGCTGTTGTAGGCTCGCTGACAGAAAAAGCGTATTTGCCCACAACCTTGCTCTTTTCTTCATGGATCTTACATCATTTGGTACTGACTTTTTGTTTCCCCACCACAGTCTGTACTTTTTATTTCAGGCTTTCTCAGCAGTTCTAGCACTTTTATTTCCGTGGTTTCATTCCCGTGGAAGGGACATTGTCAGATAACACCTCGGAGTGGGTGTTGCATTGGGAAACTCGACCTCTTCCACCCAGCTGGGTCCATCCCTTCTCGCTCAACCAGCATAGGAGAAAAGCTCCTGAGATGCTGGAGCAGAGCAGTGATGCCTTGCAATAGAGAAAATCCCTTTGTCCAGCAAACAACTACAACCAGAGTCAGGACGAGTAAAATGTAATTACTTATGGAGACTGAAATAGAAATTTGTCTTCATTTGCAATTAAATTAGTTCCCTATAAACATTTTGAGGGGGGGAGTGTAATGTGATTTCTCCCAGACTAGTTATTTACTAAATTCTCTTTCTGACTCCACTGAACAAGTTGGGCCCTGTTGGGAAATAGACCAACAATTATATATATTTCGCTATAGAAAAGATGGAGACAACCGTATTTTCTTTCACACGCCCACATACAAGATCCAGATGAACTTGGAAAAGCCCTATAAAAGAAGTATTCCTTATTTTAAGGAATTGTGCCGCCTCTTTGCTTAGGAATGGTTCTGAAAATGTATCCCTTGCTCTTGGCATCTAGGCAAGATAATAGAAGAGCTGTCAGGTAAGTCAACAAGTGGGGTAAATCCTAAAGGCTGCCACAACTGTGCAACAATGGGAAATTTCCAGATATAATTGTTACAGATTAGACTGCATAAAAAGATAGGAAAAGGAATATGTAATTTGAGGGAAAATATCACTTCAAATTCCTCCAGAACATTTCCTAAACATGTCAGGAAACCATTTGATGATCATGGAAACATATTTTAACCAAAACGCAGTGCCCTGCAGCACAATAGGAGCATGTGATGTACTTTCACAACACAGAAAAGAGCTTTAATGATGCTAGACTTGTATAATTTCACAGACTTGTTGCACAGGCAAGAAAAAATATCAATAACTGAAAATAAAAATGTTTTGAAGAATTCTAGAGACAAGTGATTCTCATATCTGCATAGTCGTTCTGCTGAACAGAAGCATTCCAAGTAATGCAACCAGTACCTGTATAATATATGAAGGTGAATGCATGTGGTAAAATTGAACTTGAAAATAGTTGCCAGAGCCATTAGTTTCCAAAGCGAATCCTGGCTGCTTCTCCAAATTAGCAGATGTTTTTGATGTTGTCAATGTTATTCCCTAGGCCATGTCTTTGGCTTTATCCCAAAAAACTGCTGGCGAGTCCCACCAGGTTTACCTTGCAGGAGTTTGCCATTTGTTCTAGACTTAAACAATAAAATACAATAGGAGTGACCTTTCAGCAGTTTAGAACATTGATATTTACACATGTATTTTCTCCAATAATAGCTTTCAGACTTCTAATGTGGAGAAAAATCAAAATCTACATGACTTGATAACCCAATTCTCAATAGATTTAGCATTTGATCATCTTTTTCTTTTTAAAATGTCAGCATGATAATTCTATTTTTGTTAGAGGAAGTGGAAGCTGTATGCAAGTACTCATTTCCTACATTCCACCCCAAATTTTAATTTTATTCCACCAGTTTCAGGACAAATTTCAACTCCCTAGTAAGGAATTTGTAACACAGTCATACCGGTTTGACAGCTTACTGTGTTATTTTGGGAACTTCGCAGAGCTGAATTCACTCATGCCTTGGAGACTATGTGCCTTCAATAACCGGGTGTGCAACTGCCCTCTGTAACTCAGAATAATCCCATAGCAAAACCATGCACCTTCGTTCACATCTGAAAATGTGATTTGCTCACATATGTCTTCCAGCTTTCTTTTTCCCCGCTTCTCGAACATCATAAATCCCTGTTCCTCGAACGCCCACTGCTTTCTCTTCAGCCATCCCATCTCCTTCCTTTCCTTCCAGTTCCTCTAGAACAAGAGCGAGCTGCTCAGGAAAGAAGCAAGAGGAAATTTCCATGTCAGAACGGACAGATTTGATGAAATCCCAGCAGCTGGCCGAATTTCGCGTGGATACCAGTGGAACCCAGGAAAGGAACCCCAGGTTCCTCCTCCCTGGTCAGCCCTGCACTGACACAGGAACCCTTGGTGCCGGTGCCTCCCGGGTGCCAGCCAGGCAGATTGCTGGAAAGTTCCCTTCCTTTTCTGCAATAAAAATCATTAATTTAGGATTCTTTTTTCCAGAATAACCCAGAATTACAAGTTGCCGCTATCTCCTATTAAACAAGAGCCCTTTGCACCACGCTGCCTTACAAGACACCCTGTTTCTTCTGGCCTGATGCTCACCATTAGTAAAAGGTTTCTCCCCTCATTGCTCCCTGACGTTTCTGTTCTGATTCACCCTGCTTATAACCGATGCCAAATGCTATAATTAGAAAGAGAGCATCAAAATAATTCACAGTAGCATAAGTCTAGATGTTGCACACAATAGCTGGGAAGCAAAACTGCTTCAGGTAAGCAAAAAAGACAAAATATCAAATTATTTCGCGCTGGCGTGGAGTGTTTTTGTGCCGGAGCAGAATTGTCTCAGCCTGAGTGCAGAGATTACATCTGGTTAGTGATGTATAAGTGCAGATACTGCTCTTATGCAATTCTCTTTTCCCTGGTAACTACTCACTCCCGTTAGGCAATTCATCCTCGGCTTCTCCGGGAGCAGAGCCGTACGTGCTCACCAGATGGTTATTTCTCACCAGCTGAACTTTGAATATGCAGAATTCCCGGCTCACACCGGCTCCTCAAATCCTGCTCTTGCCATTGCTTTATTTGGTGTTTTCCAGCTTTTTATGATCAGGGAAGACTTGCGACTGAATTGAAACACTTAGATACAGGTTGAGGAATAGAAATGCATGAAAATCCAAAGGAACACAGTTTTTGAAGCTGTTGAGAACAGGATATTTTAAATGGTTGACTGATTTGTTGCCATTTTTCCATCCCCTCTCTGAGTCACCCGCATCCTTCACACCCAGTAAATCTCATGCTTGTGGCTCTTTTTCCCATTTTAGTTCGAAACATATAAATATTCAACCATAGCTAGATCGCTATCCTTCCTATCTAGATGAGGATGAAGCCAGAGAGGGTGTTATGCTCTGACCAAATCCGTTCTGCCCCACCACAGGTGTCACTCTCAGCTTCAAGGCGGGGAGGAAGGCAAGTCCTTCTTCATCATCACCACCCGCTCCCAGTCGAGTTCCTGCCCTCGCACTTGCCCTGTTTTGGCCTCCCAGCTCCATCCACTGGGAGATGGCTTTGCTAATTCTACCCATTCCATTGGCTCAGTTTTTAGCCTTTTCTCAAGTAAAACATCCTTCAGAAAATATCGTCAGAGTCACAAGTTTTCCTCCGACTTCCCCGGGGGCTTTGCACTAAGAAGGGATGTCATGCACATGGATCAAGCTTTTCTCCTTTTGGTCTTTTTTCCTACAAGAAAAGTGGGATTTTTCCCAAATACCTTGAGCCACCAAATGTGTTGGCACAAGGGACAGGGAAAGAGCAACTAAAGAGGAAAAGGCACAGTGGTTCTCCATGGGGCCAACAAGAGGCACCTCTCATCTCTCCAGGTGGCCTATGCCCAGCAGAGGTGGTGTGTGAGAGTGGAATTGTTTTAGGGAAAAAACAGCCAGGAAGGATAGAGAATAAACAAACATAGCTAGGAAAAACTGTGCAGAAATAGGCAAAAGTAGGTACTGAGTCATTATCTCCTCAATTGCTGTGAAATGTATTTCGATAGCAAAAAGAAAAGAAGTTAAAAGTGGGGAGCGCTTGTACTGAAAGCTTCAACATGCACCATGTTTTTCTTGCTTTCTCTCTGCTTCCACAGGGAAAAGAGGAAGGAGGTGACGGTGTAAATCCATCGGGATGGGGATTTCCAGCTGGAGGGTTTGAGCTGCATCATAGGGGAATTATAGAAGCTTTGGTCAGTTGGGCAGATGCGGAGCAGGTGAAGGAGCCTGTGCTGGGTGGTCAACAGAAAAGCAACAAAGACGGAGAGAAACGGGAAAATGGGAGGCGATGGGGTGACTGTGGTCCAGGTGGCTCCTTCGGCAGCATTCTGGATACTCGGGGAGGCTTCAGGATCTGCCCGTCCCAGATGGTGAGCACAGCGTGGCGGCTGCCGCTGCTCCGAGCACGCATCGGCAGGTTTGTCACAGCCAAAGAATGCAGGGGGGAGGACAGAGAGAAGAGAAAAAGAGGGAGAGGATTAAGGAGAATGCGAAACAGCGTCTTAAAAACAAAGGGAAAGGAAAAATTAAACGGGAAAATGCAAAGAGCTCTTTGAATGCATTCTTAAAGAAAGCTGTGAGGGAGGACGATGACAAGTAATAATGCAACTATAAAAGGAAGCAGCAGCCTGAGTCCCTTTAGGGGAATGTAAGACATTTGTGAGGACTTGAGACAAAAATCCATGAGAAAAATGAACTAAAATCCATAAACTAATTGCTGTACAGAAATGTCAGGCCAGAAGAGGCAGGATTCCTCTGTGCAAAGGCCAGCATCTCGCTTATCCTCAACAATGACACATTTAACCCCTACCAAACACCGGGACCCCCACAAAATGCTCTTGCCAGCAGAAGAAGATTTGTGGGGTGAACGTAACACTGACTCCTCAAATGCTGCTGAGACTGGATAAAATACCACATTACATTACACAGAAACCGGGTTTGATGCCTGAGTTAGGTACCTCCCTCCTTCAAGTAGTGGCTGTTATGAGCTCCACTGATGGCATCACCCCTCCCCAAACATCATATAAAAGTCATAGATGCTGATATTAAGGTCCGTAGGTTTGGCTGTGAAGTTGAGAGGCAAGAACTCATGTATTTTTCTGCTTTAGGGGAACACATAACTTTTCCTATGTAGCAAAACAGTATTATCAGGTGGCATTAATATGCCCCAAATCCAAGCCCAAACAGCCGTTAGTGGGTAGAGAAAGAGAAGGGTAATTTATTGCAAAAGAACACTGTCCAGGAGCATGCGAGGCAACAGAAAAGGGACGTTCTGTGTTTGGTTTACAGAACACAGTACATCATGCTGAGTATAATCAGCGCCAGCTAATCAGATTATTTGATGAGCCAGAGGGAGCAAAATCCATCTTCGAGTTGACGTAATCCACCGATGCACTGCTTAAGGATTCTGGATATGTTCATTGCATGTCTCAGAAGCCTTCCCTTTACCGATTCACTGAGACTTATGCTTTTTATGAGCAAATCTAGGAATAAACACATACAGTTCAAATAAAAACAAGAGAACAAAACAGGTGAGCGTAGCTAATGGAGCGGAGCCAGTTGCCACTCTACAGGTTTAGCAAGACGGTGAAATACTATCGGTGACACAGGAACAGTTTAATGCTATTAGTGGAGACCCTATAAGGATGGTAACTGATAAAGCTAACGAACACACGAGTCTGGAAGTAAAATGTGGAAAGGATGCTTTTCTGGAAAGTCCTGGATTTTGGAAGAGAATAGATTTTTATTTTAAATCAGGTCTAGCCTGAACCATAAATTACTTTATTACTGTTAACTTATTTTAGAGATATTTTTTCTGCAAAAAAAACCTATACCTTCTCCCTGCATTTCTCTTCACAAACAGGCAGCTTCAACAACTGGATAAAAAGTAGCTTTCAATCTTATTCCTACTTTTTATCTCACAGAAAGCCATTTAGCAGGATGCCTCGTAATGCTATACCTCATTTACAGATACAACGAGGGGGAAATAAATCAGAGAAGCAGAAAAATAAATGATTTTCAAATGAGATTACTTTCCTGGAAGCACAGTTATTTGATTGTTTTTATTCCTAACTTTAAAATAAAAGAATTTAGTAATTATACATTAAACAACTATTGTTTACTTGTATTGGGCATCACAAAATCTGCTGCACCTTCCCTTCTTGTATGTTACGCTAGAATGATGAGCAGAAACAGAACAAAATAATGGCACTAGAACATTGTCTAGGATCGCTGTCTCCCTCCCACTGCACAAAGAAATGCTGAAGCAAAGCGAAGACATTTATCGAGCAGCAGGAGCTCATTAGCTTGTTGTCAGTACCCTCTCCCATTGATAGCTCTTACGTGGATATCTAGGAGGTAAGCAGCATTATAAGTAGTCTTTTTGTAGCACACATTCGTGGTTTCATTTAAAAAAATATGTTTGTTGTCTCCCAGATAGTCCTCGCCACCCTGAGAAATACAGATTTTGTGATTCAGGAGTGTGTTGCTTCAGTATTCCAACCACAAGTCTCAACTGCATGTGAGTTTGTCTTGCCTAAGCTCTTCGAAAACAAGTTTAAGCTTCAACAGCCTCTGCTTCCTTAGGACAGACAGCTCCGGAGCTGCCCATGTCCAGGCACAGGATTAAATTCACAGGGCTTTAATGCAAAAGGACACTTTAGAATATATATTGGAATTGTATACATCTGAAATTGCTTAAATATTACAGCAAGTTAGATGTTCCATAGAGGTCGGAGTAAGGACTGAGTATTAGAGAATTCTGAAATATATTTAAAGGAGGGGTAAACTCCTGTCTCAGCAATGGATGTCATAAACCAGCCAGATCCATGTATAATCATTTGTCTGTATATCTCATTACTGGCCAGGCAAAACAGAAGCAGAGAGGATGAGCCAATGACTTCATGTTTGCCCAATGCAATTCAGGTTAATCAATAAAACCAATTTCACAAAATTATGCAAAATGTTGAGCTCCTGCTGAAATAATTGCTAATTGGTGAAGCTGCTGGGTCTCGTGAAGGTCATGTTCCTCTGCTGGAGACTGAACCTTTCCAAACATTCAAATCCTTGACCGGGGGGGTTCACGTGCTTCTCTTGGACACTGCATGGCTCTTCTTGCCATGCCAGGGTTTTCAGTAGCCCAGTTTGCCCAGGACTTCCCACCACAAATCCGTCAAGTTAACTACTACAGTCAAAGGCCCTGGGCAAACACCCAAGGCCCAGTGAGAAAGTTCAGATTTGGACCTTTGCCCACAAGCCATATCTGATCTGTATAGAAAAATCACATTACATTGAGTATATTAGTAATATTTATCATACAACTGATGTATAGATAGAATCCAGGCTACACATGTCAGAAGCAGGCTGTGCAGATGAATGGGGCTGATTACTTGCATCAAATTAGGAAGCTTATTTCTCAAATGGAGCAAAGATCTGTTTGGGTCGGTGCTTTCCTACCACTCTGCAGAAGAAACAGAAGTTCTGTCATTTTGTTTTGGTGCTTTTTCTCTTATCTCGCCATCCTGGCTTTGAATTTCCCACTCTCTTATTCCAAATATACTTCTTGCCTGGATGGTTTAGTCTTCAAGAGGCTTCACGTTGTTCTCAGGCACTCATGGAGAGGTCAAGTGGAGCTGGTCTTCCCTCAGAGTACACATCTCCAAAGTCGAACCCTACTCGTTTCTTGGCTCTCTTCCTCTCATGTTAGAGAATACTCCAAATAAGGTCTCACTGGTGTCTTGCTCAGGATGAAAATAGCTTCATCTTACTTAAGTTTGATAACCACTTGAGAAAAGTCCCGTGGACTTCAACTTCCCATTAGAGCTGTCGATGGCCTTAGCATATGGTCCTGTTAGATCTTCTCGGTTAAACGCTCCTGAATCACAGTTCTGTCAACTCTCAGTATTTTGATGTTTTTTCTTGGAATATTTGCTTTTGGTCCTAGACCTCCTGCCTCTAGAGTCAAGTGATTAAGTTAGACTCTGAGATATTATTTTCAAAGCAGATTTCTAATCCTCGGGACAGTGAAGAAAAACAAAATATGGACTAAACATAACCTCAGTGCAACCTGAAGGTTCAGAAACTGGAAGTCAAGACAAAAAAACAACCACAAAAATTGATTCCTAAAAGTCAGTATTTTAAAGTATATTTCAAATGTTTTTGAGAATGACAAATCAGTTATTTTTTTCCCAGTGCTTTTGACTGCTGGTTCCATAATGCAGAAGACATTTCCTTTTGCGCCACTGCTGGACTAAAATCTCAGTTTAGTGCAGAGGAATGAGTAGATTTGCTCTCACCAAGAAGTCACACTGGCTGAGGTCCTTATATCTAGTAGTAGTCACAGTCTTCCTATAACACGCTAAGAAAAATAAGGGATATTAGCATCTGCGTTCTGGGTTACATTTGGGGTAGATATGCCGTGTTTAGCTAATATTGTCACACAGCAGAATACCTGTGTGTTCCTTTTCTTTCCCTATAATCAGTCATTGCAATAGTCCATCCCAGAAATGACTGCACCGTAGCTGTGGCTACGATACTTTTTGTTGGGAGATAATGTGACTAGAGATCACGAAGCCCCAGGTTTGCTGAGGCTGCATGAAATAGAAGAGATTCTAGATTAGAAACACAACCCATTAATCTAGAACATCAAGAAAAACTTTGGCTTCTTTTACTTCCAGCCTAATACTGGAGGGGCTGTGACAAAAATAATGATTTAATCGATAATTATCATACAAGTTTATAACTAGAACCAATTAAAGGCTATTATTTCTTTTCTGCTTGAGCTTTCAAAGTTCTAAAATACTTAATTCTACAAAATGAAAAATATCAAAAACTTGCCAGAAAAAGAACACGGTTATTTCAAACAACAAAAATAAATTATTACAGGATTTGTGGCTTCTGTAATTTATCCAGGAACCCTGGGATGTGCTTTCCAAAGCTCTGTGTGATGTCCTAAGGCTCCAATGTCCAAGCCAGGGAGCCCAGGAGCCCAGCGTGGCTGATCCAGAGATGGACTCTGAAGTGATGGACACACCTCAGCATAACACGGGGCTTCCCCAGAGACACACTCCATGGTGTCCAGGCCACCTCCCGGTCCTCCTGGCAAACTGACGGCACTTGTTAGTGTAGCTCAAAAACATGATGAAACTCATTAACTCGTGCAAAACAGTTTGGTGTTGACAAACTGCCCTTTACCACAACATCTGCATTTTTGGAAACTGTCTAGCAAGCAATGTTTCCCACCTAAAAGGAAGTACTTTACTTATCATCTAGCAACCATCCCTCCAACGGCCGTTTACCGGGGATGTCCCATCTTTGAAATGCAAGGAGAAAAGCCACATTTGCAGCTCACTGCACTCAAAAACATCTCAGTATGTTTCACTGTGTTTAAACCAGGCTGAACAAGTTCCATCCTGGGCACACTGAGCCCTTGGGGGAATACGAGCAGTGTAGTTCAGACTACAGTCACATCATGAAGACCTAATTTAGTCCTGATGTTTTGAGATACGCACACAAGCTGTTCTTTACAAGGTCACCACCAGCAGAGGCAAGACATTTTTTACTGTTAGCATGAAGACCTTGAGTTTTGAAAATGCTCTTGCCTTTCATCATCATTCACATGCTATTTCTTTCCATCTTTCTTACATTAAATGGCCAGTAGAAGAGGTGGTAATTTATGCAGCACTCCAGACACCCATCTTAGTGATTACATGTAATGCAACCACCTTCATTTTAAATGCTATTTTAAAATAAATGGTTTCAAAAACTTTGTGTAGTTTTCAGACTTAAAGGCAACAAAGGCTACGTGGTATGGATGAAAAACTGAGCTGCGTTTAGTGGTAAATTGAAGCATTCAGCCACAATAACGATGTGTAAGAGAAGATAAAGAAAAAAATTATAAAAGAGTGTTAAAGTAAGACATTTTGATATTCTTAGGCACATTCTCTCCCTCTTATATAGAACATTCTTAAAAGTTGAGTCCTGATCCTGTGTTATTGTCCTCAAGAGTTAGTAGCAAACACACAGGAAAATGATTTAGGTCTGCCAGTCACTAATTGCCATTCCTCGTGATACCCATTTCCTTGGGTGCTCTGTTTTTCTCCATCACCGTGACAACACTTCCCACACCGGAGGAAATGTTTAGCTCGCATCTTCCTGTAGAGTAGCAATTTCCCCATTTTCATAATTCAAGCTTTCCTCAGCCAGCAGCTGCTTGAATTGTTGAGTATTTATTATGTTGGGTTTTGTTGGGTGGGTTGGTTTGTTCATTTTTGTTTAAGTCCTGATCAAATTAGTTTGAGGGAAAGATACCTACAGCATCTCAAAGAACAGCTGCTCCTTAAAAATTGACCCCAGGAAATATTTTGTCTGTTTACACTATGAATTGGCAGAACATAGGCTTCTGTATCCTGAAATATTCTATCATCTCACATTAAACAAATAGGGAACTGGGTCTCCATTGCTAGCTACAGATCACAAACGCAAGCGGGAGGAAAGTAAACATCCAGTTTAGCTTTCACCTCACTGCTCTTGCCAAGACCTGTATCGCATTATCTGCTTCTAGTTCATCTGAAATTTCTCAACAATATCCTTAGGGAAACAAGTGAGTAAATTGTGGGGTTTTTTCTTGTACTGAACATCAGTTTCTCCGCAGTGCTCACATCCTTCTTGGCTAAACTGGTACACGCTAGATGGATAAAGATATCTATAAAAAATGAATTGTTTTCTAACCTTTGCCTGGCCAGGGGCCAAAGAAAACTGTGTGATGTTTAATGTTACATTTGCACAGCGCAGCATGAAAAAGAAATGTACGGTGGAGCTCTGAGGAGCTTGGACAGCCACTCCTCGGTCTGTTTTTCAGTGCTGAGTTACATGGAAACCTCCCCCTTCCACTAAAATGAAAATATCTATATCTATAGATATAGATATATTTTTTTTGGCTTAGTGACATAGGTGGTTGTGGGGTTTGGGTTCAGAGGCTTTTTTTCCTATAGGATTTCTAATGGCAGCAAAGGTTCCTGAATGCTGTCAGTGTGGTAATAAACAGTAATAATAGACTCTAAGCTGTCGTAAGAGGATATGACCCAGCCTTGTTTGGGCAGTGGAGAATCCAGCCACGTCCGACGACTGTCATCTGAGATGATCTCAGAGGGAAGGGAATCTGCCCG